>NC_069499.1:1297975476-1298295476 GCF_027579735.1 Bombina bombina | reverse complement strand
AGGCTACCGAGCCTATGTATCCAATAGATCTCTTGCCTGGAGAGGATATGAAATAAATCACCTCCCCTAGGTGGTCTGGACACTGACTCGATAGCCCGCCACCTGAGGGTTCCAACATCTCCCATATGTACATCCAAAAAATGTTTGGATAGAGCAGAAACAGCCCTTTCCTGAGAAACATAGGAGAGATGCTCCCTAATCCGCTTACCCACAGGCCTAGTGGTTCTGCCTACATATTGTTTTTTGCACTATGTGCATTCAATTTAGTAAATGACATATCTACTGCCACACTTAATGCAACCCCTAGTGTCAAAAACCTCCAGCGTTTTGGTTGAAGAAAAGGTTTTTGAAACAACCATGTGGTCACATGACTTGCATGTCTTTTTACCACATTTATATGTTCCCTTAACTTTTAACCATGAGCTACCACTATCCTGTTGAGGCAGCATACTGGGAGACAAAATGTTGCCCAGGGTCAAATTACGTTTGTAGATGAAATTGCATCCATCATCCATAATCTGTCTCAGTACTGTATCACCTCGAAGTATGGGCAAATTCCTTTCAATAACTTTACAGACCTTATCGAATTGGTTAGAGAAAGCAGTGACCAGAGTGGGTTTAATTCTGTTGGAGGTTTCATTCCTCAGTCTGTTGTCTCTTGATCTTCCTTGATTACGTCTCATATCCATAGCAGAGACTTCCATGAAAGTCTTGTTGATCAGATTTTTGGAGTAACCTCTCTCCTTTAGTCTCACTTTCAAATCCTCACTCTCCCTCAGGAAATCCTCTTTCCGGGAACAGTTTCTTTTTATCCGCATAAATTGGCCTTTGGCAATGCCTTTAAAAACATGCCTGGGATGGCTACTTCTGGCATGCAGCAAAGTGTTCCCGGAAATTGGCTTCCTGTAGAGAGATGAGGATACCCCCCCAGTGTCACCATCAAATCTGAGGGTAACATCCAGGTAATTTATGCTAGTCTGGTTCCACTCAAAGGTGAATCGCAGGCCAACACTGTTGACATTGAGCATATCGACCAAAGTGTCTAATTGGTCTTTGCTGCCTGACCAAATGACCAACAGGTCATCAATATAGCGCAAATATTTTACGATATATTGAGTATGATATCTATTACTCTCAAAGACATGGAACCGCTCCCACCACCTCATGAACAGGTTGGCGTAGGAGGGGCAAACTTTGCCCCCATAGCAGTTCCACGTCTCTGGAGGTAAAATTTACCCCTAAACATGAAAAAATTATGCCGGAGTAGAAAACTAACGCCAGCACGTACGGGCCGACACGGATTACAGCTGACCCGGATGACTCAACCTGATTGGAGAAGGTGTGCGTTATGGAGAGAGGCTGAGTAGTGTTATTTGGGCACGAAAGCTAAACAACTGAGACTGACACCTAGGAATACAAAAGTTGTCAACAGCGGAACCCCAGCACTGTGAGTATGCTTTTTTAAGCTTGCAAGTGACTGTCTGTAATTTTCTGTTATGACCCAGCTCTAAGCCACGGAGATGTGGAATTGTGCTTTGCTAGAAGCCTGATTAACGCTACGGATACACAAGCTGACAGGCTAGTACTACTATTGGCTACACCGTTTCCCCTGCATGTCTAATAGCGGGCTGCTTTGTGAGATTATCTTTTACAGCTGGGATACTCGGAAATAATACTAGGGATTTTGATGCTTACATTTGATGCCTACATTTGATGTGACTGCTTAAAGGAATATTATTTGCACGGCCCCACTAGAGGTCTAAGGAAAGTCACATTGCCTGCTCTCTTTTTTGCTCAGTGTCTAAAGTAAGGTGCACACGCTGTATTGTTTCCTGGTTTGCCTTTTCTACGGAACGATACTATGTATATATATATATGTTTCTCCATTTAACACTACATGTCGCGAAGGTGACAGTCTCTCTCAGCACATAGTACAGTTCTGAACTTTGTTTTGAACAATATTGGTTGCTCACTTTACAGTTTGATATATATGCAGTATATATATATATATATATATATATATATGTGTGTGTGTATGTGTATATATATATATATATATATATATATATGTGTGTGTGTGTGGGTGTGTGTATGTGTGTATATATATATATATATATATATATATATATATATATATATCACATACACTATTTTCATTCAAATATTATTTATTAGACATGTGCATAACGACAAACATTTATTTAAGTCAAATAGTATACTTAAAGGAATTGGACAGAACATGAAATTTTAAACAACTTTCCAAATTAAATGTATCAATTTTTCTTAGTCCCTTTGGTATCCTTTGTTAAAGAATAATCCTAGGTGTGTTCAGGAGCGTGCATGTGTCTTTAGCCATCTGCAGCAGTTTGCAACAATTTTTATAGCAATGTTATACATAGTTGCAAACACAGCTGCCATAGAATACTAAATGTACATGCACACTCCTAGGTTTCTATAAGCCCAGACAGGTTTACTATTCAACAAAAGATACCAAGAAAACAAAGCAAATTTGATAATAGAAGTAGATTGGAAAGTTGTTTAAAATTGCACACTCTATCTGATTCATAAACATTTAATTTTGACTGTCCCTTTAAACTTAATCCTTTAACAAAATTCTGGTAGTGTGGATGACCGACACATCGTCAGTCGGGGGGGGGGGCATTTTCAGAGCTAATTGCATGGCCTCGTGCATAGTTAGGCGCTTAAGAGGTGGCATCATGTTAGCCTCACTTGGGGGAATATGGGCATGTAAGTAACTTCACCACAAGTGGGCGTGGTTATATCACTTAGACCCAAAAGTGCTAGGGCTAATGTGAAATGAGAAATGAGATGGATGGGGAGGGCTTATAAACCCCCCTCAATCTAAGCTCCCTTAAGTGAAGGCTCTCCGGAAACAGAAGTTATAAAGCAGCTGTCTAAAGACCGCTGCTCCAAAACCTGTCAGCCTGCTCTGATGCAGCCGACAGAAATCAACCTGATCAAATACGATCAGGTTGATTGACATCCCCTGCTAGCGGCCAATTGGCTGCGAATCTGCAGGGGGCGGTATTGCACCAGCAGTTCACAAGAACTGCTGATGCAATGATAAATGCTGAGAGCATATGCTGTCAGCATTTATAAATGTGCAGCGGACGTGATCCGCAATATCCGATCATGTCCGCTCGCACCATCATAAATAGGCCCCTTAAATGTTTGTCCTATTTAATTTGTTTCTTGTTTTCATTAAAGGACTAATTGTTTATCTTTCTCAAACTAAAACAACAAATATGAGAAATTCATCTGAATGCAAATACATCTGTACAGCACTGTATATTTAACCCCCACAAAGGTGAAACAGACAGTAGAAATACTGCTCAGGACTTGCAGAGCATTGCTGATCCCGAGAGGAAAAAGTCACTGATCCAATCAGCATAGCTAGTTTTAAGAGTTTTATCGCTACTGATTGTATCAGTAGTGTTTTCTACAACCGTACCACTCAACTCTCATCATCACTCAGTTTTCCCACCAGTTCTCTGTACAGGATTCCCCCAGCTTTGCCTGGCATGCTCATGGGCCGACCTGCCCCACCCACAAACAGTCTAACACTGCTCTTCCTGTCATGAAGCACCGTGCAAAACACTGATATTCCTCTGGGAAGTGCCCCCAATAATTAAGTCCTGGAGATGGACATTATCATTAGATGAGGTAAGGGTTACTACTGTAAGGGTATGCCTATGAAATGCATAAGACTATCCTGAGAATTAATAAGGCAGACACTTCAGAAGATAATGGGGCAGATTAGAAGGATTATCTGGTTCTTATCTGCTATCAAAATCTATGTTTAAATGGAACAACCCATCTATTGTATTTAAAATTAAATGCTCCTTAAAGATGAACAAAAAAATTGTGTAAATGCTGTAAATAGGCCTAATTTCCATTGCTGCTGTAAACTGTGTAAACTGGTAGGAACATCAAACAACTCCATAGATTTGATAGAGATACTTGTTGTTACCACCAGTTTACACAGTATACAGCAGCAATGGAAAATAAGTTCTATAATGTTAAGAACATCAGAGTATTTATTAAATAATTTTATCGATAGTAAATTGTAATTTGTAATTCCATTTTGTTTCTTCATCACTTCACTTATCTTTTCCAGCATTTTGTTTGTGGGCGTTCTTGCCATTAATATCTATAGTTATATGAGGCATCCAACAAATGATATCTCACACCACATCAAATGAGAGAGCCACTTGCAACATGGAAACAGGCAAAGCAGTTTATGTAAATGTTTCTGATAGTAAAATATTTGCATATTGTAAAGCAGACTTGCTGGGTTGATTCTCGGACATCTGGAGTTGGCTTTGGATGTTCCTGAGGTTCTTGAGGATATCAAGCCTGCCGAAAAAGATCCCCCCATCACTCCGATTGCCTAGCCAGTAGTTTTCTTATCCCTGTGTCAGGTAAAATTTTAGGTAGGAAATGCCACAGCAAGGAATAACACAAAGACCCAGTTAAGGAGATTGCAAACTAACAAGGCCAAAGGAAAAGAAAGGCATACAGGTGATACAGAATATAGGGATAAGCCAAACTCACCAGCAGGTACAAGCAAGGGTCAGCAGCAGGAAGGCAGAATATCACAGTAGCAAGGGAATAAACAAAGCCTATGGCTGCACTAATAGGATAATTAGTCCATGGACTCTGTGAAAAATAGTCGGATTAGCATGGTCCCCACCTGCGTTAAAGTAAAAGGTCCTTTAATGCAGGCTCTGCATGCCCCATATGAGACCTCAATTCTCCACAAGGGGTACACTGTACTATTGTATACTCATTAGATTAAAAAAAAAAAAAAGTAATTATGTATTTTCTCATAAGTAGAGTGGCATAAACTTTATTGATCTGAAGAAAATTACTGGGGCAACATGAGAATACCCTGAGGGCCACATGTATCCCATTACTTCATTTATCAGCCCCTGTTTAGGTGTTTGCCTACTTTTAGAGCCCAGACAGGACAGGTGTATTTGTGTCCACACATTCAGCACCTTTGGTGCTTATGCCTGTTTTTTTTTTTTAAATTAAATTCTAGTTACTATACAGGATATCAACATTTTCAACATTGTAGTTGTATATATAGAGGCTGGTTTATTATATTATAAGTGCCATAAAACAGGTTGAGATCTGTGCAAATCCTAAAATGGATAATTAATTTAGAATAGTTTGCATAAAAAAATCTGTTTAAAAATTACTGGCAAGTACGGTATTTAAAAATAAGCAACAATCATTACATAGCTAAGCTGCCTGGAGCAGCTAACTCCACCCCTCTTATCAGTGTTTAGACACATACATTGTATTTCAGCTGAGTTCACATCTTCTAGGCATGCTCCAGCAGATAATCCCTATTCACTTTGCATTCTACCAAAAGAACAATAAACATAGATATAGCCATAAAAGGAATTGTGTGTGTGGAGGGGGGGTTAAAGCTTTACAATTCAGAAACTAAAAAGAAAGGGTTAATGGCGAGGCACTGCAGTATACATTTGCAGGTAAAGTAATTTAAGTACATATTATATAATTTTGTCTCTATCCCAACTTGTTCTATGTCCCTTTAAGCATATTTGCTTGAAGTATTAAATTTAAAATTCCCACCATTGCATACAAAGAGCTCACCAACACCGCTCCCCTCTACCTATCCTCTCTAATCAACAAGTATACTTCAGCCCGCCCACTAAGATCCAACGATGACCTTCTCCTTGCATCTGTGACTATCACCTCTTCTCATGCTAGACTGCAGGACTTCTGTCGTGCAGCACATACCCTCTGGATCACTCTCCCTCGTGCTGTCAGGCATTGCCTTAATCTTTCTTCCTTTAAATACTCCCTGAAGACTTTTCTGTTCAGAGAAGCCTACCACCCAACTCAATAATATTTATCTTACCTAACAACATTTCCCTCATCTAACTCTGCCTTAACATCTTTTTCAATTCTGCAGTCCTCACCTCCTATTTCTCAACCTCCTACCCTTCTAGATAGTAACACCTAAATTTAGAGTTTTGCGTTAGAAGGGGTGCGTTAGCTACGCGTGTTCCCCCTCCCCCGCACATTTTAAACAACGCTGGTATTTAGAGTTCTCTGAAGGGCTGCGTTAGGCTCCAAAAAGGGAGCGTAGAGCATAATTTACCGCCACTGCAACTCTAAATAACAGCGTTGCTTACGGACGTGGCCAGCTTCAAAAACATGCTCGTGCACGATATCCCCATAGGAAACAATGGGGCAGTTTGAGCTGAAAAAAAACCTAACACCTGCAAAAAAGCAGCGTTCAGCTCCTAACGCAGCCCCATTGTTTCCTATGGGGAAACACTTCCAAAGTCTGCACCTAACACCCTAACATGAACCCCGAGTCTAAACACCCCTAACGTTACACTTATTAACCCCTAATCTGCCGCCCCCCACTATCGCTGACCCCTGCATATTATTATTAACCCCTAATCTGCCGCTCCGTACACCGCCGCAACCTACATTATAGCTATGTACCCCTAATCTGCTGCCCCTGACATCGCCGACCCCTATATTATATTTATTAACCCCTAATCTGCCCCCCCCAACGTCGCCGCTACCTTACCTACACTTATTAACCCCTAATCTGCCGACCGGATCTCGCCGCTACTCTAATAAATGTATTAACCCCTAAAGCTAAGTCTAACCCTAACACAAACACCACCCTAAGTTAAATTTAATTTAAATCTAACAAAATAAAATAAATCTTATTAAATAAATTAATCCTATTTAAAGCTAAATACTTACCTGTAAAATAAACCTTAATATATCTACAATATAAATAATAATTATATTGTAGCTATTTTAGCATTAATATTTATTTTACAGGCAACTTTGTATTTATTTTAACTAGGTACAATAGCTATTAAATAGTTAATAACTATTTAATAGCTACCTAGTTAAAATAATTATAAAATTACTTGTAAAATAAATCCTAACCTAAGTTACAATTAAACCTAACACTACACTATCAATAAATTAATTAACTAAACTATCTACAATTATCTACAATTAAATCAACTAAACTAAATTACAAAAAAAAAAAAAACACTAAATTACAAAAAATAAAAAAAGATTACAAGAATTTTAAACTAATTACACCTACTCTAAGCCCCCTAAAAAAATAACAAAGCCCCCCAAAATAAAAAAATGCCCTACTCTATTCTAAAATAAAAAGTTAACAGCTCTTTTACCTTACCAGCCCTTAAAAGGGCCTTTTGCGAGGCATGCCCCAAAGAAAACAGCTCTTTTGCATTTAAAAAAAACATACAATACCCCCCCAACATTACAACCCACCACTTACATACCCCTAATCTAACCCAAACACCCCTTAAAAAACCTAACACTAAGCCCCTGAAGATCTTCCTACCTTATGTTCACCACGCCGGGTATCACCGATCCGTCCAGAAGAGGGTCCGAAGTCTTCATCCTATCCGGCAAGAAGAGGTCCAGAAGAGGGTCCAAAGTCTTCATCCTATCCGGCAAGAAGAGGACATCCAGACCGGTAGACATGTTCATCCAGGCGGCGTCTTCTATCTTCATCCATCCGGCGCGGAGCGGGACCATCTTGAAGCAGCCAACACGGATCCATCCTCTTCTTCCGGCGACTCCCGACGAATGAAGGTTCCTTTAAGTGACGTTATCCAAGATGGCGTACCTCGAATTCTGATTGGCTGATAGGATTCTATCAGCCAATCGGAATTAAGGTAGGAAAAATCTGATTGGCTGATTGAATCAGCCAATCAGATTCAAGTTCAATCCGATTGGCTGATCCAATCAGCCAATCAGATTGAGCTCGCATTCTACTGGCTGTTCCGATCAGCCAATAGAATGCGAGCTCAATCTGATTGGTTGATCCAATCACCCAATCGGATTGAACTTGAATCTGTTTGGCTGTTTCAATCAGCCAATCAGATTTTTCCTACCTTAATTCCGATTGGCTGATAGAATCCTATCAGCCAATCGGAATTTGAGGGACGCCATCTTGGATGACGTTACTTAAAGGAACCTTCATTCGTCAGGAGTCGCCGGAAGAAGAGGATGGATCCGCGTCGGCTGCTTCAAGATGGTCCCGCTCCGCGCCGGATGGATGAAGATAGAAGACGCCGCCTGGATGAACATGTCTACCGGTCCGGATGTCCTCTTCTTGCCTGATAGGATGAAGACTTTGGACCCTCTTCTGGACCTCTTCTTGCCGGATAGGATGAAGACTTCAGGCCCTCTTCTGGACCTCTTCTTTCCAGATAGGATGAAGACTTCGGACCCTCTTCTGGAAGGATCGGTGATACCCGGCATGGTGAAGATAAGGTAGGGAGATCTTCAGGGGCTTAGTGTTAGGTTTTTTTAAGGGGTGTTTGGGTTAGATTAGGGGTATGTGGGTGGTGGGTTGTAATGTTGGGGGGGGTATTGTATGTTTTTTTTAAATGCAAAAGAGCTGTTTTCTTTGGGGCATGCCCCGCAAAAGGCCCCTTTAAGGGCTGGTAAGGTAAAAGAGATGTTAACTTTTTATTTTAGAATAGGGTAGGGCATTTTTTTATTTTGGGGGGCTTTGTTATTTTTTAGGGGGCTTAGAGTAGGTGTAATTAGTTAAAATTCTTGTAATCTTTTTTTATTTTTTGTAATTTAGTGTTTGTTTTTTTTGTAATTTAGTTTAGTTGATTTAATTGTAAATAATTGTAGGTAGTTTAGTTAATTAATTTATTGATAGTGTAGTGTTAGGTTTAATTGTAACTTAGGTTAGGCTTTATTTTCCAGGTAATTTTGTACTTATTTTAACTAGGTAGCTATTAAATAGTTATTAACTATTTAATAGCTATTGTACCGAGTTAAAATAAATACAAAGTTGCCTGTAAAATAAAAATAAATCCTAAAATAGCTACAATATAATTATTCGTTATATTGTAGCTATATTAGGGTTTATTTTACAGGTAAGCATTTAGCTTTAAATAGAATTAATTTATTTAATAAGAGTTAATTTATTTTGTTAGATTTAAATTATATTTAACTTAGGGGGGTGTTAGTGTTAGGGTTAGACTTAGCTTTAGGGGTTAATACATTTATTAGAGTAGCGGCGAGGTCCGGTCGGCAGATTAGGGGTTAATAAGTGTAGGTAAGGTAGCAGCGACGTTGGGGGGGCAGATTATGGGTTAATAAATATTATGTAGGTGTCGGCGATGTTAGGGGCAGCAGATTAGGGGTACATAGGGATAATGTAGGTTGCGGCGGTGTGCGGTCGGCAGATTAGGGGTTAAAAAATTTTAGTAGAGTGGCGGCGATGTGGGGGGACCTCGGTTTAGGGGTACATAGGTAGTTTATGGGTGTTAGTGTACTTTAGAGCACAGTAGTTAAGAGCTTTATGAACCGGCGTTAGCCCAGAAAGCTCTTAACTCCTGACTTTTTTCTGCGGCTGGAGGCAACTTTGTATTTATTTTAACTAGGTACAATAGCTATTAAATAGTTAATAACTATTTAATAGCTACCTAGTTAAAATAATTACAAAATTACCTGTAAAATAAATCCTAACCTAAATTACAAATACACCTAACACTACACTATCAATAAATTAATTAAATAAATTACTTACAATTAGCTAAACTAAAATACAATTAAATAAACTAAATTATAATACAAAAACAAACAAACACTAAATTACAGAAAATAAAAAAATGTTACAAGAAGTTTAAACTAATTACAACTAATCTAAGTCCCCTAATAAAAAAGCCCCCCAAAATAATAAAATGCCCTACCCTATTCTAAATTACAAAGTAATCAGCTCTTTTACCAGCCCTTAAAAGGGCCTTTTGCGGTGCATTGCCCCAAAGTAATCAGCTCTTTTATCTGTAAAAAAAAATACAACCCCCCCAACATTAAACCCACCACCCACATACCCCAACTCTAACCCACCCAAACCCCCCTTAAATAAACCTAACACTAACCCCCTGAAGATCTCCTTACCTTAAATCGTCTTCACCCAGCCGAGCCGAATTCTTCATCCAAGCGGAGCAAGAAGAGGTCCTCCATCGGGTAGAAGTCTTCATCCAAGCGGGGCAAGAAGAGGTCCTCCATCCGGTAGAAGTCTTTATCCAAACGGGGTCTTCTATCTTCATCCATCTGGAGCGGAGCAGAGCCATCTTCCATACAGCCGACTCGGAGCCATCCTCTTCAACCGACGGACTAACGACGAATGACGGTTCCTTTAAGGGATGTCATCCAAGATGGCGTCCCTCGAATTCTGATTGGCTGATAGGATTCTATCAGCCAATCGGAATTAAGGTAAGGAAAATCTGATTGGCTGATTCAATCAGCCAATAAGATTGAAGTTCAATCCGATTGGCTGATCCAATCAGCCAATCGGATTGACCTCGCATTCTATTGGCTGATCGGAACAGCCAATAGAATGCGAGGTCAATCCGATTGGCTGATTGGATCAGCAAATCGTATTGAACTTCAATCTTATTGGCTGATTGAATCAGCCAATCAGATTTTTCTTACCTTAATTCCGATTGGCTGATAGAATCCTATCAGCCAATTGGAATTTGAGGGACGCCATCTTGGATGACGTCCCTTAAAGGAACCATCATTCGTCGTTAGTCCGTCGGTTGAAGAGGATGGCTCCGCGTCGGCTGTATGGAAGATGGCTCCGCTCCGCTCCAGATGGATGAAGATAGAAGACCCCGCTTGGATGAAGACTTCTACCGGATGGAGGACCTCTTCTTGCCCCACTTGAATGAAGACTTCTACCGGATGGAGGACCTCTTCTTGCCCCGCTTGGATGAAGACTTCTACCGGATGGAGGACCTCTTCTTGCCCCGCTTGGATGAAGACTTCTACCGGATGGAGGACCTCTTGTTGCTCCGCTTGGCTGAAGAATTTGGCTCGGCCGGGTGAAGACGACTCAAGGTAGGGAGATCTTCAGGGGGTTAGTGTTAGGTTTATTTAAGTGGGGTTTGGGTGGGTTAGAGTAGGGGTATGTGGGTGGTGGGTTTTAATGTTGGGGGGGTTGTATTTTTTTTTTACAGGTCAAAGAGCTGATTACTTTGGGGCAATGCCCCGCAAAAGGCCCTTTTAAGGGCTGGTAAAAGAGCTGATTACTTTGTAATTTAGAATAGGGTAGGGCATTTTATTATTTGGGGGGCCTTTTTATTTTATTAGGGGGCTTAGATTAGGTGTAATTAGTTTAAACTTCTTGTATAACATTTTTTTATTTTCTGTAATTTAGTGGTTTTTTTTTATATTATAGTTTAGTTTATTTAATTGTATTTTAGTTTAGCTAATTGTAGGTAATTTATTTAATTAATTAATTTATTGATAGTGTAGTGTTAGGTGTATTTGTAACTTAAGTTAGGAATTATTTTACAGGTAATTTTGTAATTATTTTAACTAGGTAGCTATTAAATAGTTATTAACTATTTAATAGCTATTGTACCTAGTTAAAATAAATACAAAGTTGCCTGTAAAATAAATATAAATCCTAAAATAGCTACAATGTAACTATTAGTTATATTTTAGCTATATTAGGGTTTATTTTATAGGTAAGTATTTAGTTTTAAATAGGAATAATTTATTTAATTATAGTAAATTTATTTAGATTAATTTAAATTATATTTAAGTTAGGGGGGTGTTAGGGTTAGGGTTAGACTTAGGTTTAGAGGTTAATAACTTTATTATAGTAGCGGCGACGTTGGGGGCAGCAGATTAGGGGTTAATATTTGTAGGTAGGTGGCGGCGATGTTAGGGAGGGCAGATTAGGGGTTAATACAATTTATTATAGTGTTTGCGAGGCGGGAGTGCGGCGGTTTAGGGGTTAATACATTTATTATATCGGAGGCGAGGTCCGGTTGACAGATTAGGGGTTAATAAGTGTAGGTAGGTGGCGGCGACGTTGGGGGGGGGCAGATTAGGGGGTAATAAATATAATGTAGGTGTCGGCGATGTTAGGGGCAGCAGATTAGGGGTTCATAGCTATAATGTAGGTTGCGGCGGTGTCCGGAATCGGCAGATTAGGAGTTAATAGTATAATGTAGGTGTCAGCGATAGCGGGGGCGGCAGATTAGGGATTAATAAGTGTAAGGTTAGGGGTGTTTAGACTCGGGGTTCATGTTAGGGTGTTAGGTGTAGACTTAGAGAGTGTTTCCCCATAGGAAACAATGGGGCTGCGTTAGGTGCTGAACGCTGCTTTTTTTTTTTTTTCAGCCAGCTCAGCCCCATTGTTTCCTATGGGGATATCGTGCACGAGCACGTTTTCCAGCTTACTGCTACCGTAGGCAACGCTGGTATTGAGGGTTGAAGTGGAGCTAAATTATGCTCAACGCTACCTTTTCTGAGGCTAACGCAGCCATTCAGACAACTCTAAATACCTGCGTTGTCTTAAGGGTGCGCTGGAAAAAAAAGCAGCGTTAGCACAGCGGGTCTTTACCGACAAAACTCTAAATCTAGGCGAAAGTTATTAAAGTCAGGATTCTAGTAAACCCTCCAAGGCTTCTTTTAGATATAGAGGTTAGTGTGTTAACCATGATTGGAATATTCTGTTTAAAAAGAGGGTTTTGAAGTTTTCCGAAATGTTGCTCTAGAATTATAAGTTTAATGTAAACTGCTTTATGGGTACTGATATTTTCTATTGATATTAAATAATTTCTGTTGTGCCAGTACAAGACCTGTTGAGAGTATTATAATTTCTAAGAAAATCTCTCTTCAAAGTAACCATCAGTGAATTGTCTGCAGCAGCACATATGCTGGATACAGTAGACCTTCAAGCTTCTGCTAACTGCTCAGTAATGCGAACATTGACTGGGAGTGTCACTAAACATCTTGTTATTTAAAAACATTTATGTTGTCTTGCTAAAGAATGTAGCCAAGTTTAAATATTTAAAAAAACAAAATAACTTGTTTGCTGCAATTGTTTTTTAATAGCCATACTTCACCCACCATATGATTTATTTGGAGGACCGAACCGGACTTGTCACTAAAGTAGACAAGACTAGCCACTGCCATCATTTTAGCAAAACATTTTTATTGTGTTGCAGTTTATTTGCTGAGGTGAATTAGGGACAGATATGTAGCAGGGTTAACCTTAACAAGTATGCATTGTGAATTTCCAGTTCTGAGAATTACAGAACTTACAATTTTTAGAGATACATTACATGACAAGGGGAAGAACAAGTGATGAAATTATATAGCAAAACTGTTTTACTACACATCAGTATTTTATTTTACAAGCTTTTATTGTCCCTTTCATAGTTTCCTCTTGTTTAACCCCTTAATAAACACTGTTCATTAACGGTCCCCATTCAAAGACCAGCGATGTGCAGGGTATTTTGCTGGTCATTAAGGGGTTAACTTTTTATTTTAAAGATGCAAATTTAATAAACAATTACACATGAAATTTAACTTTTTAATATATGTTCAAAGAAGCAGATCCTTTATCCACAAACATGATAATTATACTCCATGACACTTATATAGATCACATAAATGTGTTTCTGCTGTTCTCTGTCTTCAGTCCCTCAAACTATCCTACAATCACAGTATGTTTGTTCAGTACTATTTATTTAGGATACAACAATGTATCAGTTGTTGATGATACCCTATCCCATTGGTTGTTTTTATTTTCTCCAAAAAAACCTGCAAACACCAACCATTTATACATTTTTTTTAACAGATATCCACCTTATTGCTGATGTCTGTCCAACAACTTGCATTCACAGTGATTGGAATATGGTTATTAGTAATGTAAAAAATCTGCTGAGTAGGGTATTCCTAGACTGCAAATACAGAAAGATTGGAACATACTCCTGCAAAATATCTGTCTTTTGATAACTTACAGTACTTTCTGTTGTGTTTTAATCTTAGAACAGGACTATGTACAAAATGGATGAAGAAATAAAAATACGCCTCTGAGTGTAGCGATACACTGAACTATATTATATATATATATATATATATATATATATATATATATATATATATATATCACAGAAAAGAACAATAGTAAAATAGGGGTCTTTAAAAAATGTGTTTCTCTTTTAAATTAATATATACTGTATATGGATATGTATATTGATATATAAAAGCAATTTTATATACGGGCTTCAGAGAGGGTATGGAAAATTAAATATTATAATAGAATAAAAAATGGACCAACATGTTATACAGCATTTATATATTTTAACAATGATAATTGTTATAAAAATCAACTTTTTAATTAGGTGATGTGTTTCATGCTTGAATTCTTATTTTTTCATGATCATTTGTTATTAGACAAAAATCATGGATGTTATTGAACCTTGAATGTGCTCGCCCAGCTGGATTAATTAATACCTACTGGTCATTGACCTTTAAGTGTGAATATGGACAGCCGTGACTACAAGACTGATGATCCTTTCTGAAACATTATGCAGCATAGGTGATGTGCTGCAGTCCCCAGTGAGAAAAACACAGATAGAATAAGTAGAGAGTTTATGTGATCAAAAATGCTTTTTAAATACACACAAAACCTCCTTCCAATGCAACATAAACTTCAATTTATACTACAAAAGAGAGTTAAAGTCATATTGTCAGCACATATTTGTTTGTTGCCATCAAAGAGAACATTTCAGTTTACACTTTCTAGAGCATTCCATTATTTTGTCCCTTTAAACAAACACATTAATTAGACTTAAACCCCTTATTATGGATTGACATTCTGGGAGCTATATTTTTTAAATTTATTTTAAAATACTAGATGTGAGATTGTAATTATGGTACCTGGATTAAAGTTCGCAAAACAATTCACATCCCAGAAAAAAGTATTGTTTGTATGCAGTGGTAGGAGTTCTGAAGTCCCAAAACCTCAGTAGAGATGGAGATTTCCGGGACTCAAGGCACTTTTTATGTAAAATAACCCCCAAAAGCATAATAATATCATTTATTGTAAGAATGGTGACTTATAGGGAGCAAAATCACCCCCATGACCACTATTTCATAATTAATCAATTAATTAATGCATTAGCACAAAAAAAAAGAAAAAAAAGAAAGAAAGAAAGAAAGAAAAGAAAATGAAAGATGCCTTTAAGGATCAACTCAGTGTTAGGTTCCAATTAGTAAATTCCTTTATTGTTTCAGAAGTTGTAATTTGCAACTCCAGGAAAATAACTCTGGATATCTTTTAGTCTGGCCTGCTAAAATATAATGCATTGCCTGCTGGGAGAGCATGCGTCTCTACCTAGTCGCATCCATTAAAGACCATCTGTTTTTGTACTTGACCAGAGGATGTTAATAATGTCTCTCTAGTAGTGTCTAGCAGAATAGGGTTAATAACCACTGTCAATATGTATAATAACACACCAGATAATGTAAATATTTTAGCAGATTTCATTATTTTTCTTCGGAGTAGATAAACAACTGTGTTACGGTACCAATAGTGTACCAAGGGTTAATACCAGATGAACAATGTCCTGCATAGGGAATCAGCAATTCACAACCCAGCCAGTTTCAGGTTTAAAACAGAATGACATTTATTAAAAGGCTATGCCTAGTATTTATGCAGGTCTGACCCCCCCCCAGATGGGGGTTGAAAGGCTGTTGTACATTACATGGAGGGAACAAACCCTTTGACATGATACAATAGAATTATATTACTTAAACACTTCAACCACAAGACACTCTTGGCCCTTCTTATCACTTAGGCGTTTTCTCTCTGGAGGTGATCAAACAATAGAATGCTTAGCACTAATTAGCACTGGAGCCAGCAACTCTGTCTTTTAGAAATTAGTTTCTTAGCTAAACACAATTAACTCCTTCAGTCCTGACAGAAGGGTCTGTCACATATCTCCCCCCTTGTGGAACACTCCGGCAGACCCGGCTTGACCCTTTGGCGGGTCAACCTGGGGATGACCGGACTAGGAGGTGGTAGGCATGTCAGTTTGCCAGGACAATCCATCTGTATTCCCGTTATGAGAGAGAATTCCTGTCCATACAAAGAAGGGTTCAACTTCCTCAGTGCCCAGACTAGGGCTAAACAGTCCTTCAAAATCCCATCAGCTTCTTTACGAGTTTTCTGTACCTGCTCTTTATAGGTATCCACAATCCCTTCATACTGACATAGGGTGCCCTTGAGTTGCTGCACCTCACTATGAGCCAGCGTCAGCTTCTCCTCAAGTGTCGCTAAGTTTGTCTTTAATGTTTCATGTCCCACTCTCAAGCTGGTGTTTTCTGCAGTCTGTCGGTGCAGCTTGTCTAGCAGAGATTCACGTTCTAAACGTGCTTTTTCCTCTGCGCTCCTCTTCTCCTTCATCAGCGCATTGTAACGGGACTTCCACGTATCAATAGCGGATAGAGATTTACTGAGCTCAGCGTCCTGCGGCTTAGCAGCAGGGGGGTCAGTCTCTGCTGCACGGATCTGAGCACGGGTAGTCACAGGGTTAACATCAGCGGGACCCATGGGAGCATAGGCAGAAACAAGGGGAGCCAAGTCATTTCCAAGAAGAACATCAGCAGGTAAGTCCTTCTTGACCCCCACATTCACAGGTCTAGCGCCCACTCCCCAATCCAAATGTACCCTGGCAACAGGTAGGCTGAACACATCGCCCCCTGCTACCCTCACAGCCACAGTGTCTCCAGTGTACTGTTTCTCAGACACCAAGTTCTTTTGAAGCAAGGTCATGGTAGCACCAGTATCCCGTAGACCACTGACCATCTTCCCATTCACTTTAACCAGTTGCCAGTTATTCCGGTGGGCAGCTTGCACAAGGTCTGCCTCATGTAGGATGCTCCAGCATTCTTGCGCCTCTACGCAGCGGGCCGCAGGCTGAGGGTTACGTGTGATTCCGCCAGCAGGTCTTCTCCAGGACTGTGCTTGGTTCGCTGCATTTAGGGGACACTCTGGTCTTTTGTGCCCTAATTGCTTACATCCAAAGCATCGAATCGGTTGTGAGTAGCCCCGCGAATTGAACCGGGCTCTCTGAAGGTAGTTCGTGGCCAGATGCCGTGTGGTATAGCGGTGCGCCGGGGGTTGGTAACTGGCAGCTGCTGGGGTGACTGGGGGTCTATACTCCACTCTAGCAGGGGGCTTAGTGGTAGCAGTGTCCAGTTTGTGGGCATCCGTATACTCATCTGCCAAGCGAGCCGCTTCATGCAGGGTGGAGGGTTTACGGTCCCGAACCCACTCTCGAACTCCTGCGGGTAACTTGTCGAAGCAATGTTCCAACAGGAATAGCTGCAGCACCTCTTCCCCAGATACGGCTTGGCACCCCGCTATCCAGTGAGCTGCTGTGCGGTGCACCTTACAAGCCCACTCAAGGTAGGAATCACCAGCTAATTTAACAGTGTCTCTGAACCGCCTCCGGTATGCCTCCGGTGTAACCGCATACCTGGAGAGCAGAGCCTCTTTTACAGTATTATAATCCCCGACTTCCTCATCTGGAATGGCCCGAAAAGCCTCACTGGCCCGGCCGGATAATTTTCCGGATAATATCGTGACCCAGTCCTCTGCGGGTACCTTGTGTAGTGCACATTGCCTCTCAAAATCAGCAAGGTACCCATCAATCTCTCCTGTTTCCAGGAAGTTTTTAAAAGCTGCAAAATTTACTTTTCTCTTTTCCACTGGGTTTGCTGCAGCGCCGCTTTGGCGAAGTAGGTTGGCCTCCACAGCTGCTATGACCCGGTCGATAATTTCCGCAGATGGGTTGGGGCCATAATATGCCAGTCTTATTTTAACCGCCCGATCAAAGCTTGCTTCTTCAGGGGTTCTGTCTGCTATGCTGGGCCAATTGGTTCCTTCTGTTCCTGGTACTCTTTCCATCTTAGTCAGTATTGTAATAATCCCCCTCTTCCTGAGGTTACTGGCTTGTGTAGTTGCTCTTCTGGGCGATAAGGTTCATTCCGTCGCTTGCCACCAATGTTACGGTACCAACAGTGTACCAAGGGTTAATACCAGATGAACAATGTCCTGCATAGGGAATCACCAATTCACAACCCAGCCAGTTTCAGGTTTAAAACAGAATGACATTTATTAAAAGGCTATGCCTAGTATTTATGCAGGTCTGACCCCCCCCAGATGGGGGTTGAAAGGCTGTTGTACATTACATGGAGGGAACAAACCCTTTGACATGATACAATAGAATTATATTACTTAAACACTTCAACCACAAGACACTCTTGGCCCTTCTTATCACTTAGGCGTTTTCTCTCTGGAGGTGATCAAACAATAGAATGCTTAGCACTTATTAGCACTGGAGCCAGCAACTCTGTCTTTAGAAATTAGTTTCTTAGCTAAACACAATTAACTCCTTCAGTCCTGACAGAAGGGTCTGTCACAAACTGAAATCCAAAAAACATAATTTATGTAAGAACTTACCTGATAAATTCATTTCTTTCATATTGGCAAGAGTCCATGAGCTAGTGACGTACGGGATATACAATCCTACCAGGAAGGGCAAAGTTTCCCAAACCTCAAAATGCCTATAAATACACCCCTCACCACACCCACAATTCATTTTAATGAATAGCCAAGTAGTGGGGTGATAAAGAAAGGAGTAAAAAGCATCAACAAAGGAATTTGGAAATAATTGTGCTTTATACAAAAAATCATAACCACCATAAAAAGGGTGGGCCTCATGGACTCTTGCCAATATGAAAGAAATTAATTTATCAGGTAAGTTCTTACATAAATTATGTTTTATTTCATCTAATTGGCAAGAGTCCATGAGCTAGTGACATATGGGATATCAATACCCAAGATGTGGAACTCCACGCAAGAGCCACTAGAGAGGGAGGGATAAAATAAAAAACAGCCATTTTCCACTGAAAAAATAATCCATCACCCAAAATATAAGTTTATTCTTTTAATGACAAGAAAAAACTTAAAACATCAGCAGAAGAATCAAACTGAAACAGCTGCCTGAAGAACTTTTCTACCAAAAACTGCTTCTGAAGAAGCAAATACATCAAAATGGTAGAATTTAGTAAATGTATGCAAAGAGGACCAAGTTGCTGCTTTGCAAATCTGATCAACTGAAGCTTCATTCTTAAAAGCCCACAAAGTGGAGACTGATCTAGTAGAATGAGCTGTAATTCTCTGAGGCGGGGTCTTACCCGACTCCAAATAAGCTGAATGAATCAAAAGCTTTAACCAAGAAGCCAAGGAAATAGCAGAAGCCTTCTGACCTTTCCTAGGAACCGAAAATATAACAAATAGACTAGAAGTCTTCCTGAAATCTTTAGTAACTTCAACATAATATTTCAAAGCTCTTACTACATCCAAAGAATGTAAGGATCTTTCCAAAGAATTCTTAGGATTAGGACACAAGGAAGGGACAACAATTTCTCTACTAATGTTGTTAGAATTCACAACCTTAGGTAAAAATTGAAATGAAGTCCGCAAAACCGCCTTATCCTGATGAAAAATCAGAAAAGGAGATTCACAAGAAAGAGCAGAAAGCTCAGAAACTCTTCTAGCAGAAGAGATAGCCAAAAGGAACAACACTTTCCAAGAAAGTAGTTTAATGTCCAAAGAATGCATAGGCTCAAATGGAGGAGCCTGTAACGCCTTCAAAACCAAATTAAGACTCCAAGGAGGAGAAATTGATTTAATGACAGGCTTAATATGAACTAAAGCCTGTACAAAACAGTGAATATCAGGAAATTTAGCAATCTTTCTGTGAAATAAAACAGAAAGAGCAGAGATTTGTCCCTTCAAGGAACTTGCTGACAAATCTTTATCCAAACAATCCTGAAGAAACTGTAAAATTCTAGGAATTCTAAAAGAATGCCAAGAGAATTTATGAGAAGAACACCATGAATTGTAAGTCTTCAAAACTTGATAATAAATCTTTCTAGAGACAGATTTACGAGCTTGTAACATAGTATTAATCACCAAGTCAGAGAAACCTCTATGACTTAGCACTAAGCGTTCAATTTCCATACCTTCAAATTTGATGATTTGAGATTCTGATGGAAAAATGGACCTTGAGACAGTAGGTCCGGCCTTAACGGAAGTGGCCAAGGTTGGCAACTGGATATCCGAACAAGATCCACATACCAAAACCTGTGTGGCCATGTTGGAGCCACCAGCAACACAAACGATTGTTCCATGATGACTTTGGAGATCACTCTTGGAAGAAGAACTAGAGGAGGAAAAATGTAAGCAGGTTGATAACACCATGGAAGTGTCAGCGCATCCACTGCTTCTGCCTGAACATCCCTGGACCTGGACAGGTATCTGGGAAGTTTCTTGTTTAGATGAGAGGCCATCAAATCTATCTCTGGAAGACCCCACATCTGAACAATCTGATAAAACACATCTGGATGGAGAGACCACTCCCCTGGATGTAAAGTCTGACGGCTGAGATAATCCGCCTCCCAATTGTCTTCACCACCTGGGATATGCACCGCAGAGATTAGACAGGAGCCGGATTCTGCCCAAGCAAGTATCCAAGATACTTCTTTCATGGCTTGGGGACTGTGAGTCCCACCCTAATGATTGACATATGCCACAGTTGTGATATTGTCTGTCTGAAAGCAAATGAATGGTTCTCTCTTCAACAGAGGCCAAAACTAAAGAGCTCTGAGAATTGCACAAAGTTCTAAAATATTGATTGGTAATCTCGCCTCTTGAGATTTCCAAACCCCTTGTGCTGTCAGAGATCCCCAAACAGCTCCCCAACCTGAAAGACTTGCATCTATAGTTATCACAGTCCAGGTTGGACGAACAAAAGAAGTCCCTTGAACTAAACGCTGGTAATTTAACCACCACGTCAGAGAGTGTCGAACATTGGGATTTAAGGATATTAATTGTGATATCTTTGTATAATCCCTGCACCATTGATTCAGCATACAAGCTGGAGAGGACTCATGTGAAAACGAGCAAAAGGAATCGCGTCCGATGCTGCAGTCATGAGGCCTAAAACTTCCATGCACATAGCCACTAAAGGGAATGACTGAGACTGATGGTGCCGACAGGCTGCAACCAATTTCAAACGTCTCTTGTCTGTTAGAGACAGAGTCATGGACACTGAATCTATCTGGAAACCTAAAAAGGTGACCCTTGTCTGAGGAATCAAGAAACTTTTTGGTAAATTGATCCTCCAACCATGTTTTCAAAGAAACAACACGAGTTGATTTGTGTGAGATTCTGCAGAACGTAAAGACTGAGCTAGTACCAAGATATCAACCAAATAAGGAAACACCACAATACCCTGTTCTCTGATTACAGAGAGTAGGGCACCTAGAACCTTTGAAAAGATTCTTGGAGCTGTTGCTAGGCCAAATGGAAGAGCAACACATTGGTAATGCTTGTCTAGAAAAGAGATTCTCAGGAACTGATAATGTTCTGGATGAATCGGAATATGAAGGTATGCATCCTGCAAGTCTATTGTGGACATATAATGTTCTCGCTGAACAAAAGGCAGAATAGTCCTTATAGTCACCATCTTGAAAGTTGGTACTCTTACATAACAATTCAGAATTTTCAGATTCAAAACTGGTCTGAATGAATTTTCCTTCTTTGGGACAATGAATAGATTTGAATGAAACCCCATACCTTGTTCCTGAAAAGGAACTGGCATGATTACCCCTGAAAACTCCAGGTCTGAAACACACTTCAGGAAAGCCTGAGCTTTTACTGGATTTGCTGGGATGCTTGAGAGAAAAAATCTTCTCACAGGAGGTCTTACTCTGAATCCTATTTGATACTCTTGAGAGACAATGCTCTGAATCCATTGATTTTGGACAGAATTTATCCAAATATTTTTGAAAAACCTTAATCTGCCCCCTACCGGCTGAGCTGGAATGAGGGTCGCACCTTCATGCGGATTTAGGGGCTGACTTTTATTTTTGAAATGGCTTGGATTTATTCCAATTTGAGGAAGGCTTCCAATTGGAAACAGATTCCTTGGGGGAAGGATTAGATTTTTGTTCCTTATTTTGATGAAAGGAACGAAAACAGTTAGAAGCCTTAGATTTACCCTTAGGTTTTTTATCCTGAGGCAGAAAAACTCCCTTTCCCCCAGTAACAGTTGAAATAATAGAATCCAACTGAAAACCAAATAAATTATTACCTTGGAAAGAAAGAGATAGTAATCTAGACTTAGATGTCATATCAGCATTCCAAGATTTAAGCCACAAAGCTCTTCTAGCTAAAATAGCTAAAGACATGGATTCAACATCAATTTTGATAATATCAAAAATGGCATCACAAATAAAATGATTAGCATGTTGCAGTAAGCGAACAATGCTAGATGTGTCAGAATCCAATTCTTGTTGCGCTAAATTTTCCAACCAAAAAGTTGATGCAGCCACAACATCAGACAAAGAAATTGCAGGTCTGAGAAGATAAACTGAATATAAATAGGCTTTCCTTAGATAAGATTCAAGCTTCCTAGCTAAAGGATCCTTAAAGGAATTACTATCTTCCATAGGAATAGTGGTACATTTAGCAAGAGTAGAAATAGCCCCATCAACTTTGGGGACTTTTTCCCAAAACTCTATAGAAATTGCTCGTAAAGGATACAATTTTTTAAACCTTGAAGAAGGAATAAAAGAAGTACTTGGCTTATTCCATTCCTTAGAAATCATCAGGAATAGGAAAAACCTCTGGAGTAACCACAGGAGGTTTAAAAACAGCATTTAAATGTTTACTAGACTTAACATCAAGTGGACTGGTTTCCTCAGTATCCAAAGTAATTAACACTTCTTTTAATAAAGAACGAATATACTCCATTTTAAATAAATAAGTAGATTTGTCAGTGTCAATATCTGAGGAAGGATCTTCTGTATCAGATAGATCCTCATCAGAGAAGGATAAATGATTATGTTGTCATTTGAAATTTCATCAACTGCATGAGAAGTTTTTAAAGACCTTTTACGTATGTTAGAAGGTGGAAATGCAGACAACGCCTTCCGAATAGAATCAGTAACAAATTCTTTAAAATTCATAGGTATATCATGTACATTAGAAGTTGAAGGAACTGCAACTGGCAATGTATTATTACTGATGGACACATTATCTGCATGTAAAAGTTTATCATGACAACTATTACAAATGACATTCGGAGATATAATTTCCACAATTTTACAACAAATGCACTTAGCTTTGGTAGAACTGATGTCAGGCAGCAAAGTTCCAACAGATACTTCTGAGGCAGGATCAGATTGAGACATCTTGCAAAATGTAAAAGAAAAAACAACATATAAAGCAAAATTATCAATTTCCTTATATGACAGTTTCAGGAATGGGAAAAAATGCAAATAGCATAGCCCTCTGACATAGAAAAAGGCAAGAGGCAAACAGCAATGGGGTAATAAATTAATGAAAAATTTGACGCGTATGACGCACAACGTAACTGAAATTTTTTTGGCGCCAACAATATTCGGAAACGACACACTTGCGTCACTAACAACGCAACCGTGTGTAAGGCTTTGGCGTCAACTACGACGCCGGAAATGACGAACTTGCGTCAACGGACGTACTTTTCGCGCCAAAAAATTCTCATGCCAAAAATGACGCAATAAATTCTAGCATTTAGCGCACCCGCGGGCCTAGTACTGCCCGCAATTTTCAAGAAAAAATGAAGTCAATTTGAAAAAAGACTAAACCCCAGGTAAGAAAAAATATTTCTTAATATGTTTATTTTCCCTAAATATGAAACTGACAGTCTGCACAAGGAAATACATGAACCTGACTCATGGCAAATATAAGTACAATACATATATTTACAACTTTATATAAATGCATAAAGTGCCAAAACATAGCTGGGGTGTCTTAAGTAATAAAAAACATACTTACCGAAAGACACCCATCCACATATAGCAGATAGCCAAACCAGTCCTGAAACAGTTATCAGTAGAGGTAATGGTATATGAGAGTATATTGTCGATCTGAAAAGGGAGGTAGGAGATGAATCCTAACAGAGAACCTATGAAATAGATCTTCCGGCCGTAAGGAAAACCATTGCATTCAATAGGTGATACTCCCTTCACATCCCTCTGACATTCGCTGTACTCTGAGAGAAATCAGGCTTCAAAATGCTGAGAATCGCATGTCAACGTAGAAATCTTAGCACAAACTTTACTTCACCACCTCCATAGGAGGCAAAGTTTGTAAAACTGAATTGTGGGTGTGGTGAGGGGTATATTTATAGGCAAAAGAACTGAGAATTTGCATATCTAATTTGCATATCTTACCCACAATTCTCTTGTGCATTGGTAACATTGTATATTAAGAATTTCTGGGGGAAAGCAAGCGGGGATACTTGCCTAGATGTGCTAATTTCCTATGCAAATATTTAAATTGATTTAATTTTGAGACATGGAGCATTTTAATTTCAGTTTTTTATCTCCCCCCATAATTTTAATAAATATTTCTGCATATATCTGATGGTATTTTGGTACAATAAATATCTTTATCTTTATATATACATGATTATATTTAGGTATATATATATAACAACAATTAAAATTATGGGGAGGCGAAAAGTGAGTTTAAAATCCTCCACTAAATACAAAATATAGAGAAAATAACTCATTGTGTAAACCATTTACAAATCTAAAGAAGTCAGAAGACTTGCTTTAAACCCAGAAACTCTCTGACTACACTGTTTCCAATGCAGCAAAGGAATCTGGGTAAGATATGCAAATGAGGTTCACAATGACTCACCTTTTTACTTTTAGCCTGCTTTTTAAGACAGACTTCCCTTTATGCCATAGCACTGCTGCATTACACAGCTTTGATGCTTAGCTAGGGTTAGTACAGTGATTTTTGCATATCTTACCCAGATTCCTTTGCTGCATTGGAAACAGTGTAGTCAGAGAGTTTCTGGGTTTAAAGCAAGTCTTCTGACTTGTTTAGATGTGTAAATGTTTTACACAATGAGTTATTTTCTCTATATATTATATATCTATATATATTTATTTTTTTTACATATATATAAACTGTATATATATTTTTAAATATATATATATACACACACACACACACACATATATATATATATATATATATATATATATATATATATATATATATATGTGTGTGTGTGTGTGTGTGTGTGTGTGTGTGTAGAAAGAGAAAATCACAACTAGGGAGAAGGTGCACAGCAATATATGTATAAGCAGTATTGAGATTATACTCTGGAAGGTACAATAAAAATGCAATGTTCAAAAAATGATCGTTCAATTGTTTCTTTATAGAAGATTCCTGGTATGTGGTAAGTATATTGTGCTTACCGGAGGAAACCTCAATCCTATGAGGTAAGTGATCAGCGGAGAGGTAGAGATGATCCCTTGGCTCATTTATTGTAATGATGCCTTGGAGGTCTCCTGTAGTCCGTTTGTCTGTAAATGGAAATCCTGGACTCTCTCACATAAACAAGGATGATCCCTTGGCTCCCTCTGTGATGATGTCTGGATATTTTTCTTGAAGGATCTTTATAACAATGGCGATCCTGGACTCTCTAGGTGTATTTTCTTAAAAAAAGACAAGAACATAGTGTAATACTGTAAGATAGAAAGCAATTTATTGTAGACAATTAAAATGCGCTTACATTTATAACCCTCAATCTGTTATGAGGTAAGTAAGTAGCATGTATAAAATTCAGCCAAGCTCCACTCGTAGTTCAGTTGTATGCTTGTATTAGTAAGAGCAATGTGCATATAATGGTTGATAACTGAAATGTTCACAGATCCCTGAGATAGGTATTGGATGCTGTACATGGAACACTAACAGCGTGTTAGTATACAGTGAGCAGCAGAAAAACTGCCTTAAAATGTCTTGCGTTGAGAAAATAAAGCAGCAAGTAATAAAGTTCCGTTTGCAGTGACAAGCGTTTTTTTTAAAAAAAACAACACACGTTCTAAATGGAAATAAAATAAAATACAGTACCAATGGAAATATGAGTATAAAATTGCCGATTCTAACAGGGCCTGTCAGCCCACTTTGTTAAAAGTCCTTACGCGTTTCGAAGTACTAGCGTTACTTCTTCTTCAGAGGATTGTAATGCTGCTATAGGGGTGCTTATACAGGCTGAATACATTGGAAACATTCTCGATAAGTGGTTTATCAGGATGATCATAAATGGACTGGAATAGGCTTGAATTGGAGTGGAGGTCTAACAGTTGTGTGTGAGCAATATCAGGTTTATTGCGGGTGTTTACACACATCAGAAGTAGTGCACATATTACAAGTTGAATAATAATGCTAAGTAATAAAAAATATTCAAAAAAATATTGCAAGGAAAAGTTAAAAGAACTCAAAGATATGAGGTCTCAGGTGTTAAAAAAAGGTGCAAAGGGCTTTAACATAGAGATACATACATATACATGTCTTAATATGTATCTGTATGTGTATATATATATATATATATATATATATATATATATATATATTATATATATATTGTCACTGACCAGCGGCCCATACCAGCCAAGACGGTTGATCCGGTGGTCTAACTCTGGGCAGGCTGTGCTGCCGGTCCTTCCTTTCCCTCTCTGCTCTGCCATCAAGGGTCGGGATGATTATGGATACCAGGCTGCAAGGACAATCGATTTACCAGTTGGAATAAAATGTTTTCCACCCAGTCCCCTTGTTTCTCTCTTTGTTGCAGTGATTGAACTTTGCACTGAATTAACTCATCGTTACCACACATTACCCCCTTTCCGCCTGGCCAGGTCCCAGCCGGGATAGTATGGAACTATTCGCCGGCTGGGTTCCCCAGAGATACCTGCTGGACTTTACCCTAAGTTGCTCTGAAAGCCCTTTGCCCCAGAGCTCCGTTCTTTTGGGGACTTAACATACAGTTGATGGGCATGGGGTGGGGTGAAAAACTAAAAGGGAGCTCCCTCAGGAACCTGGGTTTTTTTACACCTCCCCACCTTGGACTGTTCCTGATCACCTTTACCAGACTGCCGCTCTGGCCCCCAGTAACAGATAATGGGGACCAGGAGCTCTCCAATGACACCCTGAAGCACTTGAGTATGGGATCCAGGTAAGCTGCTCTGACTCCCCTGTTTCCTGGGCTTCCCCCTCTGACTTTTCCCAGGAAACCTTAATTGACCATAAGTTGGGCCCATACCAAGCACAGACAGGGTCCGACTTTCTCTGTGTGTTGTATTAATTTGTTTTGTAATTTCCCTATGTTTCTTGCACCCAGACCTGTCTGGGGTTAACTGCCTGTGACTCTGGGGACAGCACAGATTCCTGTGAGTGCCATTGAGCACCCAGAGCTGAGCATGTTGCAGGGTCATGGGATGTGTACCCAGTTCAGTCTTAGAGTGTAGTCCCCTTCCGTGTTTTGTATATATACAGTATATATATATATATATATTCAGTGTGTATGTATATATATATATATATATATATATATATATATATATATATATATATACGTGTATGTGTGTGTCTATTTATGAATAAATAGAACATATTCTTTGATGTGAACAACATCGGAATATGAAATATTTAATGTCGGGTTAACACACTTGAGAAAATGTGATTGGGTTAGGGAGTCTATGCCTATGGGATGTCTATGGGGGAATACGTTAATTAGATACTGTAAGTTTGGCTTTTTGCACCTGTCAGGTAGGCGCAGAGCGGAATTAGCCCGCGAGCATGAGCGATGATTAGCCCTCAATAAGTTTTGAAAACCATTCAGGTGGATTTGAAAATATGTGTTGGCATCTTAAAGAGTTGGGTAATTACTGGTTTATGTATCTTATAAGCAGGGCTTGTGCTACCATAAGGTAAATCAGTCAGTTGCCAGCTCTCCAATGTCTCTAACCATTACAATGTTACCAATGTCTTTATTGTTTATTTAGGAATGAAGAAGTCTTTGAGTTTTAGTGAAAATATTCCATAGATTAACCTAGGAAAAGGGGTTTATTTGTGACACGGGCCACTGGAGAAGTTAGAGCTGTTGGAGAGGCTGATAATGAATCTACCCATCTGACCATAAGCAACATGAGGAGCAGCTGTGAGGAATGATGAGCAGTTATAACATTTTTGGCTGTTACAGACAGAGCTGAATTTGGTAGAGTAAGAGCTGGTTTGAGGTAAATTTAGTAAGACCTTTACCCCATATTCTTACATAGCACACTTATGGGTCATGTCAGAAAGGTGAACAGGCATTTTTTCTTAATTATGGCTCATGTATTATAGACAGTACAATAAGAATTAAAAGCCATTTATCATAAAAACCTCTGACAGAGTCATTTATCTCTTTTGAGGATTTAAGTCAGATGAACCTCTTTGTCAGTTCCTACACTGTCACATGATATGTAACAGAAGCAAAATATTGACCACATCCTACAAAGCACTCAATAGCCTCAAATCTAAATATGTTTCCACATAGCATCAAATACTCTATGAAAACTAAGCTAGTTATAGAGATTGTCATCTACCCCTTAAAGGATTATCATATCACTGAAAAAAATGTCCATCTGGATATCTCTGTGGACACTTCCTCACTGTGATTTTAGCACAGCACAATTATGCCACATGATGACATGGCAGACTAAACTGGCACTAAGAATGAGCAAGGGCCTTTAATCCCTTCTTTTTCACCAACACTCAGCTTTGCTAACTGATGTATTTGGGAGGCCAATGCTGGTACCACTTCATAGTACTTTTTTTAAGTTACAGTTATCTTTATTATAGGTGCTTGTGTTATGCATGTATTTTGGAGGATGTATTAAGATCTGTGTTAAATCTGTCATCTTTATTTGATCCCAAAATCTTAAACACTTACACAACGAACATATTTAAATCCTATGTAGCACCAACCACATTAAAATAACTTAGACCTATCAATGCAAGTAATTTTAGCAGAACTTGTTGCATTAAAAGGATAGTAATTACCTTGTAATTACATAATTTCCCAGCAGTCTTCCAATAAATTAACATATCATAAAAGTCTGAACACTATTAAAACAGATTAACACTTTGGGGCCTATCTATTAAGCTCTGAAAGGAGCTTGATGGCCCGTGGTTCTGGCGAGTCTTCAGACTCGCCAGAAACAGCAGTTATGAAGCAGTGCTCACAAAGACCGCTACTCCATAACCTGTCCGCCTGCTCTGAGCAGGCGGACAGACATCGCCGGAAATCAACTCGATCTTGTGAGCTGCAGGTGCAATGCTGAATACGGGGAGCGTATTGCTCGCCGTATTCAGCGAGGTCTGGCGGACCTGATCCGCACTGTCGGATCAGGTCCGCCAGACCTTTTTAAATAGAGGCCACTGTTTGCTGTAATTGTTTTTTTTTTCTCAATAGTCAAATGCCACCCACCACTTTCCTTATTTAGAGCCTGGGCTTTTGGATATGTAATTTTATTTATAAAATATCAATTTTTTGACCTTAGCAGAAATTATAAAAATAACAATCTGCATCTTAGGTAATGACATGGAAACCTAGCCTGTGCTTTTTCAGTTTTCAGGAATAGGATATTCACAATTTTCTTAAAGGGACATGAAACCCAATTTTTTTCTTATATGATTTAGAAAGAGCAGGCAATTTTAAACAACTTTCTAATTTACTTCTATTATCTCATTTGCTTTATTCTCTTGATATACTGTGCTGAAAAGCATATCTAGATATGCTCAGTAGCTGCTGATTGGTTGCTGTACATAGATGCCTCATATGATTGGCTCACCCATGTGCATTGCTATTTCTTCAACAAAGGATATCTAAATATTGAAGCAAACTAGATAATAGAAGTAAATTGGAATGTTGTTTAAAATTATATTCTCTACTTGAATCATGAAAGACAATTTTTGGGTTTAGTGTCCCTTTAAATTACAGGAAAATGTGACAAAATAAATAATGAAAGTATAATACAAAGTTCTTTTAATAGCCATAACTAAGAATTTTATATTAAATCTGAAAGTTTTTATTGCCCCTTTAAGCTCATAACCCTTTGACCCCAATGAAATCAACACCAGATGTATCTGCCCATAATGGGGGCTCCTGCTAACCTTTACCGATCCATTTTGCCCCCACTTTAAGGTCCTATATCCAAAGAACAATAACCCTTTGCACTACATCAATCCTCTGTGCTTTAAATGCTGTGGCACTAAAGTATGCTGTTTTAATTGTGATGTTTCTTGGTAGTCTGGTAAAAGTTAGCAGTTAAACATCACTGCATTAGGGTGGTTCATGGTGGGAGATTATTTTATGGGGCATATACACCTCCAGATGGGGTGTTCAGAGTATTAAGGGATCTCCTCATATATAGGCATAATGCTGCTACATATATCATATAGGCATCAGGGTTACCTCAAAATGATGGAAGTTGAAGGAACAAGAAACCTAACATGCTTCTCTTATAATTAAGGTGGAACTTAACATTTTAAACAACTTTTCAGTTTACTTCTATTATTTAATTTGCTTAATTATCTTGCTATCCTTTGTCGAAGGACTAGCAATGCACTATTGGGAGTTAGCTAAACACATCAGATGACCAAATGACAAGAGGGATATATATGTAGCCACCAATCAACAAATACCTCCCGGTAGTGCATTGCTTCCCCTGAGCCTACCTAGGTATGCGCTTCAACAATGAATACCAAGACAGCAAAGCAAATTAGACAATAGAAGTAACCTGTAAAATTGTGTCAAATTGTATGCTCTATCTGAATCATGAACATTTAATTTGAATTTATTGTCCATTTAATGCTAATGCTAAATAAGCAGCTGATTTGAAATTTGTATATAACTTTATATGGGGGGGAGGGGGGTGCTAATTACTTAAAGCTGTTGATATGGGTCTTGTGGTAATTAAGATAACTACAGGAATTTAATTGCACATGAGCTACTAATACTACAGGGTGACTTTTCAGTCAGAATTATTAACACCAGACCAGTAAATACAAGTAAACACATTCTGATTCATAAGTAATCAAACTCTCGAAGCACCAAAAATGAAGACACAAAAATATCTACAAGCACCACATACATGTAATACAATCAGCATTTTACTGAAAAATTCTAGGCTTCTAATATTCAGCAGTAGGTCAGGATACCACAGGCTATGGGAACGCTGTGTCCTTGTTCCAATAATAGCTGGCTAAGGGTTAGATTACGGACTGAGTGCAATCATTTGTGCGAGGACCGCAAACGTGATTGCAAGATTGCAGTATTTCTTGGGCTTAATTCTGTATTACAAGTGATGTAGTGTTTTAATTATCGTAAGTTCAACTTGCGGAGATTTACGCTCCCTATATTTTCTATGGGCTGCGTTGAGCGTCAATGTGCACTCTTATTACCTGCAAAGCAGCCAATAGGAATGCAAGAGTATCCCTATATTACAAGTTGCTATCGCTCAGATACAATCACATATTACACTCAAAGAGTTTAGGCTAAGAAAAAAGGTGCACTAAGCACCCTTAAATCGCCACATAGCCAACTGCAAATTATCCTGCTACACTATTAACCCATAAACTGCCACATACACCACAACAAATAAACCCTCTATACTAGTAAACCCTCAACCGCCACATAGCCCACTGAAAATTAACCCCCCTACACTAGTAACCCCATAACCTCCACATAGCCCACCGCTATAAACTCTCTACACTAGTAAACCCTAAACCACCACAACCCCCATTGTAAACTACCCCCTAATCTATTAATCCCCTAACTGCCACAACCCCATCACAAAATACCACCTAACCTATTAACCCCTAACCACCACAACCCCATCACCAAATACCCCAACCTATTAACCTCTTAACCACTACAAACCCCATTGCAATATACCTCCAAAATTATTAACCCACTATCTGCCTCAACCCCCATTGCAAAATACCCTTGTACCTCCTAACAGCTAACCCTCCAAGACCCCTAGCCTAAGACCTGTTACAAAAAAAATAGCACTACAATTATAAAAAATAAAAAACAGTAGAATGACACAAAGAAAAATTACCAAAAAAACTAATTAGATCTATCCGAAAACTAAAGTCCTCTTTAAAAAAAACAAAAAAAACACCCCCTATAAATATTGTTAATTAACACCAAAACCTACTATAAAATTGTCCTAAAAGGGGCATTTGTCAGGCAGTGTCCTAGTTGAAGTGAATATCTTTTGTATAAAGAAAAAACTATCCTAACCCGCCACCTTCCAAAAAAAACAAACAAAAAAAAACTATAAAGAGCATTTGTCAGGTAGTGCCCTAAAGTAATTATAGCTCTTTTGCATTACAAAAAAAATCCTATCTTAAAAAAATTCTACTTGTAATAACGAGCTCATATTATCACTCAACGCTACCCATACAAAATATGGAAAGAATAAATTAACACGATTTCAAGCAAACAAATTCACAGTAATTTTACAAGCTCGCCACTTGTAATATGGATTTGATCGTAAAGATCATCACTATCTTGTGATCACGTTTATGCTCCTCACACTAAAGAAAATGATCCACTTGTAATCTGGCCCTAAATGTTTTTCCTTGAAGTTAAAGGAACATGAAACCCAAAATGCTTCTTTCCTGATTCAGATACAGCATGCAATTTTTAACAACTTTCCAATCTACTTATTTTATCTAATTTGCTTCATTCTCTTGGTATCCTTTGTTGAAAAGCATATATAAATAGGATCAGGGGCTGGTAGCTAGCTGCTGATTGGTGGCTGCATATATCTGCTTCTTGTCATTGGCTTACCTATGCCTTCAGCAAGCTCGAAGTAGTGCATTGTTGCTCCTTCAATAAAGGAACCAAGGGAATGAAACGTAATTGATGATAGAAGTAAATTGGAGAGCTATTTAAAAATGTATGTCTGACTCTACATATATTGGGGGGTAGTTATCAACGTGTCTACTTTACCTGCCTTCGCCGGTCCAATACGCCCGCCTAAGCTCGCCTACCTTCGCCGCCGCGGACCTGAAAAAATTTGTCTAAGTTATCAATAAATCTGTCAAAAAGCCGCGCACCAAGTACAGGGCGATGAGCAGCGGACTGTGATAGTTATCACTCATCCGATCTTGCTGCTCTTCAGCTTTTTTACAGCTTTATTGCTAGCCTGTCACTAAGCACCCACACTAACTACACTGTTCTACCCCCTATACCGGCGCCCCTGGAGCCTCCCGCAACTAAATAAAGTTAGTAACCCCTAAACCGCCGCCCCTAGACCCCGCCGCAACTCTTAGAAATGTATTAACCCCTAAACCGCCGCTCCCGGACAACGCAGCAACTCTTATAAATATATTAACCCCTAAACCGCCGCTCCCGGACACCGCCGCAACCTACATTATACCTAGTAACCCCTATCCTGCCCCCCCCTATACCGCCGCCCTTTGTAATAAAGTTATTAACCCCTATCCTGCTGATCCCGCACCTTGCCGCAACTAAATAAATAGTTTAACACCTAAACCGCTGCTCCCGGACCCGCCGCAATCTATATTAAACTTATTAACCCCTAATCTGCCCCCTACACCGTCGCCACCTATAATACATTTATTAACCCCTATCCTGCCCCCCCTACACCGCCGCCACTGTAATACATTTATTAACCCCTAAACCTAAGTCTAACACTAACCCTAAAACCCCCCCTAACTTAAATATTAATTAAATAAATCTAAATAATATTTCTATTATTAACTAAATTAATCCTATTTAAAAATAAATACTTAACTTTAAAATAAACCCTAATATAGCTACAATATAAATAATAATTATATTGTACATATCTTAGGATTTATTTTTATTTTACAGGTAACTTTCAATTTATTTTAACTAGGTACAATAGCTATTAAATAGTTATTAACTATTTAATAGCTACCTAGCTAAAATAAAGAGATATTTACCTGTAAAATAAAAACTAACCTAAGTAACAATTACACCTAACACTACACTATACTTTAATAAATTATTCCTATTTAAAACTAAATACTTACCTATAAAATAAACCCTAAGATAGCTACAATGTAATTAATAATTACATTGTAGCTATTTTAGGATTTATATTTCTTTACAGGTAACTTTGTATTTATTTTAGCTAGTTAGAATAGTTATTACATAGTTATTAACTATTTAATAACTACATAGCTAAAAGAAATACAAAATTACCTGTAAAATAAATCCTAATCTAAGTTACAATTAAACCTAACACTACACTATCATTACATTAATTAAATAAATTAACTACAAATAACTACAATTAAATACAATTACATAAACTAACTAAAGTACAAAAAATAAAAAAAGCTAAGTTACAAAAAATAAAAAAATAAGTTACAAACATTTAAAAAATATTACAACAATTTTAAGATAATTACACCTAATCTAAGCCCCCTAATAAAATAACAAAGCCCCCCAAAATAAAAAAATCCCTACCATATTCTACATTAAAAAAGTTCAAAGCTCTTTTACCTTACCAGCCCTTAAAAGGGCCTTTTGTGGGGCATGCCCCAAAGAAAACTGCTCTTTTGCCTGTAAAAGAAAAATACAACCCCCCAACATTAAAACCCACCACCCACATACCCCTAATCTAACCCAAACCCCCCTTAAAAAAACCTAACACTACCCCCCTGAAGATCATCCTACCTTGAGTCGTCTTCACTCAGCCAAGCCACCGATGGAACCGAAGAGGAGATCCGGAGCGGCAGAAGTGATCCTCCAAGGGGCGCTGAAGAAGTCTTCCATCCGATGAAGTGATCCTCCAGGCGGCGCTGAAGAAGTCTTCCATCCGGGAGATATCATCTTCCAAGCGGCACTGAAGAAGTCTTCCATCCGGGCGATGTCATCTTCCAAGCGGGGTCTTCAATCTGCTTTCTTCAGGATCCATCTTCATCCCGCCGACACGGAACATCCTTCTTGCCCGATGGACTACCGACGAATGAAGGCTCCTTTAAGGGACGTCATCCAAGATGGCGTCCCTTCAATTCCGATTGGCTGATAGGATTCTATCAGCCAATCGGAATTAAGGTAGGAAAAATCTGATTGAGCTTGCATTCTATTGGCTGATAGGAACAGCCAATAGAATGCAAGCTCAATTTGATTGGCTGATTGGATCAGCCAATCGGATTGAACTTCAATCTGATTGGCTGATTCAATCAGCCAATCAGATTTTTAAGGGGGTTTGGGTTAGATTAGGGGTATGTGGGTGGTGGGTTTTAATGTTGGGGGGGGGTTGTATTTTTCTTTTACAGGCAAAAGAGCAGTTTTCTTTGGGGCATGCCCCCACAAAAGGCCCTTTTAAGAGCTGGTAAGGTAAAAGAGCTTTGAACTTTTTTAATGTAGAATAGGGTAGGGTATTTTTTTATTTTGGGGGGCTTTGTTATTTTATTAGGGGGCTTAGATTAGGTGTAATTATCTTAAAATTGTAATATTTTTAAAATGTTTGTAACTTTTTTTTTTTTTTTTGTAACTTAGCTTTTTTTATTTTTTGTACTTTAGTTAGTTTATGTAATTGTAGCTATCTTAGGTTTTATTTTACAGGTAAGTATTTAGTTTTAAATAGAAATAATTTATTAAAGTATAGTGTAGTGTTAGGTGTAATTGTAACTTAGGTTAGGATTTATTTTACAGGTAAATTTCAGTTTATTTTAGCTAGGTAAGCTATTAAATAGGTAATAACTATTTAATAGCTATTGTACCTAGTTAAAATAAATTGAAATTTGCCTGTAAAATAAAAATAAATCCTAAGATAGCTACAATTTAATTATTATTTATATTGTAGCTATCTTAGGTTTTATTTTAACGGTAAGTATTTAATTTTAAATAGGATTAATTTAGTTAATAATAGAAATATTATTTAGATTTATTTAAAGGGACATGAAACCCACATTTTTTCTTTCATGATTTAGAAAGAGAATGCAATTTTAAACATCTTTCTAATTTACTTCTATTATCTAATTTGTTATATTCTCTTGATATTCTTTGCTGAAAAGCATATCTAGATATGCTCAGTAGCTGCTGATTGGTTGCTGAACATAGAAGCCTCGTGTGATTGGCTCACCCATGTGCATTGCTTTTTCTACAACTAAGGATATTTAAAAAATGAAGCAAAATAAATAATAGAAGTAAATTGTAATGTTGTTTAAATTTGTATTCTGTATACTAATCATGAAAGAAAGATTTTGGGTTTAGTGGCCCTTTAATTAATATTTAAGTTGGGGGGTGTTAGGGTTAGACTTAGGTTTAGGGGTTAATAATTTTATTACAGTGGCGGCGGTGTAGGGGGGGCAGTATAGGGGTTAATAAATGTATTATAGGTGTAGGGGGAGCAGATTAGGGGTTAATAAGTTTAATATAGGTTGCGGCGGGGTCCGGGAGCGGCAGTTTAGGGGTTAAACTATTTATTTAGTTGCGGCGAGGTCTGGGATCGGCAGGATAGGGGTTAATAACTTTATTATAGAGGGCGGCTGTATAGGGGGGCAGTATGGGGTTACTAGGTATAATGTAGGTTGCAGCGGTGTCCGGGAGCGGCGGTTTAGGGGTTAATACATTTATTATAGTTGCGGCGGGGTCAGGGAGGGGCGGTTTAGGGGTTAATATGTATAGAGCAGCTTGCGGTGGGCTCCTGGAGCGGCGGTTTAGGGGATAATAACTTTATTTAGTTGCGGCAGTGTAGGGGGGGACAGCTTAGGGGTGTTTAGACTCTGGGTACATGTTAGGGTGTTAGGTGTAGACAGCTCCCATAGGAATCAATGGGATGTCTGGCAGCAGCGAACTTGTACTTTCGCTATGGTCAGACTCCCATTGATTCCTATGGGATCCGCCACCTCGGGGGCGGCGGATTGAAAACCAGGTACGCTGGGCCGGAAAAGTGCCGAGGATACCTGCTAGTTTTTTGATAACTAGCAAAAGTAGTCAGATTGTGCCGCACTTGTGTGCGGAACATCTGGAGTGACGTAAGAATCGATCTGTGTCAGTCTGAGTCCGGCGGATCGAAGCTTACGTCACAAAATTCTACTTTTGCCGGTCTCTAGCCTTTGATAACTAAGGCGAATCAGCCTCGCCACAAATACGCTTCGGAATTCCAGTGTATTTGAGGTTGACGGCTTGATAACTACCCCCCATTGGGTTTATGACCCTTTAAGAACATCTCAGTGAGTTCTGAAATATTAACCCTGTTCTGCTTCAGCTCTGAAATCCCACCCAGTATCAAGAACACATAATTTCTTCCAAGTGGTACTGTACTGTGTTTAAAGGGACATAATACTCATATGCTAAATCACTTGAAACTGATGCAGGATAATTGTAAAAAGCTGACAGGAAAATATCACCTGAACATCTCTATGTAAAAAGGAAGATATGTTACCTCACAATTTCCTCAGCTCACCAGAGTAAGTCCTGTGTAAAAAGTTATTCTTCAGCTGCTGTCCAGCTGCACGTAAAAAAAGAAAAAAATTAAGAAATGAACTGCAGCCAATCAGCATCAACAGTGCTGAGGTCATGAACTCTTTTACGGTGATCTCATCAGATTTCACTTAACTTTCATAAGACTTCATACTAAACTTCCTTAAAGGGACACTGAACCCAAATGTTTTCTTTCGTGATTCAGATAGAACAGGCAATTTTAAGCAACTTTCTAATTTACTTCTATTATCATTTTTAATTTGTTCTCCTGCTATCTTTATTTGAAAAAGAAGGCATATAAGCTAAGGAGCCAGCAAAATGTTGGTTCAGTACCATGGACAGCACTTGTTTATTGGTGATGTCCAATCAGCAAGGACAACCCAGGTTGTTCACCAAAAATGGGCCAGCATCTAAACTTACATTCTTGCTTTTCAAATAAACATACCAAAAGAATGAAGAAAATTTGCTAATTGGAGTAAATTAGAAAGTTGCTTAAAAATGCATGCTCTATCTGAATCACAAAAGAAAAAATGTGGGTTCAGTGTCCCTTTAAACTGAATAGGGAAATGACATGAGTGTGCACGAGGCTTCCTCCCTTTCCTGTCCAGGGACAGACATACTGATTTGCTGCTTAAAGTCCTTTACAATGGGGTCTCAATACTTAGGACATTTTGAGGTAAAATATCTTTCTTTTTTACATAGAGATGATCAGGTGATATTTTCTAGTCAGCTTTTTACAGCTATGCTGCATAACTTTAAAGTGTTTCAACATTTGAGTATCATGGCCCTTTAAGTGGATGGATTATAGATTTGAATTGAGCACTTCCTCTCTTCTGTTTAGTAACTTTTGGGACTGTTGCCATTTACTGGAAGAGGTTGATGATTATAATTTGAACCTTAATGAATAAAGAAGACATTGATGAAGTAAATTAAAGATAGTGGCCTCTATTTATCAAGCTGTCGACTTTCTTGCATTCAATGGCACCAATACGGTCACCTAAGATCGCCTAACAACGCTGCCGCGGACCTGAATACGTTCTCCAAAATTATAAAAAAAGCTGTCAAAAAGCTGCGCACCAAGTACGGGGTGATGAGCAGCAGACTGTTGTTAACTAACAGTTATCGATCTTGCTGCTCTTCAGCTTTTTTACAGCTTTCTTGGTACCCTGTCACTAAACACCCACACTATACTATACTATTTACCCCCTATACCGCCGCTCCTGGACCCCGCCGCAACTAAATAAATGTATTAACCCCTAAACCGCTGCTCCCGGAGCCCACCGCAACTCTAATAAATGTATTAACCCCTAAACCTCCACTCCCGGAGTCCACCGCAACTCTAATAAATGTATTAACCCCTAAACCGCCGCTCTCGGAGCCCGCCACCTACATTATACATATTAACCCTTAATCTTCCACCCCCTATACCAACGCCACCTACATAAAGTTATTAACCCCTATCCTGTCGCTCCCGGACCCCGCCACAACTAAATAAAGTGTTTAACCCCTAAACCGCCGCTCCCGGAGCCCACCACCACTTACATTATATTTATTTACCCCTAATCTGCCCCCCCTACACTGCCGCCACCTACATTATATTTATTAACACCTAATCTGCCCCCCTACACCGCCGCCACCTACATTATATTTATTAACCCCTAATCTGCCCCCCACACCGCCGCCACTATATTAAATGTATTAACCCCTAAACCTAAGTCTAACACTAACCCTAACTTAAATATAATTTAAATAAATCTAAATAAATTGATCCTATTTAAAACTAAATACTTACCTTTAAAATAAACCCTAACATAGCTACAATATAACTATCTTAGGATTTATTTTTATTTTACAGGCAAGTTTGTATTTATTTTAACTAGCTACAATAGTTATTAAATAGTTATTAACTATTTAATAACTACCTAGCTAAATACAAAAGTACCTGTAAAATAAAACCTAACCTAAGTTACAATTACACCTAACACTACACTATCATTAAATTAATTACCTACATTAACTACAATTAACTAAAATTAAATAAAATTATCTAAAGTACAAAAAAAACAATAAATTACAGAAAATAATAAAAGAATTACAAGTTTTTTTAAACTAATTACACCTAATCTAATCCCCCGAATAAAATAAAAAAGCCCCCCAAAATAATAAAAATCCGTACCCTATACTAAATTACGAATAGCCCTTAAAAGGGCCTTTTGCGGGGCATTGTCCCAAAGTAATCAGCTCTATTACCTGTAAAAAAAAGTACAATACCACACTACATTAAAACCCACCACCCACACACCCAACCTTACTCTAAAACCCACCCAATCCCCCATAAAAACCTATCTTTAACCCCTTGAAGATCACCCTACCTTGAGACGTCTTCACCCAGCCGGGCAGAAGTCCTCCACGAAGCCGGGCGAAGTGGTCCTCCAGATGGGCAGATGTCTTCATCCAGAATTCTATCAGTCAATCGGAATTCAAGGGATGCCATCTTGGATGACGTCACTTAAAGGTACCTTCATTCAGTCGTCGGATGTCGTTGGAAGAGGATGCTACGCGTCAGATGGCTTGAAGATGGACCCGCTCCGCACCGGATGGATGAAGATAGAAGATGCCGCCTGAATGAAGACTTCTGCCCGTCTAGAGGACCACTTCGCCCGGCTTCGTGGAGGACTTTGGCCCGGCTGGGTGAAGACGTCTCAAGGTAGGGTGATCTTCAAGGGGTTAGTGTTTGGTTTTTTTAAGAGGGGATTGGGTGGGTTTTAGAGTAGGGTTGGGTGTGTGGGTGGTGGGTTTTAAAGTTGGGGGGTATTCTACTTTTTTTTTACAGGTAATAGAGCTGATTACTTTGGGGCAATGCCCCGCAAAAGGCCCTTTTAAGGGCTATTCGTAACTTAGTATAGTGTAGGGCTTTTTATTATTTTGGGGGGCTTTTTTATTTTATTAGGGTGATTAGATTAGGTGTAATTAGTTTTAAAAAATTGTAATTATTTTATTATTTTCTGTAATTTTGTGGGGGTTTTTTGTACTTTAGATAATTGTTTTTAATTGTATTTAATTGTATTTAGTTTAGGGAATTAATTTAATTATAGTGTAGTGTGTAATTGTAACTTAGGTTAGGTTTTATTTTACAGGTATATTTGTATTTATTTTAACTAGGAAGTTATTAAATAGTTATTTAATAACTATTCTACCTAGTTAAAATAAATACAAAGTTGCCTGTAAAATAAAAATAAACCCCAAGCTAGCTACAATATAACTATTTGTTATATTGTAGCTAGCTTAGGGTTTATTTTATAGGTAAGTATTTAGTTTTAAATGGGAATAATTTATTTAATGATAGTTATTTTATTTATATTTATTTAAATTATACTTACGTTAGTGGGTGTTAGGGTTAAACTTAGGTTTAGGGGTTAATTCATTTAATATAGTGTCGACGACGTTGGGGGCGGCAGATTAGGGGTCAATAAATGTAGGTAGGTGTCGGCGGTGTAGGGAGGGCAGATTAGGGGTTAATAATATAATGTAGGTGGCGGCAGTGTAGGGGGCGGCAGATTAGGGGTTAATACATTTATTAGAGTTGTGGAGGTATGGGGGGACAGATTAGGGGTTAATAAGTATAATGTAGGTGACGGTGGGCTCCGGGAGCAGCGGTTTAGGGGTTAAACACTTTATTTAGTTGCGGCGGTGTAGGGGGGGCAGATTAGTGGTGTTTAGACTCGGGGTACATGTTAGGGTGTTAGGCGTAGACATTTCCCATAGAAATCAATGGGATATCGGGCAGCAGCAAACATGAGCTTTCGCTGCTTTCAGACTCCCATTGATTCCTATGGTATCCTCCGCCTCCAGAGCGGCGGATTGAAAACCAGGTACGCTGTGCCGGAAAAGTGCCGAGCGTACCTGGTAGGAATTTGATAACTTCCAAAAGTAGTCAGATAGTGCCAAACTTGCGTTCGGAACATCTGTAGTGACGTAAGCATCAATCTGTGTCGGACTGAGTCCGGCGGATCGTATGTTATGTCACAAAAGTCTACTTTTGCCGGTCTGTAGGGTCTGATAACTAAGGCGAATCAGGCTCGCCACAAATACGCTACGGAATTCCAGTGTATTTGCGGTTGACAGATTGATAAATAGAGGCCAGTGAGTTAGGTTGTTTTAGAGAGCTAGATTATGATTTTGTTTGGTATTATGCCTGGGCAGCATACCTTCCTGATATTGTATGTCTAATTTGGTAACAATCTTGTAAACAATATCTCACAGTCAGTATGCTGTAAGAGGTGGCAGTTCAAGGGTAGCCTAGAGCAGACCAGAATGACACAAAAAAGACTGCAGTTAGATTAAAAGATTATAGGCCTCTGTTTAAACATGGACCGGACAGACAGGAGGGAACATCTCTATCCCTGTGCACCCGGCTTCGAAGCGAAGTGACAACACCACCCCCTTCTCCGCTAGGCCAATTGCATGCAAACAGGGGCTGTCATTCACTTGTGCTGGAAAAGTCCAGGGGGGTTTAAGAATGACACTGGCAACCACTGCTTCCTAACTATGCAAGCCTGTAGCTGAAGATGCTCAGAAGCTGTTCTGGCAGCTTCTAAAATGGAGCCCATCTCTGGCATTCTGAGGTTGATGTCCTATATGATCACATTACTAAATATATACTATCTTTTTTGAAAGGGGCTCCATAAGGCATGAAAGGTTACATTTTAAAGGCATAAAGTACAGAATGTGATGGAGTTGAGTTGAAAAATCAAAGAATAATAGATCAGCCGCTATCAGGGGGTGACAATCAACCTGACCGCTACTTCTTAACTTATATAATACAATTTAAAAAAAATTCACTTCTGTAACAAATGTGCTTTGTTCTCATGTTATTCTTTGTTGAAGAGATATCTAGATAGGTAGCATGCACATGCCTGAAGCACTACATGACAGGAAATAATACATCCAACTTGTGCTCTTGCTAATGTATAACATTGTTGCTGCCAGATAGTGTTGAAGACATGTGCACACTCCCTGCTTTTCATAAATGGATAACAAGAAAACAAAAAAATTATGAGAATAGAAGTAAAATTGAAAGTGTTTTAACATTGTATGTTCTATCTGAATTATGAAAGAAACAGTGTGGGTTTTGTTATCAAGGAATAGTATTAAGGGGAATGGTAGTATGGTAGGAAAATGATAATAACAGATATAACAATATTGCCTTGTTTAACAGTGTTCATTTTGTTTTTGAAGTACTTTAAATTACAAAGTGAAGTGGAAGTAATTCAATGTTGCATTGTAATATTAGTACTTGATAGGAAACATGACAACAGGAAAGTATGTCCCTGCATTATTCATGTTTGGTGACGGCATAGTATATATTATTAGATAATGTGCAATACCAGCAGGTTCAATGTTGCAGCTTGATCTGATTTATTTAATCATTAAGGCAGTGCCTAATTAAATTAAAATTAAAAATCTAATTGCTTGTTTAAATGTGCACAAAAATATTTCCTTAAAATAGATCCTGCATAGTAGTATATAATATATGTCATGTAATTAGGGATGGATAATACAATCATGTTTTTTTATGAGGTTATCATATAAGCTCACTGAGTATGCAGAGTTTTATTCCTGAGTTTATTCAATTTTGTGCAAGTTTAACAAGGATTGAATTGCGTCTTAAAGGGAAACTCATTCACAAATAAATTATAGATCACTGTAATTGGCGCTAAATAATTTTAGTAGCTACATACTTGTTAACAGTAATATGTATTTGCTGTTTGTTACCCATCCACTATTTGCTTATTGCTGGAAAAAAGGATTTGAATGATATCAGCCTTTACTTTCACCTCTCGGACTTTACTCAGAAACAGCACACGTTAATTTGCATATGAAATCAGAAGACATATTTCTGATGTGAAAAGGAAGACTGTATCTAAAGCAAAGGAAATAGCTAGAATGTGGGAGTGGTTATTCGGCTGAGAAGAGAATCAGTAGCTAAGTGTTACATTTTTTTGAATAGAGGAACACCTGTTATTCAGCTAACTGAAAAATGGCTGTCGATACACAACCATAACTAAAATTTAAAAAATATTTTTCCAGCATTCTTACTTTTGAAAAATAGAATTTTTGAAGTGACTGTTTAATTTTAGTCAACCCAATTAATCCTTTAGTAAATGTGACACAGCCCTCTTTCACTTCCTGTTTCTATTCCCATCCCTACATCTATGTTCCTTTTTGTTACTCCTTGCTGGGGTGCCATTAGGCTCAGTCCACTTTCCCCTTCTGTTTTCAAACTACACATCATACCTAGATTCCTTATTAATACAGTTTAGTATCCCCTGTATGCTGATGACCACATACCTACCTCTCTGCAGCTCCTGCACTTTGCGCATTGTTAACTTATAGAGAAACTAAATAGAAAGCTATTAGTATATTCTCTAAAGCTTAACATCTAAATAAATAATCTAAATCTTAATATCTCTGAAACTGAGCTTAAAGGGACAGTGTACACAAATTTTCATATAACTGCATGTAATACACACTACTATAAAGAATAAGATGCACAGATACTGATATAAAAATCCAGTATAAAACTGTTTAAAAACTTACTTAGAAGCTTTCAGTTTAGCTCTGTTGAAAAGGTAGTTGGAAAGCCCACTGCAAGTGGGAAATATCAGACACTCCCCCCTCCCCCTTCTTTTGCATATGAAAAGACCCTTTACACAAACAGGAGCAAGCTGGAGAAGGTAGCTGACGGTATTCACATAAAACTTTGGGGCTTGGTTAGGAGTTTGAAAATCAGAGCAATGTTATTTAAAAATAAGCAAAACTATACATTAAAAAAAACTAAAAACTTGATGAGCTATGTAAATAGATCATCTACAAAACATTTATGCAAAGAAAAAATGAGTGTATAATGGCCCTTTAATCTCCACAACACAAACAGTTAATCCGTCATCATTACTCTAAAAATCTTAAGAACTGACGCAAACATTTTGATAACTTCAACCCCTTTTTGCAAATGCCTTGGGGTTACATTTGGATCACAATTTTGATTTACTTCCCACATCTAGTCCTTTGCCAGTTCCTGTTGCTTCCACTTGAAATATGTCCTATAATTTTGTACTTCCTCACACAAGACACAACTCTATACGTTCTGGTCTCCCATGCTATAGTCTGTTCCCTCTGCAATCAATCATGCATCTTCTAGTCCTTCCAAAGCTTTCTTTATCCTTAAAAAATAAATTAAAAATATTAACCCTTATATACCAGGGCCTAAATACCACCTAACTATCAGCTAGATTACAAATGTGGCGCTAACGTTAGCGTTCCCGATATTAAAATATTGCGCTCGCGTTAATTTGTGCACGTATTACAAATTGAAATTAAATGTGACTACACAAGTGCAAGCTTTATGTGCGCTCATCAGGTTAGACTGAAGACCTTGCGTAAAGGGTTAGGGCTAAGGGTTAGGGCTAACGTTTTCATTAAACACTACCGGCTAGATTTAGAGTTTGGCGGCCAAAGGGGTGCGTTAGCTACGTGTGCTTTTTTTCCCCCGCACCTTTTAAATACCGCTGGTATTTAGAGTTCACAGAATGGCTGGGTTTTCAGTGCGTTAGGCTCCAAAAAGGGAGCGTAGAGCATAATTTAACGCCACTGCAACTCTCGATACCAGCGGTGCTTACGGACGCGGCCAGCTTCAAAAACGTGCTCGTGCACGATTCCCCCATAGAAAACAATGGGGCTGTTTGAGCTGAAAAAAAACCTAACACCTGCAAAAAAGCAGCGTTCAGCTCCTAACGCAGCCTAATTGTTTCCTATGGGGAAACACTTCCTACATCTGCACCTAACACTCTAACATGTACCCCGAGTCTAAACACCCCTAACCTTACACTTATTAACCCCTAATCTGCCGCCCCCGCAATCGCTGACCCCTGCATATTATTTTTAACCCCTAATCTGCCGCTCCGTACACCCCCGCCACCTACATTATCCCTATGTACCCCTAATCTGCTGCCCTAACATCGCCGACCTCTATATTATATTTATTAACCCGTAATCTGCCCAACGTCGCCTCCACCTAACTACACTTATTAACCCCTAATCTGCCGACCGGACCTGAGCGCTACTATAAAAAATGTATTAACCCCTAATCCGCCTCACTCCCGCCTCAATAACCCTATAATAAATAGTATTAACCCCTAATCTGCCCTCCCTAACATTGCCGACACCTAACTTCAAGTATTAACCCCTAATCTGCCGATAGGAGCTCACCGCTACTCTAATAAATGTATTAACCCCTAAAGCTAAGTCTAACTTTAACCCTAACACCCCCCTAAATTAAATATAATTTAAATCTAACGAAATAAATTAACTCTTATTAAATAAATTATTCCTATTTAATACTTACCTGTAAAATAAACCCTAATATAGCTACAATATAAATTATAATTATATTGTAGCTATTTTAGGATTAATATTTATTTTACAGGCAACTTTTTATTTATTTTAACCAGGTACAATAGCTATTAAATAGTTAATAACTATTTAATAGTTACCTAGTTAAAATAATTAAAAAATTACCTGTAAAATAAATCCTAACCTAAGTTACAATTAAACCTAACACTACACTATCAATAAATAAATTAAATACATTTCCTACAAATAAATACAATTAAATAAACTAACTAAAGTACAAAAAATAAAAAAATATTTACAAACATTAGAAAAAAATTACAACAATTTTAAACTAATTTTTACCTTACCAGCCCTTAAAAGGGCCCTTTGCGGGGCATGCCCCAAAGAATTCAGCTCTTTTGCCTGTAAAAAAAAAAACATACAATACCCCCCCCAACATTACAACCCACATACCCCTAATCTAACCCAAACCCCCCTTAAATAAACCTAACACTAAGCCCCTGAAGATCTTCCTACCTTGTCTTCACCATGCCAGGATCGTTCCAGGCTCCGAAATCTTCATCCAAGCCCAAGCGGGGGCTAGACATCCATCATCCGGCTGAAGTCTTCTATCAAGCGACGGCTGAAGAGGTCCAGAAGAGGCTCCAAAGTCTTCATCCTATCCGGGCAGAAGAGTAGATCTGGACCGGCAACCATCTTCTTCCAAGCGGCATCTTCTATCTTCATCCGATGACGAACGGCTCCATCTTGAAGACCTCCAGCGCGGACCGATCCTCTTCTTCCGACGTCCAACTGAAGAATGAAGGTTCCTTTAAGGGACGTCATCCAAGATGGCGTCCCTCGAATTCCGATTGGCTGATAGGATTTTATCAGCCAATCGGAATTAAGGTAGGAAAATTCTGATTGGCTGATGGAATCAGAATTGTCCTACCTTAATTCTGATTGGTTGATAGAATCCTATCAGCCAATCGGAATTCAAGGGACGCCATCTTGGATGACGTCCCTTAAAGGAACCTTCATTCATCAGTTGGACGTCGGAAGAAGAGGATCGGTCCGCGCTGGAGGTCTTCAAGATGGAGCCGTTCCTCATCGGATGAAGATAGAAGATGCCGCTTGGATCAAGATGGTTGCCGGTCCGGATGTCCTCTTCTGCCCAGATAGGATGAAGATTACTTCCCGAAGATGGACTTCTTCATTTGCCGGTTGGATCCAGACTTCAGGCGGAGGATGGACGTCACTCTTCAGCCCCCGCTTGGGCTTGGAGGAAGATTTCGGAGGCTCTTCTGGACAGATCGGGACCCGGTGTGGTGAAGACAAGGTAGGGAGATCTTCAGGGGCTTAGTGTTAGGTTTATTTTAGGGGGGTTTGGGTTAGATTAGGGGTATGTGGGTGGTGGGTTGTAATGTTGGGGGGGGTATTGTATGTTTTTTTTTTACAGGCAAAAGAGCTGAATTATTTGGGGCATGCCCCGAAAAGGGCCCTTTTCAGGGCTGGTAAGGTAAAAGAGCTTTTCTATTTTTATTTTAGAATAGGGTAGGGCATTTTTTTATTTTGGGGGGCTTTGTTATTTTATTAGGGGGCTTAGAGTAGGTGTAATTAGTTTAAAATTGTTGTAATATTTTTCTAATGTTTGTAAATATTTTTTTATTTTTTGTAACTTAGTTTTTTTTTACATTTTGTGCTTTAGTTAGTTTATTTCATTGTATTTATTTGTAGGTATTTTATTTAATTTATTTATTCATAGTGTAGTGTTAGGTTTAATTGTAGGTAATTGTAGGTATTGTATTTAATTAATTTATTGATAGTGTAGTGTTAGGTTTAATTGTAGATAATTGTAAGTATTGTATTTAATTAATGTAATGATAGTGTAGTGTTAGGTTTAATTGTAACTTAGGTTAGGATTTATTTTACAGGTAATTTTGTAATTATTTTAACTATTTTAGCTATTAAATAGTTATTAACTATTTAATAGCTATTGTACCTGTTTAAAATAATTACAAAGTTGCCTGTAAAATAAATATTAATCCTAAAATAGGTACAATATAATTATAATTTATATTGTAGCTATATTAGGATTTATTTTACAGGTAAGTATTTAGCTTTAAATAGGAATCATTTATATAATAAGAGTTAATTTATTTCGTTAGATTTAAATTATATTTAACTTAGGGGGGTGTTAGTGTTAGGGTTAGACTTAGCTTTAGGGGTTAATCAATTTATTAGAGTAGCGGTGAGCTCCGGTCAGCAGATTAGGGGTTAATACTTGAAGTTAGCTGTCGGCGATGTTAGGGAGGGCAGATTAGGGGTTAATACTATTTATTATAGGGTTATTGAGGCGGGAGTGAGGCGGATTAGGGGTTAATACATTTATTATACTAGAGGTGAACTCCGGTCGGCAGATTAGGGGTTAATTATTGTAGGTAGCTGGCGGCGACGTTGTGGGGGGCAGATTAGAGGTTAATAAATATAATATAGGGGTCTGCGGTGTTATGGGCAGCAGATTAGGGGTACATAGGGATAACGTAAGTGGCGGCGGTGTACGGAGCGGCAGATTAGGGGTTAAAAAATGTAAATATAGTGGCGGCGATGTGGGGGGACCTCGGTTTAAGGGTGCATAGGTAGTTTATGGGTGTTAGTGTACTTTAGAGCACAGTAGTTAAGAGCTTTATAAACCGGCGTTAGCCCAGAAAGCTCTTAACTACTGACTTTTTTCTGCGGCTGGAGTTTTGTCGTTAGATTTCTAACGCTCACTTCAGCCACGACTCTAAATACCGGCGTTAGAAAGATCCCATTGAAAAGATAGGATACGCAATTGACGTAAGGGGATCTGCGGTATGGAAAAGTCGCGGCTGGAAAGTGAGCGTTAGACCCTTTAATGACTGGCTCCAAATACCAGAGGGCGGTAAAAACCAGCGTTAGGAGCCTCTAACGCTGGTTTTGACGGCTACCGCCCAACTCTAAATCTAGCCGTACATTAATACAAAAAATAAAACGTATTCACATAAATATTTTAACAAAGCTACAAGGGTTAAAAGGTATATAGTATGTGACAAGGTGAATGGATAGGGCTTTAATTTATATATGCATATACATGTCTAAATATGTGTATGAATATATACAAATGTATATATGTGTATACATGTGTATTTATGTTTATGATGTGGGGGATCTAGAATTATTTGCTATTAACTGCTATTTAGATGAGTGACAGCACCTTCTAGAAGGTTCTCCACCTCATATTTTTCTGAGAAAATTTTTTTTGAGAGTATAAAGCAAGTGAATGCAACAGATTATTTTTTCCACTGCGTTGAGAATGACTCTAACATCAATCTCTGAGGCATCAACTTCCATGATGAATGGTTGATACTCCTTGGGTTGGATCAGGAGTGGTGCTGTAGTGAAGAGATGCTTTAGTTGTTGGAAAACAATTTTAGCCTGTTTGGTTCAGGAGAAAGATACATTTTTCTTTGTAAGTTAGGCGATTCGAGAAACAACATGAGATAAGTTTCAAATTAATCTTTGACAAAGTGTTGAATTGTTTTTTGATTGAAGGGGTAGACCACTGATTGATTGGTTGTATTTTCCTAGGATTCATACTGATGTGGCCAGGTGATAAGACATTCCTCAGATAATCAACAGTCATAGGCTGAAACTGGCATTTTTCTAATTTAGCAAATACATTTTATTGTCTTCATCTTTGGAGAAACTTGCACACATGGTATTCATGCTTGGATAGGGATTACGATTAGAAGATATAGAGATATTCATAAGAATGTAGAAATAGAGCGCTATAAGTTTAGGGTGACAAAAGAGACCATAATAGATGATAATTGGTGTTTACTGCAAATATTTAATATAACATAAAAATCCTTAAAAAGCACCTTGAAAACATTTTAAAAAGACATAGATTGAATTGAATCAGCATAGAAACATAAGTGAAATTAAAACAGTGCAAATTCACAATGTAACACGTTACACAATATATATCTGCTTTCTAAGCAAAGACCTGACGTGACCGGTGTGGTGGTAATTATTACCAGAATATTAAAAAAACCAAAAGGGTTGTCCACTTTTAAAATTATTTTTTTGGAAGACAAATAATATAGGTATGAAAATTAACAATTACCTACAAGCTACAAAAGTATAAAACAAGTCTCAAGAAATACCAAAAGCTACAACATCCAGTCCAAATTATGCAGGGCAACTTTATCTTAAACAATGCCAGATTAAGCAATATTAACTAAACATAGTGAACCAGAGAATCTATCCCAAGGAAAAATGCACAAAATGCTAATATACTCAGCCAGTTCAGTCCTCCAGTGCTCTCTCTCTCTCTCTCTCTCTCTCTCTCTCTCTCTCTCTCTCTCTCTCTCTTTATCTCTCTTTTTCTCTCTCTTTCATCAATTGCTTCCAGGAGGTGAGGAAGATAAAAAAAGTGTGTATAGTAAATGTTGGCTCCCATTGTATACTTATTTTACTTAAGGTGTGTCCTACCATACACCAATCAAAGGCTACATGGGTGTGACCTTCTTAGACAAAGGCTAGTCTATATTTTAAAATATGTTTGTAAATTTATGAATTAACTTTACTTGAACACTCTAGGGATATATTCTCTGGTTTTATGACACCACATTCCCCCACTTAAATTTCTCCTATGTTGCCCCATTTTCTAGTTATACCCATTAATACAGAAGAACCCAGTGGGAGCAAAAACCTTATAGGAAAAATTCAACCCACCGTCCTTCCGGAATAAATCCCTTGGTGACTTGAGCTCTTCTGTACTTTCCTAGGACTGTCAACTGCTAACCTAAATGTTATACAATTAATAATAAAAAAAACTAACTATTATTCCCAACACAATCCAAACAAATTTATACAAGTCAGAAAAATAAATTATCAGAAGATATAGAGAAATGCGGGTGCATGATGGTGGGATTGGCAAAGCATACTTACCTGATGAGGGATGTGTATGTGATTGTAAGTGTGAATTCATGGATAAGCTTTATTAGAAGAGTATATAGGTGTGCCTGAACAACAAGAATAACACTTAAATAAAGTAATTTTGGTTCCTTGCTTTCAGCTTGCTCTTCTTTAATGTCACACAAAAATACAGTATCACAGCTGTTGTTATAACTTGGATAAACATAAACATTAACCCCTTAATGACCACAATGTACCCTGTATGTAACTAGTCGTTAAGGGTTTTTTCAGGACATAATAGCACAAGTCTAGCAAGAACACGCTATTAATTCCCTCCCTCCAGCAGGCTTTGTGGAATAGAGCAGTCTCAACGCTGGTGGCAAGACCGCGCTATAAAACAATCAAGTCCCAAAAAAAGGCCAGCGACATACAGGGTACGTCGCTGGTCCTTTAGGGGTTAAGGAAAGAGTTCTCATTATTGGGTGTGTTTCTACATCGGTGAGTACTCCCCACCATGGATGGATAACTTCTTCTTTAGTTTTTTCAAGTTCATTATTTTGTTGCTCTAGCAAATTGCTGATGGGGCATAGCTGCTGTTTAGTACATTGTACTAGTTCATGTAACTGCAAAGTGACCTTAGGAATAGGAGGAAAAAGCTTTAAAGTCCAATTCTCCCACACAGTGTCCTCAGTAAAAATTCATGCAGTCAGTAGTGAGGTTTCCTGATGGAAAGGTAGTATATGTTCCAACATGGAGGGGTGTTGTTACCCTAACACATGTCCCTTCTTCAACTGGGCATGTCTCATCTGATGTTTTGTATTCCTTATGGCCTATGAAACAGGCCATGTCTCCAATATGAATGACCTTGCAAACCATCTCAGCTTTTGTTAACTGCACCCATCCATTCTCGATGTCTCTAGTTTCCCAGGTGCAGGTACATAGCCATCGATGTTGAACTTTCTGTTGAACAGCCTACATCAATTACTACTTCTGTAATAGTTGCCAATCTTTTTGAAGAAAAATGTTGCTGGTAGGTGCCTTGGCTAAAAGTACCAATGCTATGCACAAAATTCAATGGTTCCACTTCTCCTTCCCAACATGGAATTGCTAGGATTAGTCATACTCTCCCAGTTTCAGATTCTTCCAGTAGCCATTGTCCTGGTCCCTCAATATATGCATGTTTTAAATTGTCCTCTGTAACTATCACACCTTTTTTCCTTAATGTTGCTATGATCTTAGTTACATTAAGTTTTTCTGTCCACTTGTTTCCTTTTATATCGTTTATAGTATCCTTCAGATCAGATAATAGTTTATTCCCGGTCATGGAGCAAAAGATGGCAGCTCCTATTTCTTCATCTTTAATGCTGTCCGAGATGTCGGCAATGTTCTCTTCCACTAGTTGTAAATTGTGGGCAATGTGTGTATGTCTTCTACATTGTCTCCCAACTTTTCTACAATAAGTGAGTCGGCTACTCCACCTGTTTTCATGGCATGGCCAAAACCATCTGTCAGTGAGTTAATTCTGCTATTAAGGCCTATGATATCAGCTGAGTTCCACACACCTAATCCGGTTCTGACTCCTCCCAAGATTGTTGCTATGGTGTCTCGCTTGTCCCTTCTCTTTTTCTGTTTCTGTCCACTTATCAATAATCTCCTGTGTCCTTCCTTTGAACCATTCGCGCTGCTGTCTTGAACATCTTAAAGGAAAAATGAAATAATTAAAATCTAACATTATAGGGTAATATGTCCATCTGTCATGAACCAAGCCTCCAGACTAAAAAGAAAAAGAAAAGGTCTGGGAGGCATTCTGCTAAGAAGGGCTGTATGGGGATTTGAACCTGTGGCTCTGCGGTTGCTATTTCTGTTTGCTTACATGTTGAGCCACAGCCAGTTCTAGCAATAGCATGGATCTTAAAAGATCTGATAAATAACTATTTGCCTTACTTGTTATTACACCTGTGCAACACACAGGTGTTCTCAATTCTGGAATTAATCAGAACCAACCCTGTTCAAAACCTCCCTATTTAAGGATGGCTTTTAGTCTGCATTAGTGTCTTCACATTGGATCTGTTTTGTCAAGTCAGAACCTGTTTCCTGTACTTCTTTGGAGAAAGATTTCACCTTTGCACCTGTTTACAAGGTATTACCAGGAGAAAGCCTTTACCTTTAAACCTGTTACCAATCTACAAGTTTGTTTCCTGCTTTATGCAATTCCTGCACTTGGCCATTGCCAGGAGAAAGATTTCCTTTGCACCTGTTTACAAGGTATTACCAGGACAAAGCCTTTACCTTTAAACCTGTTACCAGTTTGCAAGTTTGTTTCCTGCCTTCAGCAATTACAAGGAGAGAGACTTTACCTTAAAACCTGTTACCAGTTTGCAAGTTGTTTCCTGCCTTGTGCAATTCCTGGACTCAGCAATTACAAGGAGAGAGACTTTACCTTTAAACCTGATACCTGTTTACAAGTTGTTTTCTGCCTTGTGCAAATCTTACGTTTCAGTTATTACCAAGAGAAAGACTTTCCTTTTTGAATCTGCATCTCTGCTTACTAGTTTCCTTTATTTTCACTCCTGCTGTATGTGGTCTTAACATACCTGAGTAGCATATTTAAATATTCTGCAAGTATTTGCTTAAACAAAGTATTTTGTTGTTTAAATAAATTTGTTTTCATTTTCAATCAGTATGGCTTCTACTAATCTTCCTTTAAAGCAACTGTTCCAGACAATGAGGCTCTCACATGATATCCTGAGACAGAACATGACACCATCCCACACCTTACACTACAGTTTCATGTGTAGGGACTACAATAATTCCCCTTTTTGGCCATGGAATTCTTATCTGATCTTCACAGTGTTACCTTTTCTGTACTGAAAGTGTTACCTCATCTACTGTTAATACACACCCCTCTCCAGTGTTAAGATTGCATTTCAATTCTTTATTGGGATGTGCAGCTATAGGGGCAACCTCCGATTCACCACCCTAATTTATAGATGTGTTGCTTTCTATGATATTAATATGTTTATAGTATCCTTGGGAGGTTGAAGTCAATGTCACACAATCTATAAATATCCCAGTAGCTACCTGCCAATTTCTAACCACCCAGTTCCATTCTTGTCCCTTGGTCACATTTATTGGTGCCCTAAGAGCTAACCCCATACTATCATTTGGCAACATGATATTCAAATGTAAGTCACCCATTTCTTTTACTTTTATCTCCCTCAGCCAAATAAATCTATCTGCCTGTATATATCTGTCCTCTATTCCTTTTAAAATAAGTCCCTTATATGCTGTATCCTCTGGTCTAATTGGTGGTCTCCCTCTTCCCATTCCTATACAGTTTATACTCATCAGTTGTGCCAGAAAAAGACACCATCCTCCTTAGCTAGGTTTCATTTTTTCTGAACTCAATCTTCTGACGAGCCTGTGAATAAACTAATAATTTGTAATTAGTGAATGGGGGAATATATTTTTTTCATCCTCTTATTTCTTCTGTATTTCCCTGGGTGAAAGAGAGAGAAGATAAAAAAAAAAAAAAAACAGGACCAAGATATAGTTAGCATATAAACATACGGCATAGAAAACAGGAAATGTACAGATCCTTATAGGAACTTCATGGTATGACTATTAAAATAATTTTCATCACTCTTCATTTTTCTTTATTTTTTGCTATCCACATACTCAATTCCCTAAAATGAATTATCATTTGCTGCCTTTAACTTAGACCCATTTTATTTTCCTGACCTAACTATTATGATTTCCTAGGTCTTAGGGTGTGTGTATACTTACTAAGGCATGCTGTTTGCTGGGTCCCTAACCTTGTCTTTTTTAAATATTTTTAATTGACTTGCATGCAGCCAGACTTCTCCTTTTTCTGCAATTTCAAGCAGGTAGACTGCAGCCCCTAATCCATCTAAAACAAGCTATTATCAAGCTAAAACTGTATTGAATTGGGGATTAATACTTGTTGTAGGGGGAATGCAAAAACGGAGGAGTGTAAAACGGAACTCTATTTTTAAGGTTGAATGTAAAAATAAACTCTGCTTCAAAGATGAAAAAAGGTCTAATGACAATCAAACTCCTCCTTGTATCTTTTATATTTACAGCTAGGCGGTTGACACCATACCGCAAGTATAAGTAACACAGTACCTTGACGATACACCAAACTGAAGCAGGGTGTATCTAGTTGTTTTCCTAGTTTGGTATATAACTGAATACCTTCCTTTTCCACTGTTGTGTAGATCCACTGTTTAGGCTTTGGCTTTATGAGCTCAAACGGATCACCTGTTCCTCTCCACAAATGCAGGGTAAGTTGGTGAGAATGCCACTCTGTTGTTAGCAACAAAGCGCTCTGACTGATTGGTTGTTGGTTCCCACGTGATTTGTACGGCCAATCCGATGGCGCTGTCTTTCTACTCATGGAACCAGGAGTTTTTTCTGTATCCGTCCTATTCTGCAGCAGAGATTTACTAAATACTAGTTTCAGGATTAGTTCTTTATATAATTAACTGTTATACTTCAAGACCCATCAACGCGTTTTGCCGTATGCACATCTTTATCAAGATGGTTATGCTGAAATGTCATTTTCTACTTATACACTTCCCCTATAATTAGAAAACGACATTTCAGCAAAACCATCTTGATAAAGCTGTGCATACGACAAAATGCATTGATGGTACTTGAAGTTTAACAGTTAATTATATAAAAAAAATGAATCCTGAAACTAGTATCAGTAAATCTCTGAGCAGAGTAGGACGGATACAAAAAAAATCTGGGTTCCGTGGGTAGAAAGATAGTGCCATCGGAGCAGCACTCTCACCAACTTACCCAGCATTTGTGGAACAGGCGAACCGTTTGAGCTCATAGAGCCAAAGCCTAAACAGTGGATCGACACAACGGTGGAAAAAGGTGTTCAGTTATATACCGAACTATGACAACTAGAATACACCCTGCTTCAGATTGGTGTATTGGCAAGGTACTGTGTTACTTATACTTGCGGTATGGTGTCAATCGCCTAGCTGTAAATATAAAGGATACAAGGAGGACTTTGGATATAAGGAGGACTTTGATTGTCATTAGATCTGTTTTCATCTTTGAAACAGAGTTTCTTTTCACACTCTATCTTGAAAATAGAGTACCTTTTACACTCCCCCTACAAGTATTAACGCACAATTCAATACAGTTTTAGCCTGATAATAGTTTTTTTGTAGTGACCGGTCACGTCAGGTCTTTGCTTAGAAAGCAGATATATATTGTGTAACGTGCCATATTGTGAAATTGCACTGTTACTTAATTTCACTTATGTTTTTATGCTGATTCCATTCAATCTACAGTATGTGTTTTTAAAGTGTTTTCAAGATGCTTTTTAAGGATTTTTTTGTTATATTAAATATTTGCAGTAAACACCAATTATCATCTATTTTGTTCTCTTTTGTTACTCAGCTTATAGCGCCCTATTTCTACATTCTTATGAATATCTCTATATACCTTTTTATCCTGACAGTGCAAACGGTGTTATAATAGAGCTTTTAGGGATATTGTCTTAGCGCTACTCTTTTTTCTACCTGTCTAAATAAAGCTTAGAAGAGAATATCATCCAGATAAATCACAACATATGTTTCTAGTAGGTAACAAAATACCTTTTTGAGTAAATGTTGGAATGTAGGATGTGCATTGCACAACTAGGCAAAATGGCATGACCAAATGCTGTCCTCTACTAATCACCCTCTCTCACTCTGACAAGACTGTAAGCTCTGCGAAGGTCAATCTCTGTAAATATGCAGGCTCCGTTTACCCTTTCCAGGAGTTCTGATATTAATTGTAAGGGATAATGTTTTTCTAGAGTAATGGCATTGAGGGCCCAGTAGTGTTTAAGGCCTCCATTCATCTTGGCAACAAAGAATATTTCTGCTCCTGCAGGAGATGAAAAAGGGCCTGATGAAGCCTTTGGTTATTTTTTTTTTAAGATGTATTCCTTGAAGTGCTCTGGACCAGAAAAGGGATAATTCCTTCCAAAGGGTATTGCAGCACCTGAAAGGAGGCCAATGGGACAATCATATTCTCTCCTGGGTGGTAATTGATAAGACACTTTCTTTGTAAACACATCTGGAAATCTTCAAACTTCACAGGACAGTTGTATCAGATGAAAAGAGCAGGGATGTAGGGGACATCTGGGACATACATTTGGTAAAACAGATTTTGGAACAAAAACTAGATCTGCCAAAATCCAAAGCTATGACTGGATTATGGGATCTTAACCAGAGTAAACCAAAGATTGAAATAATGGGGAGGAGACTACATCAAATTGTACTACTTTAAAGTGTTTATTGGCCACCACCATTGTTAACTAAGTTTGTTTAATTTATAACTGGGACAGAATTCATAATTGCCCCATCTACCATGTGTACAAAAAAATGTTGGTTCTTTTATTGTCATGGAATCTTGAGACTCTCTTCCACTTTCTGGCCCATAAAACAAACAATTGACCAATAAGAATCTAGAGTACTTGAAGTTAGCTAAGAGATTATGTCCCAGTCAAGCCTGATGGGCCCTCTTCTTTAACCATTTTCCAATTCAAATAACCTACAGACCTGGATCATAAAATGTAAAGGTGGGAGCACTGTCACAAATGTTCGATGCCTCATTTGACTGTACCTCAATCTCTGACACATCTCTTCATCAAATCATTTCCTTGCTACTTAACAATCATTGATTGGCAACATCAGAGCACAAATGGCAACACCCTACCAGCGAAGCTTAATATCGCCCAAGGCCATGTTATCTTAAAGATGATAACCTTTTATGCCTCTTCCTAATCCATTAAAGGTATTACAATACTGCCATGACCATTTAACTTCAGGTGATGTGGGCATAGCCAAAATACTGGAGTCTGTTACTCGCAACTTCTGGTGGCCTTTAGTTTTTCAAGATGTAAAGATGTAAAGTGCACTACCAAATATTATATTAATTTGAGCAAACAACAATATATTCAAATGTTAATGTTAACAAGTTTATATCATTGTAAACTTGTTTATTGTGTATTTACAATAAGATCAAATGCAAAATGTTTATTATCTTCATCAAAAATTGTATCATACCTCATTCCAAATGAAAACAAAGATTGTTTATGGTTATGGCCAAGTGATGTGCCTGACTAGACAAGAGATTGAACTTTAGTAACAATGATAAAGCAAATGTGTAATGTTACTGGAATTAGGAAGACAGCCCACCAATGCTGGCATATTTTTTTAATTTCTTTAGTTTTTTTGTGTGTGGCACATTAGATAACTGAAGAGGAGGATAAAATCATTTGACATGTGAGAAATTACTATACTTTCCAAAACACCCAGCTAATAGGACTTTCCGCTATGCAGATGTTTTCATTGGAGCTGGCACTTACTAAGTACACTATTTTCTCATGTCCTGATATCAAAGGTCCTGATAATCAAAATCTTGCTGGCATGGAAAGAAGTCATGAAGAATCTTTAGTGGTCTTTTTTGGGGCATTATATTGTAATGTACAGTGTGTGTTTCTCCTTCACATCCAGAACTGTTCATAACTAGATAGCTCTAAAATAGCTGCCTTTCTAAAATTCTTTAAGAGACCTCACAGTACTGACGAGACTTCTTAGAAAATCTTGCCAGAGAACAGATCATCCGGCCCCAAAAGAGGAAGAAAAAAATGTGGTAAAATTAGGTTATTTATGGATCAATCAAAGATAGAATTTCTGTTCTTTTTTGTCCAGCACTAATGAAAATCCCTAATGTACAATGCAGTCAAATCATTTTTTTCTGAGCTAGGACTTTTATGATTTCACATTACTTTAATGGCAACCCTTCCATGTGACATATGTGCTTATTAAACAGTGATTGTGACATATGACCCATTGCTATCCACATTGCTTGTGTATAATTATACATAATTATTTCAGAGTGCAAGGGCCAATGTTTATTATAGTTTAGTGTATCAGTATCTTTGCTAGAGGTCTTGTCATCCTCATTTCAATGGCCTATAGCAGATGAATGAAAGATAAATAAGATGAAGATCACTGGGTATAAAATCATGGTCACATATAATGTGGATGATTATTTTAAACGAGTGGGAGAAGGTCACGATGAAACGGAGTCACAGAAGTCAGTAACTTTGTACAAATATATCATTTTAAACTTTGGGTGATAATTTTGTTTGTAAATGAAACTCTCTGCATCATGGACTTCCATGGTCACATGTTTAAAGTGCTGTTGTATTTAAAATGTTCAATCATGTGTAAAAGCGATCAGCATTTTTTTAAATGAACTAATACAGCAGTGTCAGTTCTATTCTTCCCTTTAGTGCCCACTGACTGTTAAATATCCTGCATCTCTATTAGTAGGGAGAGATATACGGTACCTTTGCAAGCTTCACAAGAAGAAATATTTTATTCAGGGCAGGAATATATATTCTTAAATTCACTTGTAATATATTTTGAAAAGTCCTTTTTTTATGAAAAAATACCATCTGCCTTTAATGAAATTAAAGGGATGTGAAACCCTTTCCTTTGGGATTCCTAAAGAGTATACGATTTATTAAAATAAGTTTCCAATTTACTTCTGTTATAAAATTTGCTTTGTTTCCATGGTATTCCTTGTTGAAAAGCTACTTAGATATGTATTTTATTCGGTGCATTGCCGGAAGAGTGCTGCCATTTAGTGCTCTTGCAAATGGATAACATTCTTGCAAATCTGCTGCCATATAGTGCTCCCGACAAGTGCACACCCCTGAGCTTAATGGGACATGAAACCCAATATTTTTCTTTCATGATTCAGATAGATTACACAATTTAAACACTTTTCCAATTTACTTAATTATCTATGCAATAAAAATTACCCTTGATGGGACAGAATACAGCCGCAGGATTTCGTGCAGGTAAAAAAGAGAGACTTTATTGTAAGATCATTAACAGGGTGTCAAACAAACTCAGGGGTACACTGAAACAATAGCAAACGTCCGACACGTTTCCTGCCCGGAGGCACTTCGTCAGGGACTTAACTAGTACATACAACAAACAACTTAAAAAGGCTTGCCTGCCTACGTCACAATAAGAGCACCTGTGTGTTTTAATTAAAGGGGCAGTTACTGCTGTTTATGGGAACAGATTATTACAGGGCTGAAGCAAAACCCTTTTTAAAAGGGTTAAGTATAGGTCAATATTGGGTTCAAAGTATTCAATGTATATAAATCTTGTATCAATATAAATTACTTTAAAGAATACAATATAAAAGACCGGGCACCGTAAAAGCATATTGTTAAATCTATCCGTTCCCTATTCATAAGGTGTTATACAAGGATTGCTCCGTTAGCAGACAAAAACAAAATACTGTAAAAATATATATATTAATAAGCTGAAGAAAATAAAAAATGAAGAATCTAAAGTTATTGTTATGACAATGTACTGTGGACTCTTAGAGGACATGTGAGATAATTTTAGTATCAAAATTTCAAATAAAATCTCACACATAGCTTGTAGAATATTAGTAATTTACATGTAAACTGACTTAGTGCCAAGGTTATTAATATATAGCAGACAATCAAATATCGGAGACACCTAAACAAGAAACTTTCTGTATGTTTTTGTGATATTGTTGTATCTTTTTCTCTGACAACTGTAATTATATTAAGTTACATAAAGAATTGAAACATAAGAGGCAATGGGTATAGCTTCGTGAAGAAGAAATAATAAATAAGTGAACAACTTAAGTGGACAAATAAAATGAACCCATAATTCTAGTGTAAATGTGCATAAACTTAAATATACAAATGCAAAGTGCTTCACTATGAGGCATTCTAAAATTGTGTGTACTGTGTCTTAGGTGTTAATTTTTAATGATTAATTTTTAATTTTTGATTTTTGCCATGATTAAATCATAAAGTTAATTTGAAAATCTGTTAATTTTCTATTGCTATGTTATTGTCCTTTATTTTTTATATACTTATTATTACAATTTGGGATTTACCCATACTGCATCTAAAGATAGTATTCCATTTCTGGATATCACATTAAAACTAGACAATCCATCTCATTCAGTCATTACTTCCACATTTAGAAAGCCTACATCTGGCAACACAATCTTACGAGCAGACTCACACCATCCAGCACATCTTAAGATGGCCATTCCAAAGGGACAAGATATGCGCCTTAGACGCAATTGTACTAACATTAATACATATATAGAACAAGCTTTATCCCTTACACAGCGCCTACAAATTAGGGGTTATGATGTGAGCATCTTGGAAAAAGTCAGTAAAGAAGTGGAACTCATGCATACTTTGCTACAAGATGTCCCAAAAAATAGATATTGAGATAAAAAAAAGTTTTAAATCACCTATAACTTTCTCAACTTGCTACAGTAGACAATTTAACTGTATAAATAATATCATTAGAAAATATCTACCCGTCTTAGACAGAGATGCCTTGCTATACGATTCGTTACAGAACCAGGGCATCAGGCTCGTTAGTAAAAAAGCCACAACTATTGGAAATTACTTGAGTAGAGATTTTTCAACTAAAGAAAACACTTCCTGGCTCTAGCCGGAAAAGGGAATCTTTAGATGTAGGAAGATCCCCTGTAAGAGTTGTGAGTTTGTGGTCCCTGGTAACGAGTTTAGATCTACGACCACAGGTAACTGTTTTGATATCAGGTTTAGATTGAATTGTAACTCCAGATTTGTAGTTTATTTAATTAGTTGTAACATCTGCTGCAAGCAATATGTAGGTAGGACGACTAGGCTCCTTAAGGATAGGGTCAGGGAGCATTTGCTCTCCATTAAACATGATCCGCCCTCTACTCCAGTAGCTAAACACTTTGTCGATCATTTTATATCTTTAGGTATTCCTATCAATGATACCAACCTAAGGACAATGTTTAGCTTCCAAGGCATTGATCATGCCCCTTATGACATTAGAGGGGGTGATAGGGTAGCCACATTAAATAGAAAAGAAGCCTTTTGGATCTTTAATTTATCAACCGGAGCACCAAATGGTATTAACAAAATCACTGATCTCAGATATTTTGTAGATTAATTTGTTTCCATTAATTTGTTGCAACATCACAGTCTGTTTTTCATAGAAAAACTACTCACTGCCCTAAATTTTGCTCCTTCATTTACCCTTAATTAATTGCAGCATCTTCAGTTTTGCTGGCTAGTGCCATTTTAATATTATATTAAATTACTACTCCAATAGGCATGAGGTATACATACAGTGCACTTGACATACATATTTCGCTTTCACAAATAATAGTTCTTTTATAACCCACAGAATTTCTTATTTCTCACATGTGCTCATTTGTACCTTCACTTTGATTTTTGCCAGTTTTTATCTAATATGTTACTAATGTCATCTCTATAAAAAATATAAAAAGTATATAAAAAATAAAGGACAATAACATAGCAATAGAAAATTAAGAAAAGATTTTCAAATTAACTTTATGATTTAATCATGGCAAAAATCAAAAATTAAAAATTAATAATTAAAAATTAACACCTAAGACACAGTACACACAATTTTAGAATGCCTCATAGTGAGGCACTTTGCATTTGTATTTGCATATTTAAGTTTATGCACATTTACACTAGAATTATGGGTTCATTTTATTTGTCCACTTAAGTTGTTCACCTATTTATTATTTCTTCTTCACGAAGCTATACCCATTGCCTCTTATGTTTCAATTCTTTATGTAACTTAATATAATTACAGTTGTTTGAGAAAAAGATACAACAATATCACAAAAACTTACAGAAAGTTTCTTGTTTAGGTGTCTCCGATATTTGATTGTCTGCTATATATTAATAACCTTGGCACTAAGTCAGTTTACATGTAAATTACTAACATTCTACAAGCTATGTGTGAGATTTTATTTGAAATTTTGATACTAAAATTATCTCACATGTCCTCTAAGAGTCCACAGTACATTGTCATAACAATAACTTTAGATTCTTCATTTTTTATTTTCTTCAGCTTATTAATATATATATTTTTACAGTACTTTGTTTTTGTCTGCTAACGGAGCAATCCTTGTATAACACCTTATGAATAGGGAACGGATAGATTTAACAATATGCTTTTACGGTGCCCGGTCTTTTATATTGTATTCTTTAAAGTAATTTATATTGATACAAGATTTATATACATTGAATACTTTGAACCCAATATTGACCTATACTTAACCCTTTTAAAAAGGGTTTTGCTTCAGCCCGGTAATAATCTGTTCCCATAAACAGCAGTAACTGCCCCTTTAATTAAAACACACAGGTGCTCTTATTGTGACGTAGGCAGGCAAGCCTTTTTAAGTTGTTTGTTGTATGTACTAGTTAAGTCCCTGACGAAGTGCCTCCGGGCAGGAAACGTGTCGGACGTTTGCTATTGTTTCAGTGTACCCCTGAGTTTGTTTGACACCCTGTTAATGATCTTACAATAAAGTCTCTCTTTTTTACCTGCACGAAATCCTGCGGCTGTATTCTGTCCCATCAAGGGTAATTTTTATTGCATATTTGAGCTTTTTTCTTTTGGATATCGGAGGAGTGTATACATATCTGTTCATGGGACGGCCTGAGGGAGAGATCTGTTAGCGGCAAGAGTGGTGAGAGTATACCTGTTTTACTTTAAACTTCAGTTTACATACTGAAATCTCTGCATATTTGAACTTTATTACCACCACACCCGATTGCTGCATGACCCTATCCTCAGTGTTTACAAGCTGATTACTTCCACTGACTATATGCTACATTTGGTACGTTACTTCTTTTTATACCCGTTACAAGCTACATGATATTTACTTATCGTATCAGCTAAATTATTTGTACCTAATCAGTGGTTTGATTTACAACGTGCAGCATCTGCATCTGTGTGTGTCAATTTTACTTAATTATCTAGTTTCCTTCAATCTCTTGTTATTCTTTGATGAAGGAGCAGCAGCTCAAAGCCAATGAAAAGATGAATATATGTGCAACCACCAATTATCAGCTTCTAAGCCTACCTAGGCATGCTTTTCAACCAATGATACAAAGAGAAATAAACAAATTAGTTTGAAACTTGTTATTTTTTGCTACAATTCTCTGCCATATGTCTTGGAAACTCCTGTTCTAATTGGTTTCATCTTTATATTTTGGCACAGTGGGCTTGTGGCGGTCACCTGTCACTCTTAGTGCCCCTCCACAGGTGGGAACAACAGTACAAAATAAAGATAATATTTGACCTCTTGGAATGGTGATTAGGTTATAGACCCAGATATAATCTAATAATTAGAGCTAGATTATTACATTTAAAACTGTAAATAGGATAAATAGGATTTTTTTTCTCTTATTAAATAATTATATTTATATATTTAATATATTTTATATATATATATATATATATAAATATATATAAAAACCCATCAGTTACACAGTGTTACCCTCCAATGGTCATCCGCCCGGGTGCCAACATGTAATCAATATTCCAAAAGTAATGGTCGCACTCTCAGGTCTTTTAGTGAAAAAACGTAGTTAATTTTAATGAAACGTTTTCGGGGTAATCTACCCCATCATCAGCATAAACATACAGTGCATCAAACAAACTTAAATAGAAGCATGTTGCTCATTAAACAAATCAAACATAAATCAAAAATACCTGTGTGTGTAAATTTCTCAGTGTGGTGGCGCCAAACAATGTGTGTGTGGACCGCATATTTTGCGTTCCACTGTGAGGACCGGAAGTGTAAAGTGTAGTATTATATCCGGTATCCTCGATTTTATAAAGGACTTATAATGTTATTATATACATACAAGGATACTGTGTTACTTATTTTAAGTTACTAAGTGTGTAATAATGTTTCAATCTCTGTGTCGTTATTGACAGTGTATCACACTCTTAGTGTATTGTTGCAATTGCGTACATTTATTTAGCCAGTGCCTTATGCACTGCTCCTAGGCTCATATATATATATGTACATTGCTTCCTGTTATCTAAATTACATCTCCCTTACTCGCGTGTTACTACTGCCTGTTGCGATGATCTGCGTGACAGGTTCGATAGAACTTGCTGTCATATTCTAGTTGTCATAGTAACCATTTGTTGTGCCAGTTCTACTTAGGCGGATTGATCTGTTGGTTTACCTATCTCCGATTGCACGTTATCCTATAGCCGGTACATATTGCCTTCATGTCTCACTATTAACCTGGTTTTCATACATCTACATATCTCTTATGCTTGTCCTAGAGTGTGTTAGTTAAAGGTATATATAGGGGCTAAACAGTATTCTCTGGCTCTTATTGTATATAGTATCTATATATTATCTCGAGTATGGTACATGTATTTCTAAAGCTGGCTTTGTGGATTATGTGGTAGGTCCCCACAATTGGACCTAGATAACAGTGAAGAAAAATAAAAGCATCAAACCATCTAACATGGATAGAAGATACAAAAATACAAAAATAACTAGTAAATAAATAAATAAATAGCAGCCTCTTTGTTGCTGCTACATTGCACACTTAGCTTTAGTAATGTATAGTTGGTTTTGATCTTGTTGTAAATTATATTATATCTATCTCTCTTGTGCCTGTATACACTTTACATCTAATACACACATCTTAGCTCTCTTAATGTGTAATAAAGAAAGCTATTGTTGCCTTGTAAGTCCATATAGTTGCTCCGTGTCATATTGCTTATATAGTGATGTCCATCCTTAATGCAACCTTTGGTTTCATCATAGTTAGACAATCCTAGTACAGTGTCCCTATTTCATGATGTAGGCACAACCTGACCCTAGGGTGTATGGGGTATCATCCTTAGTTGAATGGTTGATGTCATCTCTTGTCATGGTTATATGCCCATGGTTCCTCAGCCTGTGGCTTTTCTGATGTTCCTATCGGTTATTCTCCGCACCTTGAGATTGTCACCTTAGATTGGTGTTGATGGATGATCTCTATGTGATTGCCATGGATGTAAAGAACGCTCAGTGTCTTAAGACTGCATGAGAACTTGTTGGCTATAGGTATTAATATACCGAGTATTGTTGCATTGGAGGAATCATTACCATGGCTCCCCCAACACCAGATAGTGCACCCTGCACTGAGTGGTCTACCCCCCAAGAGGCCTGACCCTCAGTACATTGTCACAAATTACTCAAGGTGTATTTGCCATGGCCCAGTATGTATCTCAGCTTAAATGAGCGTTTTAAAATCTGGAGGTGAGTTTAACCCTCCTGGGGCTACCGTGCCCACTCTATAAATCCATTCAGCTTCTCTTCTAAGCAGGGCCTTGTTTCTGTCCCCACCCCTATCGAGGGGGGGGATATGGTCAATCAGGATATACCTGATGGTGGACACCTGGTGTCTCATGTTGGCACAATGTCTGGCCACTGGTTGATCCGATCCTCCTTGTTCTAATGCCAATCGTATTGCCCGTCTGTGGTTAGCCATCCTATCGCGGAGTCTTCCGCTCGTCTTGCCCACATAGAACCGGGCACATGGACAGAATAATAGGTAGACTACAAATGTTGTAGTACAGGATATTGAGTGCTTGATCTTAAATACTTTATTCGTATGAGGATGGTGAAAGGTTTTAGTTGTTATGAGTCCATTACATGTTGTGCACCCTAGGCATCTGTATGAGCCTTTGATGTTAGTATGGGTAGTATCCATGTAGCTTGATTTAGGGTCTGTGCGTACCAAGCTGTCCTTGAGGTTACTTCCCCTCCGGTATGCTACCATTGGTGTCAGGTTGTGCGTGAAGGTCAATTTAGGGTCAGACTGTACTATTGGCCAGTGTTCTCTTAATATGTTACCAGCTTGTGTGGTGTTTGGTGAAAACGTTGTTGCCATTATCAATTTATTCAGCTTCTCTGTCAGATTCCCCTTATATATCAGACTGTCCTGTGTGTGTGGAAGGACTTCTCTTAGGGTACTATCAAGTATCTGTTGCTTGTATCCCCGCTGTAAGAATTTGTCCCGCATGAGCTGCAGCTGTGAGACCCCTGTGGCTCTGTTTGAATTATTGCGCACTACTCTAGTCATCTGTGATTTGACTATCCCTTTTAATAGGGCTGGGGGGTGACAGCTTGTTGCACTTAAAATGGAATTTTTATCAGTAGGCTTACTGTAGAGTGTGGTGCCTAGGGAATTTCCATCTATGTAAATAGTGAGGTCTAGGAACTGTATCTCCTTATGGTGGTGCGTGATCTTGAATCTCACTGGTGTAGGGGTATTGTTCCATTTCATAAACCATTCTAGCAGCGCCTGTTGTCCGCCACGCCACACCATGAACACATCATCGATGTATCTTGCGTAGTAAACAACCTGCGATGTGTCAGTGCTCCATAGGAATTGATTCTCAAATTGAGACATATATATGTTGGCATACGATGGGGCCATATTAGACCCCATCGCAGTGCCTGTGAGTTGCAAATAAAAAGATGTCTCAAAGCGAAAGTAGTTCCTAGTGAGGCAGTATTCCATTAGTGTCAAAAAGTAGTCAATAGGGGGTCCCTCATATAGTGTACTGTCTATGAGGTGTTGTTTAGTAGCCAAGAGTCCTGTATCATGTGGGATGATAGTGTAGAGACTGTTGACATCCAGGGTGACCAGGATGTCCCCAGTCTCCACACGCACATCCCTCATCTTCCTAATAAGGTCATTGGTGTCTGAAATGAATGATCTGACAGTCTTGACAATGGGTTGAAGAAAAATGTCTATTACTTGTGCCACTGGCTGTGTGAGTGATTGTACCGCGGAGACTATGGGCCGCCCTGGTGGGTGGTGTAGGGTTTTGTGTATTTTTGGGGTGGTGTATAGTATTGGGATTCTTGGATGTGTTGTAGTGCAGTATTCAAAGAGTTGTTCCGTTAGGTATCCTTGTTCAAATCCTAATTTAAGGATACTATCCAGTTCTTTCTTGTATTTGACCGTAGGGTCACCTAGTAGCTTTCTATAGGTGTTGTTGTCAGTCAATTGCATAAGTATGTCCTCTTTATAATCCTCATAATTCATTAGGACTATTGCCCCGCCTTTGTCCGCAGGGCGGATGACCAGAGCATGGTCATTTTGTAAAGTTTTAATAGCTGCTCTTTCTGTGTCTGTGAGGTTGTGTCTCCATTTATTGGACTTGCTATGTGTTTCCATATCCTGTGCTACTAGCCTCATAAAGGTCTTGGTGCTAGCACTACTGTTTGTTGGCTCAAATGTACTGGGCTTTTTGCACTTATGGATAGGATCAGTAAGTTCTGGTCTAATTGGGGCGTTTTGAAAGTATTCTTTAATTTTCATTGTACGATTTAACTTATACAAGTCTAATTTAAGGTCCATTTCATTGGTCGTGTGACTAGGTATAAATGATAGACCTTTATTCAGCATGGAACTCTCTGCTGCTGTGAGAGCATGCCTACTAAGATTGATCACTATGTCCTCTGTCTGTTGCGGCGTGTGGGTCTGTGTCTGCCCCCTTGCCCTCCTGATGTGTGGTCTAGAATGCCTCCCCCTCCTCTGCGTGACCTCGTCGTAACCCCTAAAAAATGATGGTCTGGGGTGGATTGTCCCCTATGTGTGTATGGGGGATGGTATGGGGGTTGCGTCTGGTATGTATTTGGTGATGTGGGTGTATGTCTTGTAGTGCTAGTGTCTGTTTCAGATGAATCAGCACCGCTGGTGTCAACCGTTGTAAATTGTACTCTCCTAGGTCGGAAGGGTCTCCTGGCTCTACCTTCTGAGGAACTAGTTAACCACTTATAGACTCTACCATTACTATAGTCTGCTTTCACTGACTCAAGCTTTCTATTTTTAAATACTGCTAATTCAGTTTTATATTTATCAACTTGTTGCTGTAATTTGGTGAGCCAGTTCTCTTGCTGATCTGCTGCAAGTGTTTCATTATGTATTTGTTCAAATGCCACTATCTCATTTTTGACTTTATTGAGTATTGTAGTGACTTCCTCTATTACTAGTAAGATAAGATCTAGGGAGCACTTATTTAATATATGACACCATTTCCTTCTAAATTCAGGATTATCACGACCTATTGTAGGGATATTTTTTACCCTAAACCCCCTAGGGATATGATTCAACCTGTGATATTCTGAGAGATAGCTACCGTGTAGTGTTAGGTCTGTTTCTCGCTTTTTGAGTTTCAATAGGTTATGGTATATATTAACAGGGGTCTCACCAGTCGTTACTCTGCTGATAGGGGCAAACAAGATTCTTGCCGCATCATCTGGGGTGTATGTGACTGTGCCGATCTGGGCCCCACGGGCTTGTGCTCCTGCATCCGGGTCTTGTTCAATGGTAGTTGTCCCAATGGGAGGAAGGGTCAAAGAAGTAAGGGGAACCGGTTCCATATCTGCACTTGCTGTAAGTTATAGAAGTGTTCAGCGTGAATCCCAATATATTGTAGTGTATGCACTGACAGAGAGGTTCAATGCCAACTCCAAAACTATAGTTCACTGAGTGAAAAAATCAGGCTGAGGGGGTACACTTGTATAGAAATATCAAAACCCATCAGTTACACAGTGTTACCCTCCAATGGTCATCCGCCCGGGTGCCAACATGTAATCAATATTCCAAAAGTAATGGTCGCACTCTCAGGTCTTTTAGTGAAAAAACGTAGTTAATTTTAATGAAACGTTTTCGGGGTAATCTACCCCATCATCAGCATAAACATACAGTGCATCAAACAAACTTAAATAGAAGCATGTTGCTCATTAAACAAATCAAACATAAATCAAAAATACCTGTGTGTGTAAATTTCTCAGTGTGGTGGCGCCAAACAATGTGTGTGTGGACCGCATATTTTGCGTTCCACTGTGAGGACCGGAAGTGTAAAGTGTAGTATTATATCCGGTATCCTCGATTTTATAAAGGACTTATAATGTTATTATATACATACAAGGATACTGTGTTACTTATTTTAAGTTACTAAGTGTGTAATAATGTTTCAATCTCTGTGTCGTTATTGACAGTGTATCACACTCTTAGTGTATTGTTGCAATTGCGTACATTTATTTAGCCAGTGCCTTATGCACTGCTCCTAGGCTCATATATATATATGTACATTGCTTCCTGTTATCTAAATTACATCTCCCTTACTCGCGTGTTACTACTGCCTGTTGCGATGATCTGCGTGACAGGTTCGATAGAACTTGCTGTCATATTCTAGTTGTCATAGTAACCATTTGTTGTGCCAGTTCTACTTAGGCGGATTGATCTGTTGGTTTACCTATCTCAGATTGCACGTTATCCTATAGCCGGTACATATTGCCTTCATGTCTCACTATTAACCTGGTTTTCATACATCTACATATCTCTTATGCTTGTCCTAGAGTGTGTTAGTTAAAGGCATATATAGGGGCTAAACAGTATTCTCTGGCTCTTATTGTATATAGTATCTATATATTATCTCGAGTATGGTACATGTATTTCTAAAGCTGGCTTTGTGGATTATGTGGTAGGTCCCCACAATTGGACCTAGATAACAGTGAAGAAAAATAAAAGCATCAAACCATCTAACATGGATAGAAGATACAAAAATACAAAAATAACTAGTAAATAAATAAATAAATAGCAGCCTCTTTGTTGCTGCTACATTGCACACTTAGCTTTAGTAATGTATAGTTGGTTTTGATCTTGTTGTAAATTATATTATATCTATCTCTCTTGTGCCTGTATACACTTTACATCTAATACACACATCTTAGCTCTCTTAATGTGTAATAAAGAAAGCTATTGTTGCCTTGTAAGTCCATATAGTTGCTCCGTGTCATATTGCTTATATAGTGATGTCCATCCTTAATGCAACCTTTGGTTTCATCATAGTTAGACAATCCTAGTACAGTGTCCCTATTTCATGATGTAGGCACAACCTGACCCTAGGGTGTATGGGGTATCATCCTTAGTTGAATGGTTGATGTCATCTCTTGTCATGGTTATATGCCCATGGTTCCTCAGCCTGTGGCTTTTCTGATGTTCCTATCGGTTATTCTCCGCACCTTGAGATTGTCACCTTAGATTGGTGTTGATGGATGATCTCTATGTGATTGCCATGGATGTAAAGAACGCTCAGTGTCTTAAGACTGCATGAGAACTTGTTGGCTATAGGTATTAATATACCGAGTATTGTTGCATTGGAGGAATCATTACCATGGCTCCCCCAACACCAGATAGTGCACCCTGCACTGAGTGGTCTACCCCCCAAGAGGCCTGACCCTCAGTACATTGTCACAAATTACTCAAGGTGTATTTGCCATGGCCCAGTATGTATCTCAGCTTAAATGAGCGTTTTAAAATCTGGAGGTGAGTTTAACCCTCCTGGGGCTACCGTGCCCAATCTATAAATCCATTCAGCTTCTCTTCTAAGCAGGGCCTTGTTTCTGTCCCCACCCCTATCGAGGGGGGGGATATGGTCAATCAGGATATACCTGATGGTGGACACCTGGTGTCTCATGTTGGCACAATGTCTGGCCACTGGTTGATCCGATCCTCCTTGTTCTAATGCCAATCGTATTGCCCGTCTGTGGTTAGCCATCCTATCGCGGAGTGTTCCGCTCGTCTTGCCCACATAGAACCGGGCACATGGACAGAATAATAGGTAGACTACAAATGTTGTAGTACAGGATATTGAGTGCTTGATCTTAAATACTTTATTCGTATGAGGATGGTGAAAGGTTTTAGTTGTTATGAGTCCATTACATGTTGTGCACCCTAGGCATCTGTATGAGCCTTTGATGTTAGTATGGGTAGTATCCATGTAGCTTGATTTAGGGTCTGTGCGTACCAAGCTGTCCTTGAGGTTACTTCCCCTCCGGTATGCTACCATTGGTGTCAGGTTGTGCGTGAAGGTCAATTTAGGGTCAGACTGTACTATTGGCCAGTGTTCTCTTAATATGTTACCAGCTTGTGTGGTGTTTGGTGAAAACGTTGTTGCCATTATCAATTTATTCAGCTTCTCTGTCAGATTCCCCTTATATATCAGACTGTCCTGTGTGTGTGGAAGGACTTCTCTTAGGGTACTATCAAGTATCTGTTGCTTGTATCCCCGCTGTAAGAATTTGTCCCGCATGAGCTGCAGCTGTGAGACCCCTGTGGCTCTGTTTGAATTATTGCGCACTACTCTAGTCATCTGTGATTTGACTATCCCTTTTAATAGGGCTGGGGGGGTGACAGCTTGTTGCACTTAAAATGGAATTTTTATCAGTAGGCTTACTGTAGAGTGTGGTGCCTAGGGAATTTCCATCTATGTAAATAGTGAGGTCTAGGAACTGTATCTCCTTATGGTGGTGCGTGATCTTGAATCTCACTGGTGTAGGGGTATTGTTCCATTTCATAAACCATTCTAGCAGCGCCTGTTGTCCGCCACGCCACACCATGAACACATCATCGATGTATCTTGCGTAGTAAACAACCTGCGATGTGTCAGTGCTCCATAGGAATTGATTCTCAAATTGAGACATATATATGTTGGCATACGATGGGGCCATATTAGACACACAGGTATTTTTGATTTATGTTTGATTTGTTTAATGAGCAACATGCTTCTATTTAAGTTTGTTTGATGCACTGTATGTTTATGCTGATGATGGGGTAGATTACCCCGAAAACGTTTCATTAAAATTAACTACGTTTTTTCACTAAAAGACCTGAGAGTGCGACCATTACTTTTGGAATATATATATATATATATATATATATATATATATATATATATATATATATATATATATATATATATATATATACAGGGAGTGCAGAATTATTAGGCAAATTAGTATTTTGACCACATCATCCTCTTTATGCATGTTGTCTTACTCCAAGCTGTATAGGCTCGAAAGCCTACTACCAATTAAGCATATTAGGTGATGTGCATCTCTGTAATGAGAAGGGGTGTGGTCTAATGACATCAACACCCTATATCAGGTGTGCATAATTATTAGGCAACTTCCTTTCCTTTGGCAAAATGGGTCAAAAGAAGGACTTGACAGGCTCAGAAAAGTAAAAAATAGTGAGATATCTTGCAGAGGGATGCAGCACTCTTAAAATTGCAAAGCTTCTGAAGCGTGATCATCGAACAATCAAGTGTTTCATTCAAAATAGTCAACAGGGTCGCAAGAAGCGTGTGGAAAAACCAAGGCGCAAAATAACTGCCCATGAACTGAGAAAAATCAAGCGTGCAGCTGCCAAGATGCCACTTGCCACCAGTTTGGCCATATTTCAGAGCTGCAACATCACTGGAGTGCCCAAAAGCACAAGATGTGCAATACTCAGAGACATGGCCAAGGTAAGAAAGGCTGAAAGACGACCACCACTGAACAAGACACACAAGCTGAAACGTCAAGACTGGGCCAAGAAATATCTCAAGACTGATTTTTCTAAGGTTTTATGGACTGATGAAATGAGAGTGAGTCTTGATGGGCCAGATGGATGGGCCCGTGGCTGGATTGGTAAAGGGCAGAAAGCTCCAGTCCGACTCAGACGCCAGCAAGGTGGAGGTGGAGTACTGGTTTGGGCTGGTATCATCAAAGATGAGCTTGTGGGGCCTTTTCGGGTTGAGGATGGAGTCAAGCTCAACTCCCAGTCCTACTGCCAGTTTCTGGAAGACACCTTCTTCAAGCAGTGGTACAGGAAGAAGTCTGCATCCTTCAAGAAAAACATGATTTTCATGCAGGACAATGCTCCATCATATGCGTCCAAGTACTCCACAGCGTGGCTGGCAAGAAAGGGTATAAAAGAAGAAAATCTAATGACATGGCCTCCTTGTTCACCTGATCTGAACCCCATTGAGAACCTGTGGTCCATCATCAAATGTGAGATTTACAAGGAGGGAAAACAGTACACCTCTCTGAACAGTGTCTGGGAGGCTGTGGTTGCTGCTGCACGCAATGTTGATGGTGAACAGATCAAAACACTGACAGAATCCATGGATGGCAGGCTTTTGAGTGTCCTTGCAAAGAAAGGTGGCTATATTGGTCACTGATTTTTTTTTGTTTTGTTTTTGAATGTCAGAAATGTATATTTGTGAATGTTGAGATGTTATATTGGTTTCACTGGTAAAAATAAATAATTGAAATGGGTATATATTTGTTTTTTGTTAAGTTGCCCAATAATTATGCACAGTAATAGTCACCTGCACACACAGATATCCCCCAAAAATAGCTATAACTAAAAACAAATTAAAAACTACTTCCAAAACTATTCAGCTTTGATATTAATGAGTTTTTTGGGTTCATTGAGAACATGGTTGTTGTTCAAAAATAAAATTAATCCTCAAAAATACAGCTTGCCTAATAATTCTGCACTCCCTGTATATATATATATATATATATATATATATATATATATAATATATATTTTTATATTTTATATATATATTTATATATTTAATATATATTTAATAATAATTGTATTTTTTTTATTGTGTTGCTGTTAAATATTTAGGATTAGATTACAAGTGGAGAGCAATTTGATAGCCAAGAGAGCGTTAGTTTGCTCTCGGTATAGTGCTAAGAATAATGCTCAATCTTGTACTACAAATGGAAGGTTAAAGATGTTTATTTAAAACCTCAAAGTCACCCTACTTGACAGACAAGTTTAATCTCCACAAAAGTAAGAAAATAAATGATGGGTCAAAACATTGGGCTCCATTTACCAAGCAGCAATAGTTGCTTCAGAACCACAGGCTTACTCAGAGCAGGGGGCGGCATTGCTTAATCAGCGCAATGTTAACTGCAGGCAGCTTACTGCTGCCTGCTTGCTGCGCGACTGGATGGACAAGGTTCAAGACAGTGAACCTCTTCCGCCCGGCCTTTGATAAATAAAGCCCATTGTATTATTTGAATAAAAATAAATGAAGTATTGTCCCAAGGATAAGTGACTCTAAAAAATATAACACTTTATTGTATTCATTAAAACAGCATACAAAAATATAAAAAGAGTGAAAAGACTGGTCTAGCGCGTTTCGGCTAGCATGTTGCCGTATTCATAGACCCTATCTAATAACAGTTTACTACGCTTAATATAGGTCTCTAATTACAAGTTAATTGATTGTATCTGTTTCATTTTTCTTTTAACTCATTAACTTATGGAAATGGAGGTTTCTTATTTGGCAAGCTGACTATTCAGCATATACCCTAACCTTTTTACTGAATGATGTACGATAATTAAACAAAAATTAAACAAGGGCTTAATGATATACATATATATATATAGAAAGAGAGAGAGGAGTTTAACAATACTAGGTAGACATTTGGCAAGCATGTTTCAATTATAAATGGACACTATGTTATGTCGTAAACTTAAATGTTGCTAGGAACTATATCTAATCTATGGCTAGACATGAATTTATTCACTGCATACTTAAATTAAACAGTATATAGTAAACCCCAACCAAAGACTTGGCAATCCTAATTCCAAACATATGTATATATTTAAATATAACCCATACAATACATCATTTCTAGGAGTTAATAATGCTCTATACATGCCTTTGAAAGAATGAGATAAAACATACAGCCATTCCATGTTTTGCATAACATATATATAATAATTTCTATCCATAGATTGATATTCTTTCACCATATAATTATTTAGATGGTGTGTGTTACATACAACCATCTATATATATCCACTTGATTAATATATGTTATTATATTATTTTATGAATCTGCTTATTCCCAGAAATATTCTATATCAGATTCAGAATTGTACCCAAAAGGGACTTGAGTTTTAAGCCTGAATATCCAATAGACTTCTTGTCTGCCTAGGATTTGGGATTTATCTCCTCCCCTAATGGGAGTTTTTATCGCTTCTATTATATTCCACTTAAAGGAGTCAACTACTTGGTTATGTTCATAAATAAAATGTCTACTAAGAGCTGAACATGGGACATTATTTTTAATGTCTCCTAAATGTTCTCTTATACGTGTTCTTGCCTCAAGAGTAGTGAGGCCCACGTATTGACCCTTACACAAATTACATTCAACCAAATATATGACAAAACATGAACTACAGTTCATGCATCCCTGTACATAAAATATTTCCCCTGTTGTATGAGATCTAAAGGTATTGGTATTGTATTATTTGAATAGCCATGCGGGAATCTATTTATCAATTCTTATCATTTCCAGACCTGGTTCGCTGAAAGAACACACATCAAATATATATTTCTCCAGGTGTTCATGGCATTGATGTTAAACAGATCATAGCAAATATTTGCACATCATTATAAAATGGTGTTTTTACTCATTTAGTTAAATCTTGCTATATAAATAGATGTTCTCTGTAATGTATATATGAAGGAAGTATGGCAAAAAGAATGAACAAATTCATGTGATAAACTTACAGTTATTGACAGAGTCTCCTAGCGATGCAGCTTCTAAATGTGGAGCAGTTTGTAAGAATTTTAATATCATATTTTGGGTTATTACTATAAGCTACTAATTAGGTAATAAATTACAGTGTTAATATTCACTCTCAACAAATAAGCATTTGTGTAGAAAATTGTTCCTTATTATTGCAGCACAGGGACCTATCCGCCAAGAAAGTCAAGACCTTATTCATAAACCAGTACTCTTCTGTTTTCTAACTTTACTTGTGAAATGAATATTGTTATCTGAGGGGTTTGTTAAATGTAGATTAGAAGATACTTCTACTATAAGTCAATATTTTCAAAGCTGAGAACTTGTGAAATTAAATCATGAATGAAGAGCTAGTCCGCAGGGTAAAATACAATTGAGAATATCAATCATATTTTCTAACACTGGAAAAGGAACCCACTGGTACATAAAAATGAGGGAGGATTATTAAAAAAACAAACAACCACTCATATATACTCACTTGATAGGTTAAGGTTTTTAAGGATGCAACAACCATATACAATTTTATTTCTTTAACATTTCCATGTAACTTCATTATAATGTATATATTGGAGGTTAGTGTATTTTTACATTTTTCCAATAAAGGGCTACATTATGAGTGGAGCGCTTACAGCTACACGCTATTGAAAGGGGGTTATTGCGGGTGTTTGCGTGCATTGGGTTTTTCACCCATATTACAAGTAAACGCTATTGCAATTGAAGATAACACGTCGGGATCAGATCTCTGGTTAATTTTATAAATGTGCCCCCAAATACCCCCAAAATACAGTGGTGTGTATTTGATTAAAAAATAAAAATTTTAGCTTTTTTATTTTTTAATAATATAACTGAACCAGGCAGTTTTGGGGGGCTGAAATTGGCGGGTGTGGGGCACTGAAAAGCACCATTTACATTGCGGTCTATAGGAACTGTGTGTCCCCGTAAATATATATGTATATGCTTAAATACATATATTTCTTTCATGTAATTAACAAGAGTCCATGAGCTAGTGACGTATGGGATATACATTCCTACCAGGAGGGGCAAAGTTTCCCAAACCTCAAAATGCCTATAAATACACCCCTCACCACACCCACAAATCAGTTTTACAAACTTTGCCTCCAAGGGAGGTGGTGAAGTAAGTTTGTGCTAGATTCTACGTTGATATGCGCTCCGCAGCAAGTTGGAGCCCGGTTTTCCTCTCAGCGTGCAGTGAATGTCAGAGGGATGTGAGGAGAGTATTGCCTATTGAATGCAGTGATCTCCTTCTACGGGGTCTATTTCATAAGGTTCTCTGTTATCGGTCGTAGAGATTCATCTCTTACCTCCCTTTTCAGATCGACGATATACTCTTATATTTACCATTTCCTCTACTGATTCTCGTTTCAGTACTGGTTTGGCTTTCTACAAACATGTAGATGAGTGTCCTGGGGTAAGTAAGTCTTATTTTCTGTGACACTCTAAGCTATGGTTGGGCACTTTATTTATAAAGTTCTAAATATATGTATTCAAACATTTATTTGCCTTGACTCAGAATGTTCAACTTTCCTTATTTCCAGACAGTCAGTTTCATATTTGGGATTATGCTTTAATTATCATATTTTTTCTTACCTCAAAAATTTGACTTTTTTCCCTGTGGGCTGTTAGGCTCGCGGGGGCTGAAAATGCTTCATTTTATTGCGTCATTCTTGGCGCTGACTTTTTTGGCGCAAAAATTCATTTCCGTTTCCGGCGTCATACGTGTCGCCGGAAGTTGCGTCATTTTTGACGTTATTTTGCGCCAAAAATGTCGGCGTTCCGGATGTTGCGTCATTTTTGGCGCAAAAAGCATTTAGGCGCCAAATAATGTGGGCGTCTTTTTTGGCGCCAAATAATATGGGCGTCGCTTTTGTCTCCACATTATTTCAGTCTCATTTTTCATTTGCTTCTGGTTGCTAGAAGCTTGATGTTTGGCATTTTTTTCCCATTCCTGAAACTGTCTTATAAGGAATTTGATCTATTTTGCTTTATATGTTGTTTTTTCTCTTACATATTGCAAGATGTCTCACGTTGCATCTGAGCCAGAAGATACTACAGGAAAACCTCTGCCTGCTGGATCTACCAAAGCTAAGTGTATCTGCTGTAAACTTTTGGTAGCTATTCCTCCAGCTGTTGTTTGTTTTAAATGTCATGACAAACTTGTTAATGCAGATAATATTTCCTTTAGTGATGTACCATTGCCTGTTGCAGTTCCCTCAACATCTAAGGTGCAGAATGTTCCTGATAACATAAGAGATTTTGTTTCTGAATCCATAAAGAAGGCTTTGTCTGTTATTTCTCCTTCTAGTAAACGTAAAAAGTCTTTTAAAACTTCTCTCTCTACAGATGAATTTTTAAATGAACACCATCATTCTGATTCTTTGGACTCTTCTGGTTCAGAGGATTCTGTCTCAGAGATTGATGCTGATAAATCTTCATATTTATTTAAGATGGAATTTATTCGCTCTTTACTTAAAGAAGTACTAATTGCTTTAGAAATAGAGGATTCTAGTCCTCTTGATACTAATTCTATACGTTTAGATAAGGTTTTTAAAGCTCCTGCGGTTATTCCAGAAGTCTTTCCTGTTCCTAATGCTATTTCTGCAGTAATTGCTAAGGAATGGGATAAATTGGGTAATTCATTTACTCCTTCTAAACGTTTTAAGCAATTATATCCTGTTCCGCCTGACAGGTTAGAATTTTGGGACAAAATCCCTAAAGTTGATGGGGCTATTTCTACCCTTGCTAAACGTACTACCATTCCTACGTCAGATGGTACCTCGTTTAAGGATCCTTTAGATAGAAAAATTGAATCTTTTCTAAGAAAAGCTTATCTATGTTCAGGTAATCTTCTTAGACCTGCTATATCATTGGCTGATGTTGCTGCAGCTTCAACTTTTTGGTTGGAAACTCTAGCGCAACAAGTAACAAATCGTGATTCTCATGATATTATTATTCTTCTCCAGCATGCTAATAATTTCATTTGTGATGCCATTTTTGATATTATTAGAGTTGATGTTAGATTTATGTCTCTGGCTATCTTAGCCAGAAGAGCTTTATGGCTTAAGACTTGGAATGCTGATATGGCTTCTAAATCAACTCTACTTTCCATTTCTTTCCAGGGAAACAAATTATTTGGTTCTCAGTTGGATTCTATTATTTCAACTGTTACTGGTGGGAAAGGAACTTTTTTACCACAGGATAAAAAGTCTAAAGGTAAAAACAGGGCTAACAATCGTTTTCGTTCCTTTCGTTTCAACAAAGAACAAAAGCCTGATCCTTCGTCCTCAGGAGCAGTTTCAGTTTGGAAACCATCTCCAGTCTGGAATAAATCCAAGCCTGCTAGAAAGGCAAAGCCTGCTTCTAAGTTCACATGAAGGTACGGCCCTCATTCCAGTTCAGCTGGTAGGGGGCAGGTTACGTTTTTTCAAAGAAATTTGGATCAAATCTGTTCACAATCTTTGGATTCAGAACATTGTTTCAGAAGGGTACAGAATTGGTTTCAAGATGAGACCTCCTGCAAAGAGATTTTTTCTTTCCCATGTCCCAGTAAATCCAGTGAAAGCTCAAGCATTTCTGAATTGTGTTTCAGATCTAGAGTTGGCTGGAGTAATTATGTCAGTTCCAGTTCCGGAACAGGGGATGGGGTTTTATTCAAATCTCTTCATTGTACCAAAGAAGGAGAATTCCTTCAGACCAGTTCTGGATCTAAAATTATTGAATCGTTATGTAAGGATACCAACGTTCAAGATGGTAACTGTAAGGACTATATTGCCTTTTGTTCAGCAAGGGAATTATATGTCCACAATAGATTTACAGGATGCATATCTGCATATTCCGATTCATCCAGATCATTATCAGTTCCTGAGATTCTCTTTTCTAGACAAGCATTACCAATTTGTGGCTCTACCGTTTGGCCTTGCTACAGCTCCAAGAATTTTCACAAAGATTCTCGGTGCCCTTCTGTCTGTAATCAGAGAACAGGGTATTGTGGTATTTCCTTATTTGGACGATATCTTGGTACTTGCTCCGTCTTTACATTTAGCAGAGTCTCATACGAATCGACTTGTGTTGTTTCTTCAAGATCATGGTTGGAGGATCAATTTACCAAAAAGTTCTTTGATTCCTCAAACAAGGGTAACCTTTCTGGGTTTCCAGATAGATTCAGTGTCCATGACTCTGTCTTTAACAGACAAGAGACGTCTAAAATTGATATCAGCTTGTCGAAACCTTCAGTCACAATCATTCCCTTCGGTAGCCTTATGCATGGAAATTCTAGGTCTTATGACTGCTGCATCGGACGCGATCCCCTTTGCTCGTTTTCACATGCGACCTCTTCAGCTCTGTATGCTGAACCAATGGTGCAGGGATTACACGAAGATATCTCAATTAATATCTTTAAAACCGATTGTTCGACACTCTCTAACGTGGTGGACAAATCACCATCGTTTAATTCAGGGGGCTTCTTTTGTTCTTCCGACCTGGACTGTAATTTCAACAGATGCAAGTCTCACAGGTTGGGGAGCTGTGTGGGGATCTCTGACGGCACAAGGAGTTTGGGAATCTCAGGAGGTGAGATTACCGATCAATATTTTGGAACTCCGTGCAATTTTCAGAGCTCTTCAGTTTTGGCCTCTTCTGAAGAGAGAATCGTTCATTTGTTTTCAGACAGACAATGTCACAACTGTGGCATACATCAATCATCAAGGAGGGACTCACAGTCCTCTGGCTATGAAAGAAGTATCTCGAATTTTGGTTTGGGCGGAATCCAGCTCCTGTCTAATCTCTGCGGTTCATATCCCAGGTGTAGACAATTGGGAAGCGGATTATCTCAGTCGCCAAACGTTGCATCCGGGCGAATGGTCTCTTCACCCAGAGGTATTTCTTCAGATTGTTCAATTGTGGGGGCTCCCAGAGATAGATCTGATGGCCTCTCATCTAAACAAGAAACTTCCCAGGTATCTGTCCAGATCCCGGGATCCTCAGGCGGAGGCAGTGGATGCATTATCACTTCCTTGGAAGTATCATCCTGCCTATATCTTTCCGCCTCTAGTTCTTCTTCCAAGAGTAATCTCCAAGATTCTGAGGGAATGCTCGTTTGTTCTGCTAATAGCTCCGGCATGGCCTCACAGGTTTTGGTATGCGGATCTTGTCCGGATGGCATCTTGCCAGCCATGGACTCTTCCGTTAAGACCAGACCTTCTGTCACAAGGTCCTTTTTTCCATCCGGATCTGAAATCCTTAAATTTAAAGGTATGGAGATTGAACGCTTGATTCTTGGTCATAGAGGTTTCTCTGACTCCGTGATTAATACTATGTTACAGGCTCGTAAATCTGTATCTCGAGAGATATATTATAGAGTCTGGAAGACTTATATTTCATGGTGTCTTTCTCATCATTTTTCTTGGCATTCTTTTAGAATACCGAGAATTTTACAATTTCTTCAGGATGGTTTGGATAAGGGTTTGTCCGCAAGTTCTTTGAAAGGACAAATCTCTGCTCTTTCTGTTCTTTTTCACAGAAAGATTGCTATTCTTCCTGATATTCATTGTTTTGTACAAGCTTTGGTTCGTATAAAACCTGTCATTAAGTCAATTTCTCCTCCTTGGAGTTTGAATTTGGTTCTGGGAGCTCTTCAAGCTCCTCCGTTTGAACCTATGCATTTATTGGACATTAAATTACTTTCTTGGAAAGTTTTGTTCCTTTTGGCCATCTCTTCTGCTAGAAGAGTTTCTGAATTATCTGCTCTTTCGTGTGAGTCTCCTTTTCTGATTTTTCATCAGGATAAGGCGGTGTTGCGAACTTCTTTTGAATTTTTACCTAAAGTTGTGAATTCCAACAACATTAGTAGAGAAATTGTGGTTCCTTCATTATGTCCTAATCCTAAGAATTCTAAGGAGAAATCATTGCATTCTTTGGATGTTGTTAGAGCTTTGAAATATTATGTTGAAGCTACGAAATCTTTCCGTAAGACTTCTAGTCTATTTGTTATCTTTTCCGGTTCTAGGAAAGGCCAGAAAGCTTCTGCAATTTCTTTGGCATCTTGGTTGAAATCTTTAATTCATCTTGCCTATGTTGAGTCGGGTAAAACTCCGCCTCAAAGAATTACAGCTCATTCTACTAGGTCAGTATCTACTTCCTGGGCGTTTAGGAATGAAGCTTCGGTTGACCAGATCTGCAAAGCAGCAACTTGGTCTTCTTTGCATACTTTTACTAAATTCTACCATTTTGATGTATTTTCTTCTTCTGAAGCAGTTTTTGGTAGAAAAGTTCTTCAGGCAGCGGTTTCAGTTTGAATCTTCTGCTTATGTTTTTTGTTAAACTTTATTTTGGGTGTGGATTATTTTCAGCAGGAATTGGCTGTCTTTATTTTATCCCTCCCTCTCTAGTGACTCTTGTGTGGAAAGATCCACATCTTGGGTAGTCATTATCCCATACGTCACTAGCTCATGGACTCTTGTTAATTACATGAAAGAAAACATAATTTATGTAAGAACTTACCTGATAAATTCATTTCTTTCATATTAACAAGAGTCCATGAGGCCCACCCTTTTTTGTGGTGGTTATGATTTTTTTGTATAAAGCACAATTATTCCAATTCCTTATTTTATATGCTTCGCACTTTTTCTTATCACCCCACTTCTTGGCTATTCGTTAAACTGATTTGTGGGTGTGGTGAGGGGTGTATTTATAGGCATTTTGAGGTTTGGGAAACTTTGCCCCTCCTGGTAGGAATGTATATCCCATACGTCACTAGCTCATGGACTCTTGTTAATATGAAAGAAATGAATTTATCAGGTAAGTTCTTACATAAATTATGTTATTATGTGTTAATATGTGTATATACATATATATACACATAAAAATATATGTATATAAGCATATACATATATATTTACAATTTGCTGCCATCTCTGTGCATCTTACCCCCTTTGCTGCGCTAGTTCTCATAGTGCATAGCTTCCTAGCAATGCGAACAAAACCTCTTCACTTCAGATACCAGCACACAATTGTGTGCGTTGGTATTATGAGTGGAGCGCAAATAAGGCACTCATAATCGGGCCCAATGTAAGTTTGGCTTTTTACGCCCATCTGGTTAGTGCATGAGCGAAAACAGTTTACTGTCAATTTGAAATACCAGCGCAACCCAACGTGCCAAAAAAAATGACTTCTAGTGAATTTAACGTTTGAGTGGGAATGTTAAATACCGCTCTACTTGTAATCTTGCCCAAAATGTATTAGTACCTATACTTTTTATTTTTAAAAGGCCATTAAGTACAACAGAATTACTTTGGGCTAAATTACAAGTGGGGAGCAAATTTGCCCTTTGCCATTAAGTAAATGAAAACATGATAAAACATATTTATGCAATATTCATATTTAATAAAGATTTTACATATGTATTTACTGTAATTATTTGACATTTGCTAATGCGAATATGCTATGGGTGTTTTTTTTCCTCCATTGACTTCTATGGGGAATGCAAAAATGCGATGGTGTTTGCATGGTCTTGGGTGTTAGGTTTATTTCGACTTTTTTTTCTTTATTGATTTCTATGAGGGAATACATGCAGAAGCACGTAAAAACGTAAGTTTTATAGCACTATTCGGGTTACCGCTTGCGCAAAATAATTTTTTTTGTAACTTCTAATACAAACGCAACCTGTCCCTTGGCTGCGAGCAGGAGAGTCGAGCCATGTGTAGATTGTCACTCCGGAGCGGAGCCCCGACCCTCCGGAGTGTTTCTCTGAGGTGCTTGCTTGGTTCTGGTAGCGGGTCAGTCTGCCGACAGCACTTTTTTATTGGTGGATGAATTTATCCACCAATCAGCAAGGACAACCCAGGTTGTTCACCAAAAATGGGCCGGCATCTAAATTTACATTCTTGCATTTCAAATAAAGATACCAAGAGAATGAAGATAATTTGATAATAGGAGTAAATTAGAAAGTTGCTTAAAATTTCATGCTCAATCTAAATCACGAAAGAAAATTTTTGGGTATAGTGTCCCTTTAAGAAGCAGCGGTCTTAACGATCGGCATGATTGACACCCCCTGCTATCGGCCAATTGGCCACCGGAGAGCAGGGGGCAGCATTGCACAAACGTTTCACTAGAAATGCTTGTGCAATGATAAATGTCAACAGCGTATGATGTTGGCATTTAGCGAGGTCGAGCGGACATGATTGGCTACAGCAAATCATGTCTGCTTGACCCTTAATAAATCTACCTCAATGAATTTATAGCGCTATAATACCCCTACACCTTGCATGGTGAAAAATTCAACAGCAATATAAAAATGTATGGAAATTGAGCAGCTTCTTTGTGTGATCTTTGCACTTTTCACTTTTTTGGCTCCATTTATGAAGCTGCAATAGCAGCTTTGGAGCCCTGTCGGCTGCTTCTTAAACCAATATGTCAATTGTTATGTGGCGGATCTTAATCCCCCAGAGATTTGACAGCCCCTGCTCGCATGCAATTAGCTGGGCATGAACAGGGGTTGGTGTTGCACACTTCCTGTAATGTGCAATGATAAATGCGGGCATTGTATAGCTGCCTGATGAATGAGATGCCGGATGGATGAAAATGTCTACCCTTGTCCGCCCACTTGTTGTGAAATCTATAGCTTAATTAATTGTTTTAAAATGCTAATTACAAAATTACTAAATTCATGTCATGAACCAATACTAATCAATATTAAAGGGGCATATTAACACCAATAAATAGTAGACCTAATTATGTATTACAAGCAAAAATTGTGATAAGAATAATATAGACATGTGTTCTCTAAAATTATATTAAAGGGAGACTTCCAGTAGGCGGTGCTCCAAGATGACCACTGCTCATTTTGCTCCATATTAGTTTCCAGCTTTTAGGATAATTTGTGGCCATAATACTCACCATCTATACCTCCCTTGGCAATAACTGTGGCGGGAAACTTACAGGATTAAAATCTACAATCTCTTGGCGGCCGAGGAGTCATTTAACTTTCTGAAGCCATCAAGCATTATAGTAGAACTTTGAACTCAGCCAAGTACATTTACCAGCCAGTTTGTTTAAAGGGACAGTCTAGTCCAAAAAAATCTTTCATGATTCAGATTGGGCATGTAATTTTAAACAATTTTCCAATTTACTTTTATCACCAATTTTTCTTTGTTCTCTTGGTATTCTTAGTTGAAAGCTTAACCTAGGAGGTTCATATGCTAATTTCTTAGACCTTGAAGGCCGCCTCTTAAGAATGCATTTTAACAGGTTTTTCACCACTAGAGGGTGTTAGTTCATGTTTTTCATATAGATAACACTGTGCTCATGCACGTGAAGTTACCTGGGAGCCATCACTGATTGGCTAAACTGCAAGTCTGTCAAAAGAACTGAAATAAAGGGGCAGTTTGAAGAGGCTTAGATACAAGATAATCACAGAGGTAAAAAATATATAAATATAACTGTGTTGGTTATGCAAAACTGGGGAATGGGTAAAAGGGATTATCTTTCTTTTTAAACAATAACAATTCTGGTGTAGACTGTCCCTTTAACTACCGTTGGACTCTTTGCAATCTGCAATTAAAGAAGAAACTTTGCTGGACTTTTGACTAAGTAATAAAACAAAATTTATAGGAAAGGCTTCTACTGGCTTCCCTAACTACCCAACAGATGGAAGGATGGATGAGACACAGTTTGGCCATAGCAACTCTTTTTATCTCTATTTTGACACTCATGTGACTGTTCCTTTTGGTGGCCACCCTGTCGATAAACTCCAGATGTCCAGAATACAAGATGGATTAGCATCGTACTCTTCCTTAAAAACCCTCTCAGGAAAGAACATGCCTTACCTTCTGCATTCTTAGTGCTTCAAGGATTGGATAGTGCTGCAAGAAGATTCTCTGTCAGCTTCTATCTCAATGAGTCCATGTATCCCTTTGTCTGACACTCTGGACTTTCCCTGCTACCGTACATATCAAATGGTTTGGCAGGGGTCAATTGGAAGAGACCTTTGCAGGCTCATGTAGCTACAAGCATTGAATGAGCTGCACTCGTGTTTAACTATGTTATCAGCTGTTTCATATCCTGCTGGCTCCTATACTTTTTGGGGGCTAAGTATTGTTTTAAATGTTATTCACTAATTGTTTATTAGTTAGTTAATTAGTTTGGTTTGTATTTTCTTTACATATATTTTTCTATTGTGAAGGTATTACTTTATGCTTGTCAATAATAATTTGATGCTTTTGCTAATATTGTTAAATTTTCTACAGCACATTTATTTTTCTGTTATTTCATTCCTAAGGCATGATATTAATATATTTACTGCCTTTGCAGCAAAATGCTCTCTAATCTGGGGAGTGTGGGGCTAAGTCTATACCGCCTGTCACCTAATCTTCTTTGCCACATTTGTGTCATAGTCCTGTGGAACATAATAGATGTTTGTATGGATCAATCACAGTTCCATTACTGAAGGTTAATTTTATTATGATCTTTACACTCCCATGTTACAATATTGTTATTTTAATATGCTGTTAATGTTATGTTCCCCTATAGGATGTCTAAGTTTTAATTTTACTTTTTGTTTTTGGCAAAATTTGCCTCTTATGATTTAGATACATGCAGCTTCAATCTTAACTCAATTTGCCTTCAGTATTTCTTGCCATCAGTTCTTTGTGATCCACTCATAGTTGATTTTGCATATTTTCTCACTCTTAGATTTTATATAGACAGACTGAGAGTGTGTTGAGTGTCTAACAACTGTAATATGCTTGTCACCTTCTTGCCAGCACTAATCTTTTAGGCATTAGACGATGTACTTGAAAAGAGGTTACACTCCTCAGTAGGCTCATTGCCTGTGTGATACAGTTAATGTTTTATTACTTTTTTAATTGTTTATTTGAATGTTTACTTTGTTCTAGCTTAAATTGATCATCTATAGGTCATCTCTTTAGTTATTGACAAAAGAATCATTCCATTTCATGTAACAGCTTTATATTATACTTTTTTGCTATGTAAATGGTACTTGTTTGCTTTTCTATTAAAAATAATGTTAAAAAAAATATATTAAATGGACAATAAAAGTCAAAATTTAACTTGCATGATTCAGATAGAGCATGCAATTTTAAGAGACTTTCCAATTTAATTATAACATCAAATTTGGTTTGTTTTCTTGGTACCCTGTGTTGACAAGTCTGGGAGCTAACAGAACTCATCTGCTGAGCACTGACAGTCATATGTCCATAACAACCAATCACCAGCTAGTTCCCATTAGAGCATACCTTTCATACTCTTTCAGATTCAAATACAGATGAGATTGTTAATCGAAATGATATTTAATCTCCCTTTTCCACTACTGCATTCAGAACTCCTAATAATGGATGCTGGTCACTGAAATAACAATGGCTTTACGGTGGTTAATGTAGTCTGTGTATATGCTTTCAAATGGTATATGATAGCTTTGTGAAAAGTGTTAAACAATATGAGTGACATTTGTATATGGGTATCATGGTTATACTGGGATATCTAATCAATTATATTTTTTTACACTTTTAAAACACCTTTAAAAGTGATTCATTATGAAATCTTAGTTTTCTGCTTTGTCAAGATTTTCATCTAAAATTAAGAAGAACACTGCAGGATATTAATTATCAGAAGACAAAAGTGACTGCAAATGATCTCATTTTCTATAATGGGATTTCACAATTCTCACAATGTAAATCGTGAAACTGCTAATTAACAAGGTTTTAAAGATAGTCCAGAGTTGCAGAACTCACTGTATTAACCATGTTTTAAAAAACCTACTGTACAGACCATGATTTCCAAACCTGACTCACACTGTACAGAATTAGGTTTCTGTTTGCTGCAGTTCTATAACTGTAAGAAGATTGCAGTTTTAAGCAAACAAGACTGAATGGCAAATACTTATATTCCAATCATGAAGACACAATCGAGAAGAGAAACCCACTGTACTTTACAATTCCAAAATTGAAAGTATCTCATTAGCGATATGAGATATCTTTTATCTGTAATATATACATATATATATATATATATATATATATATATAGATATATATAGATATAGATATATATATATATATATATATATATATAAAAATATGTAAATGTCTGTCCCACCACTACTGAGTGACTATATAGTAGTGCAACATATAGGTTTAATTAATCCAGATCATGAGGCCGATTTATCAATGTCTGTCCGACATGATACGCTGTAGCTGATTTATCAATGTCTGTCCGACATGATACGCTGTAGCTGGTGAACTGCTTGTGCAATGCCTCCCCCTGCAGATTTGCTGGCAATCAGCTGCTAGCAGGGGGTGTCAATCAACACGATCGTATAGGATTGAGTGGATTGCAGACCGCAGCCTCAGAGCCAGTGGACCAGTTAAAGATACAGCGGTCTTAAAACCGCTGCTTCATAACTGCTTTTTCCGGCGAGCCTGAAGGCTCACGTAGAAACAGGGCCATCAGGGGCCATTCGGCCCTTGATAAATCGACCCCCATATATCTATATATATATCTAAAATGGTATATGTGGCTATTCAGAGTGTATCGCAAATTGTGCAAGAAAATAGAATTATTCTTGGAACCATGTCAAACATTTCAAAAAGTCCAGTTTGGCACTTTATTAAAACCCTTTGTATGTGGAATTCAATGTGTCCATTTTGTTGCTGAAATAAAGTGCAAAACTCTGGTTGAGGAGGATGGGTGATTTTCTTGCTATCTGCTTAGAACTTGAAAAACAAAGGATTGGGAACTGAAAAAAGAAGATTAACCAGGTTGGAATTGACCCCTAAATTTGATAATGCTGTATCTGAACCATGAAAGTTAATGTAATGTTTAAACATTGGAGAAATAAGTGTAAAGTAAGGGTATTTGCCATGCTGTAATCTATGATTTCAAAGGTTTAAAAGCTTGTTGTCTCACTCTGAGGGATTCTGATGGATTTGAAATGGGCCATTCTGTGTAGATTAATTATTCATACTAAAAACCTATTTCAAATGGATACTGGTCACCACAATATTCTGTCATTCGCATGAAAAAAATGTGGAGTCAAATTTTTTAAATTATTTTTAACTAATATACCAGTATCAATTGTGCTACTAATGCTTATTAATTGATATATACTTCCTACTAATGCTTAATGCGTGTTTGCAGTAAGTACCTATAAACCAATCAGCACCAACAGGAAGTACCTATAAACCAATCAGCACCAACAGGAAGTACCTATCAGCAAAAGCCTATTAACAGGAAGTGAATATCATAAACTAGGATTAATAAGAAATATACAACTGATTCTACAATATAGGTTGCAATGTAAATTTAAAAATATTTACATTTACACTTATATTAAAATAAATAATAATAATAATAATAATAATAATAAAATTAAAAAAGTTTAGATGCTGCTCTTTTATATGGATTGCAAAAATCTTTCTTTGTTATTACTAATATTTTTACACTTCATTGTTTCAAATATATCTTTTGCAGCCCTTCTCCCTTTTTGTCTTCAAGAATGCAGTTTATCTTTTAATGTTTCTATAATTATGGGTGAAAATACAAAAATGAATAAACATTCACATATGTATAATAAAACCCATAATAATCTAATTTCAGCCTTTAACATTGCCAAGATTCAACATTGCCCTAACATACATGAGGAAATTGTAAGTGAACTCAAACACTTTCCTAAAATAACTTATTCAAATGGTTTATAGTTGATGTTCAAGTATAATTATCAATAATTAATGAATAAGCCTATTTGTGACAATTAAGTGTGTGCCAATTGTGAACGCAGCATTAAAATGACACAAGATAATGAGTTTGTTAAGTAGGCACCATATGCTTTCATATCCTTCTACAAACCTTCGGATGTCAGCTTTGATAAGTGCAAACTCTTAATTGCATTTGACCTGAATTGTAATAAAAAAATAGACTTGTATTCAAATAAAAGATTCTTTTTTTTTTTTTTTTTTACATAACACAGCCTTGTAAATCCAAGAAGTAAAATCATTGACTTCAACAAAGTAGCCACAAGAAATGCCCTTAGAGATACAAAATCTAAGAAAAATAATACTGGCACCTAATTACACCAATGTAGTTTGCTGGTGTTATCTGTAATTGGACTGTATAGTCTTTCATTCTAATTTACTTTACATCTAGAGTGTGATAATCAAGACAAGCAGAACAGAATGGCCTGTAACTGGCTATACCACTGACACTGTTAATGCCTAATTATAACAACTAAATTAAAGATGTGACTGTAAAGAGTGTGAGCATCTGCTTGAAGCATTTAATTCTATGGAAAGAAGTAGAGCTTTTAAATTGTAAGTAAGAAAATCAATATTATTGCTCATTATATTGGTATCACTAAAGTGATTAATGAAATTAAGTATTTTATTTAAAAAAGTTTTATCTTGATACAAGGGTTGTTCCTCATCAAAGAGTGCTGCAGAGATGGAAGCTAATGCGCTTAGGCAGTTTAACTCTTGGCTTTCAAGTGTGTTATTTATCAAGAATTTATATATATATATATATATATATATATATATATATACGTGTGTGTAAAATACTTGTATTATACCAACATTTATAAAATATGAATAAATCAAATCAATGCCATATTACATTAGAACCGTATTTCAGATTATTAAAGGGACAGTAATCACCTTGTAATTACAAGACATTTCTGTTGCGTTGCTCTAGAAAAACATATCAGTCAAGTCTTATGTATTTAAAACAAATTAACATCCTTTTTACTGCAATTATTTGTATTAGGCAAACTCCACCCACCATGTGCCTTATTTGGAGGAGCCAATCTGGGCTTTAGTCTGCTGACAACAAGGCTAGTCACAGCCATAGAGTTAGTATAAAGTGAATTGTTTCGCAGTTGTTATCTGATAAAGCCAGTTAGAGACAAATATATAGTAGATTTAGTCTTGTGAAGTCAGCAGGGGGCATTCCAAGTTAGAAATTGCTCAAGTTTCAGAGCTAAATGTAATAAAAAGGGGGCAAAATAAAAAATGAAAATTTATGGCAAAGTTGTTTCATTATAGACAACTAAACATTGTTTATACAAATTTCAATCTGTTTACTGTCCCTTTAACTGTCTAGCCAGTCCTTAAAGGGACATTCTGGACAATCAAGGGGGCATAGGGCAATAAAGTCTTTTATCCAAAAGCAAAAGTTATTTAATTTTCTTTATGATATACAAGATTCCTGTGATTATGAGTAGAGTGTAGGGGTACAATTAGGGTCACGTTTAAGATGAGGGTTAGAGATTTAAACATTATAATAAAGTAAAATTAATATCAGTACATTTTGATTTTGTCTGGAATCATTTTTACAATACACAGCAAAAATGCATTGACAGCTTGTGCCTATTCACATTTCAACTTTGCTCAATTTAAAGCATTCCAGTGTCACTGAAATGTAAACTATTATTTATTTTTTAAATCGTTTAGCTTCAAACACTTATGGTATTAACATTCCAGAACATTTTGCAAATTTCTGCAGGATGGAAAAGATCACAGAATCTATCACATGTAGTCAAGACCCATTTTGCTGCAACTTCACATTTAAAAGGAATCCATACCTACACAAGAGACCAGCAATGTAACCGCACAGAGTGGGGACATAGTAGCATCTCTTTAATGCTACTGACCAAAGGAGAACTGATTTTGACTTTTATCTTTAATGATGGAAATATTTAATGAACATTTTTCATTTATACTGTATATTGATCCACTAAAAGCTATCTGCACCATAGTAATATTAAAGACATATGCATTCTGTATAAATCTCTACAATTACAATAATTTCTTCTATGAATAAAGTAGCACATTTAATTACCAGATATTATAAAAGTGCATATGTAGTTGAAGCACTTAATGATCCTTTATAACCTAATTCAGCACATAGCATTCATTTTTTACATAATGAAATCACAAATTAGCAGTTGTCAGGTTTAGTATAACAGTCTGATTACTGATTGTGGGATTATATTGGATGTGAGCAGAGCCAGAAAATCTAGCCACCGATTGTCATTTATAGGAAAACCTTGAGATTAAAGGCATGCACACTTAAAATGCAGGTTTTTCTAGAGTGCAGCAAAGCCGCTTTACATGAACCCACAATGGTTGCTTCACTGAACAGCTACATGTCTAGGGAAAGGAAGAAAAGCATAATGGCTATTCTAAGAAATGTAATATTTAAAGGGGCAGTAAAATCAAAATGAAATTCAGATAGAGCTTGCAGTTTTACATAACTTTCCATTGCATTTCCATACTTACCAATGAGGTTTCTCTTGAAGTGGGCAGATGAGCAAGATACAGATTTCTAAATATATTTTATAAACAGGGTTTCTATGTGCATATAGGTCAACAAGGCATCCAGGAACATGACCTGTGACAAAGCTGCTACTATGCATGACTAATGTCCCAAACATTATTTTCCTGCAAGCGAAGTATGATTCCTATTATTGTGAATATAAAGTTATTCACATATGTTCAAAATCGAATTTTTGAGAAGTAATCCAACAAAATAGGCTTATGCTACTTTTATATGGTATTCATTGTGCTATAAAAATATAACGATAATGGAAAAAATGAGTTTAAAAGCTTTAAAGGGACACTGAACCCAAATTTTTTCTTTCGTGATTCAGATAGAGCATGACATTTTAAGTAACTTTCTAATTCACTCCTATTATCAATTTTTCTTCATTCTCTTGGTATCTTTATTTGAAATGCAAGAATTTAAGTTTAGATGCCGGCCCATATATTGGTGAACAACCTGAGTTGTTCTTGCTGATTGGTGGATAAATTCATCAACCAATAAAAAAAATTGCTGTCCAGAGTTCTGAATAATAAAAAAAAAGCTTAGATGCCTTCTTTTTCAAATAAAGATAGCAAGAGAAGGAAGAAACAATAAATTTAGAAAGTTGCATGCTCTATCTGAATCACAAAAGAAAAAAATTGGGTTCAGTGTCCCTTTAATTATAAAAAATAAACAAAACAAATCAGTTCATATACATTAACACCTTAGACTTCATACATCAATTGTATTTAAAATATTACTTTACATTCATCTTTTTAACGGTCACATTGCAAATTGCAGATCACAGGCATTTTATCTGCAGTTATTGCTGAGCTTTTGTTTTGTGCATTAATTCCACAACTGGCCTCCATTTGGGATTTTTATGTTTTCCCACTTACCTTGGACCATGTATTGAGTTTGTGCACTAGTTGTGAGCATGATGTCTACTGACTTCTGCACATGCCCTTCTTTTGCCTCTTGATTCATCTATGTAACACAACTATGCTTATAACTGAATATCATGTATGACTTTCCTTGCTCCAGTCTGTTTATTGGTAACTGATTTACCCTTACATACTGCCTGAATTCCTGTATATCACATAGATAACATAGAATTTGATGGTAGATAAGAACAAAAAGGCCCATCAAGTCTACACATATTACTTCAAGTCTACACATATTACTTCAACTCTACACATATTACGTCAACTCTACACATATTACTTCAACTCTACACATATTACTTCAAGTCTACACATATTACTTCAAGTCTACACATATTACTTGTGCAGTATAAACAAACTTATTTCTTAGGATAGCCTTATGTGTGTTCCAGGCATTTTTTAATTCGTGTACAGTATTTACCACTTCTATTGGAAGTTTATTCCATGAATCCATCACCATTTCTGTAAAAAAAAACTAAAAAAAACACCATGTTTATATAGAACGGCTACAGTTTAACTTCCCACTGCCTGAATTTCTGTATATGACCTCTATGCATTATCAGACTGTCCGGCTATAATATCTGTGTATTAACATGGCTTGCTTGATGAGTTGTGCTCTTAGAAATCTGCAACAGGGTGCTCCAGCCCCGCAGGGCCTCTTTTTCTAGATACTTTGTGTAATAAGACTGCTCCAGATTTGCAGTGTCTCTTGTTTCAGCTATATTATTTGCCTTTTACTGGACTGAGTTTAATTTACTAAATTGTTTCATTCTAGCAAAGTTTCTTGTACTAGTTACCTGGTTGCCATTTTCTGTACTGAACTTATATATTTTATTGCTGTGTGTACTGCAGCATTATATTTTGTTTTAAAGTATCTATTTATCCAGGTGATATGTGTTTTACTAGTTATTGTATCCAATGCTACAGGTATTGTTGACATTTATGTGTCCAGCTTCTTCAGTACTTTTCCAATATTAAAGTTTCCCAAGTGCATTGTTGAACTCTGCTATATTATTACCTTGGAACCTAACAAAGGAATGTCCCTTCTTTGGACCATTCACTGCTAAGACTTTTTCTCAGATGATTCCTCAGGTCCTCATTGTTGCTTTGAACAATGCAGACACTTCATAATTCTTACCGAATTTTCTTCTTTACCTAAGAAAACTGTGTTAAATAATAAACATTAAAGGGACATAAAACCCAGTAGTGCATTACTGCTCATTCAACAAAGGATACCAAGAGAATTAAGCAAATAAGATAACAGAAGTAAATTGTAAATTTTAAATTGCATTCCAATAAGAGTTATTTCTTTTAGCTTTCCCATTATGCTACAAGTTTACCAAATGCATCCGAATACTGAAAATATTAAAACATTAAGGGCCAGATTACGACTGGACTGTAATCGTTTGTGTGCAGGTTTTCGCAATTGTTTGCGCTCATGTTAAATTGCGCTTGTATTACGAGTTGAGCGTAAACACGAACGTGTGAGCACAATCTCAATTTACACTAGAATGATTACTGCGGCTTCAGAGCTGTGTTAACTGTTTTGCAAAACATAAAAGTCTTACAAAACAAATCAAAATTGCATTACAAAGTATAGTTACACTCATAATAACACTAATAAAAAAATATTCAAAATAATATTGCACACAAAAGTTATAAGGGCTCAAAAATAGAAGGTCTCAAGTGTCAGAAAATAAAAAAAGGCAGGCAAAGGGCTTCAACATAGACATACTACATATACATCTCTAAATATGTATATGTATGTATATGTATATATATATATATATATATATATATATATATATATATATATAGATAGATATAGATATAGATATATATACACAGTATATATACCGGTAAATATGTCTCTATATATGTGTACATATGTATTTAAATGTATATATATGTATTTATATCAGTTATGAGTATGGCGCTTAGTCGAAACACGTAAACTGGTTCTTCCTTATGTCCTGAGTTTTGAGCTGTGAACCCTACCTATTTGTACAAATAAAAGTCAAGTTTTACTCTACCTGCTGTTCCCAGTTTCACTTTTCATTTGGATATACAGTGAAGGAAAAATTGTTTGATCCCCTGCTGATTTTGTACCTTTGCCCACTGACAAAGAAATGATTAGTCTATTATTTTAATGGTAGGTTTATTTGAGAGACAGAATAACAAAACAAAAAAAACGCATTTCAAAAAAGTTATAAATTGATTTGCATTTTAATGAGTGAAATAAGTATTTGATCCCCTATCAATCATCAAGATTTCTGTATCTCAGGTGTCTTTTATACAGGTAATGAGCTAAGATTAGGAGCTATCTCTAAAAGGGAGTGCTCCTAATCTCAGCTTGTTACCTGTATAAAAGACACCTGTACACAGAAGCAATCAATCAATCAATCAGATTCCAAACTCTCTCCACCATGGTCAAGACCAAAGAGCTGTCCAAGGATATCATGGACAAGATTGTAGACCTACACAAGCCTGGAATGGGCTACAAGACCATCACCAAGTTGGTGCGATTATTTGGAAATGGAAGAAATACAAGATAACTGTTAATCTCCCTCGGTCGGTGGCTCCATGCAAGATCTCACCTCGTGGAGTTTAAATGATCATGAGAATGGTAAGGAATCAGCCCAGAACTACACAGGACAATATTGTCAATGATCTTAAGGCAGCTGGGAGCATATTCACCAAGAAAACAATTGTTAACACACTACGCCATGAAAATCCTGCAGGGCCCGCATGGTCCCCCTGCTCAAGAATGCACATGTACAGGCCTGCCTGAAGTTTACCAGTGAACATCTGAATGATTCAGAGGAGAACTGAGTGAAAGTGCTGTGGTCCCATGAGACCAAAATCTAGCTCTTTGGAATCAACTCAACTCGCCATGTTTGGAGGAGGAGGAATATTGCCTATGACCAAGAACACCATGACCACCATCAAAATATGGAGGTGGAAACATTATGCTTTAGAGTGTGGTTATAATTAATTTAAAATATCTTTACTTTCTACTAAATATAATTCTAAATCTCTATGGTGAAACCACTAAAACCAACACAAATAAATTGTGAAATAAACTCTATGAGAGGGTCTCCATTTTTCCCCAAACAGTTTATTTAGGAATCAAAATATGTTAATAATAAGATAAATATTTACAGGTATATATATATATATATATATATATATATATATATATATATATATATATATATATATATATATTTTACAGCAACACAGTCCACATTTAAGATACAGGGCAACTTTACTACAAAAATCCCAATTTGTCTAATAATGCTAAAATAATTATAGGAATATACTTAGCCACATTTCCCAAAGTGTTCACCATCAGTCATCTTTCCAGGATAAGTAAGATAAGAAAAAAGAGACAGAGGTTCTGGTGTTACAGTATTTTATACCCCAATTCAAAAGGGAGTGGCCTTTCAAATGCCACTCACAGGCCATTGGGAGTGTCCCACCTAGACAGACACTAGACAAAAGAACTACTTGAATAAACCAGCTATGTGAATTGCAAGTTATAAAATCTGTGAGCTATATTCCTATATTCCTGTAATAAAATGTCACCACATAGAGGTGTATTTCTGCTAAGGGGACAGGACAACATCACTGCATTAAAGAGACGATGAATGGGGCCATGTAACATCAAATCTTGGGTGAGAACCTACTTACATCAGCCAGGGCATTGAAAATGGGTCATGGATGGGTATTCCAGCATGACAATGACCCAAAACACACGGCCAAGGCAACAAAGTAGTGGCTCAAAAGAAGCACATTAAGGTCCTGGAGTGGCCTAGCCAGTTTCCAGACCTTAATCCCATAGAAAATTAAATGCAAATCAATTTATAACTTTTTTGAAATGCGTTTTTCTTGATTTTTTTGTCGTTATCCTGTCTCTCACTATTCAAATAAACCTACCATTATATAATTATAGACTGATCATTTCTTTGTCAGTGGGCAAACGTACAAAATCAGAAGGGGATCAAATAATTTTTTGCCTCACTGTATGTATTTACAGACATATATACACCTTTAAACACATAAATACTTATGTACAGTGGAGCCCTTTGCAGTTAAGTAGATGAAAACATGTAAAATCATATTTATACAATATTCATATTTAATAAAGTGTTATAATGTGCATTCACTGTAAATATTATACATTCCAATGTTCTGCACATAGCAGAATATGTTCTAAGTATTTTAAAATAGAAATTCCTATATACAGTGGGGCAAAAAAATATTTTGTCAGCCACCAATTGTGCAAGTTCTCTCACTTAAGAAGATGAGAGAGGCCTGTAATTTTCATCATAGGTATACCTCAACTATGAGAGACAACATGTGGAAACAAATCCAGACAATCACATTGTCTGATTTGGAAAGAATTTATTTGCAAATTATGGTGGAAAATAAGTATTTGGTCAATATCAAAAGTTCATCTCAATACTTTGTTATATATCCTTTGTTGGCAATTACAGAGGTCAAACGTTTTCTGTAAGTCATCACAAGGTTGCCACACACTGTTGCTGGTATGTTGGCCCATTCCTGCATGCAGATCTCCTCTATAGCAGGTTTTCTATGGGGTTGAGATCTGGAGACTGGCTACGCCACTCCAGGACCTTGAAATGCTTCTTACGAAGCCACTCCTTCGTTACCCGGGCGGTGTGTTTGGGATCATTGTCATGCTGAAAGACCCAGCCACGTTTCATCTTCAATGCCCTTGCTGATGGAAGGAGGTTTGCACTCAAAATCTCACGATACATGGCCCCATTCATTCTTTCATGTACACGGATCAGTCGTCCTGTTCCCTTTGCAGAGAAACAGCCCCAAAGCATGATGTTGACACCCCCATGCTTCACAGTAGTTATGGTGTTCTTTGGTTGCAACTCAGCATTCTCTCTCCTCCAAACACGACGAGTTGAATTTCTACCAAACAGTTCTACTTTGGTTTCATCTGACCATATGACATTCTCCCAATCCGCTTCTGGATCATCCAAATGCTCTCTAGCATACTTCAGACGGGCCCGGACATGTACTGGCTTAAGCAGGGGGACACGTCTGGCACTGCAGGATCTGAGTCCCTGGTGGTGTAGTGTGTTACTGATGGTAGCCTTTGTTACGTTGGTCCCAGCTCTCTGCAGGCCATTCACTAGGTCCCTCCATGTGGTTCTGGGATGTTCTTGTGATCCTTTTGACCCCATGGGGTGAGATCTTGCGTGGAGCCCCAGATTGAGGGAGATTATCAGTGGTCTTGTATGTCTTCCATTTTCTAATTATTGCTCCCACAGTTGATTTCTTTACACCAAGCTGCTTGCCTATTGCAGATTCAGTCTTCCCAGCCTGGTGCAGGTCTACAATTTTGTTTCTGGTGTCCTTTGACAGCTCTTTGGTCTTCACCATAGCGGAGTTTGGAGTGTGACTGTTTGAGGTTGTGGACAGGTGTCTTTTATACTGATAACAAGTTCAAACAGTTGCCATTAATACAGGTAATGAGTGGAGGACAGAGGAGCCTCATAAAGAAGAAGATACAGGTCTGTGAGAGCCAAAAATCTTGCTTGTTTGTAGGTGACCAAATACTTATTTTCCACCATAATATGCAAATAAATTCTTTCCAAATCAGACAATGTGATTGTCTGGATTTCTTTCCACATTTTGTCTCTCATAGATGAGGTATACCTTTGATGAAAATTACAGGCCTCTCTCATCTTCTTAAGTGGGAGAACTTGAACAATTGGTGGCTGACTAAATACTTTTTTGCCCCACTGTATATCTGTATATATCTATACCTATACATATTCATGTATATATATATATATAGGTATAGATGTCTATTGTACCAAAATACCTTCAGATATATGTAGAAATGGGTATTTATGAATGAATAGAACATATTGTTCTATGTGAAGAACATTGGAATGTGAAATATTAATATTTTCTTGTTGGGTTTGCGCATATGTGAATATGCAATTGGGATTTCACATATGTGAATATGCCATTGGGTTTGCTCATATGTGATTATGAAATTGTGTTTGAACATATGAGAATATGAGTTTGGATTAGCGCATATATAAATAGTGGGGTGTTTGTTTTCTTCCATTGACTTCTATGGGGGAATAGGTTATTGCACGCTTATAGAAACTTTAATAAAAGCAACAAACATCACCTAATTTCCATCCAATGCATCCCGTACGCACACACTCCTTTCAATTGTGCACTATGGAACTCTTGTTCTGTCTGAAACAAACTTACAACCATCCATGACCTGTTTATATCAAATTCTTTTACCCTTTTAGCAATTACTGAAACCTGGCTATCCTCTTCTGACACGGTTTCCATTGCTGCTCTCACACATGGTGCTCTCCACTTTAGCCATATCCCGTGGGCAGGTGAGAAACATTGCGGCGGTTTTGGGATCCTGCTCTCCCTCTCCTGAACTTATCAGTACCTACCTCCAATCCCATCTCTCTCCCTCTCTTCCTTTGAAGTCCACTGTATTCGCCTGTTCTCCCCCCCTTTCCCTCAGAGTGGCAGTCATCTATCGCCCTCCTGGACCGACCTCCCAATTCCTTGACAACTTTGCCGCCTGGCTTCCTCACTTTCTCTCTACAAATATACCAACTATAATCCTTAGGGACTTCAACATTCCCATTGACAACCCATCTGCCCCTGCTGCCTCTAAACTTCTTTCACTAACATCCTCTTTCGGTCTATCACACTCCACCCTCTTCCCTACTCACATGGTATTTTCCTATCTCTGCTCTATATCTGACCTAACCTGTCACGCTTTTCCCATTTCAGACCTTCACCTGGTCACCTATAATATTAATTCAACAACTAAACCAACTTCTCCATTCTGCCCCCGAACCTGTAGAAATCTACACACAGTGGATCCACTCCAATTTTGAAAAATCATTCAAGATCTCCTCCCTCACACTTCCATTATAACCTGCCCTGATCTTTCTACAGTCCACTATAACAAAACTCTCTCCTCGGCACTAGACACACTTGCCACTCCCCAACTGCGCAAAACATCCCGCCATCAGTTACAGCCCTGGCACTCTCAGCAAACATGCTATATGCAAAATGCTCCCATACTGCTGAGTGTGCCTGTAGAAAAACTCATTCTGAACCTGATTTCATACACTACAAGTTTATTCTTCATTCATACACTTCTGCCATTCATTTAGCCAAGCAAACCTACTTCTCTTCTCTCATATCTACTCTTTCCTCAAACCTTAAACTACTCTTCTCCACCATGAACTCTCTCCTCTACCCACCTGCTCCACCACCCTGTCTGTATTTAGTGCTCAAGACCTGGCAGACTAATTTTTAATCAAAACATATACTACCCGAAACAACATCCAAACACCAGCCTGCAAACTTCTAACAACAGGCACAGTTACTCCCTCTTCCACCCTCTGCATTTCCCAGAAAGCCACTGAGAATTAAGTCTCTTCACTACTATCTTCCTCATGCCTCAATACCTGCCCGCTCAACCCTATCCCTTCCCATCTAATACCCCCACTGTCTTCCACCCTCATTCCTGCTCTCACTCACATCTTCAACCTATCTCTCTGTACTGGTTCATTCCCATCTTCTTTCAAACATGCAAAGGTCACTCCCATACTCAAAAAACCCTCCCTTGACCCTAACTCTCCTGAAAGCTACCGCCCCATATCACTGCTTCCACTAAAATCAAAACTCCTTGAAAAACTAGTTTACAATCGCCTAACCTACTTCCTGTCCACTAACTCCTTGCTTGACCCCCTGCAATCTGGATTCCGCCCCAAACACTCAACTGAGACTGCCCTTACCAAGGTTGCTAACGATCTTCTTTCTGCTAAAAGTAATGGCCACTATTCCATACTCATCTTACTTGACCTCTCAGCTGCCTTCGACACAGTTAACCACCTCCTCCTCCTACAGTCCCTTAGCTCTTTTTTCCTCTGTGACACTGCTCTATCTTGGATTAACTCTTATTTTTCTCACAGGTCTTTTTCTGTGTCATTTGCTGGTGACTCCTCTTCTCTAATGCCTCTGTCTGTTGAAGTACCTCAAAGATCTGTTCTGGGTCATCTACTCTTCTCCATTTATACTTCTTCACTGTGTAAACTTATCAACAATTATGGCTTCAAACACCACCTCTATGCTGATGACACCCAGATCTACCTCTTCACCCCCGCTCTTTCTCCCTCTGTCATTTCAAATGTCAGAGACTGCTTATTTGGTATTTCTTGCTGGATGGCCTCTCACCACCTAAAGACATGTCAAAGACTGAGCTCCTTCTAATCCCCCTTCAAGCTCTACGCCAACCTCTGACTTTTCTATCTCGGTTGACGGCATCACCTATTCCCCATCATCCCAAGTCCAATGTGTCAGAGTTACACTTAACTCAAATCTATCCTTCGTTCCCCACATCCAATCGCTTTCTTCATCCTGCCGCAACCACCTATGCAATATTTCCAAGATTCACCATTTTCTGAGCGCTAACACCACAAAGCAAATAATCCACTCCCTTGTTATTTCCCGACTTGACTACTGCAATAACCTACTTGCTGGCCTTCCTCTTTCCCACTTCTCCCCCCTACAATCCATGCTAAATTCCTCTGCCAGGCTAATCCACCTTTCCCGTCGCTCTGTATCTGCTGCACTTCTCTGGGATCCCCTTCATTGGCAACCCATTCGCAGCAGAATTAAATTCAAAATTCTCACCCTTTCATACAAAGCTCTCACCAACACCACTCCCCACTATCTATCCTCTCTAATAAACAAGTATACTCCAGCCCACCCACTAAGATCGAACAATGACCTGCTCCTTGCATCTTCAAATATCACCTCTTCCCATGCTAGACTGCAGGACTTCTGTCGTGCAGCACCTACCCTCTGGAACATTCGTCCTGTCAGGGTTTCCCCTAATCTTTCTTCTTTTAAATGCTCCCTGAAGACTTTTTTGTTCAGTAAAGCCTACCACCCATCTCAATAATAAATTAATTTCACTTACCTAACATTTCCCTCATCTATGTCTGCATTAACATCTTTCTCAATCTTGCAGTCCTCACCTCCTGCTTTTCAACCACCTACCCTTCTATATTGTAAGTTCCCATGGGAATAGGGTCCTTAATTCCTCCTGTATGTGTTTGTAAAATGTTGTCTTGTCTCTTACAAGTTTTATAACATTGTTTTATCTAAATGAATTATACCCATGGACAGCGCTGCGGAATATGTTGGCGTGTTATAAATAAAGTATAATAATAATAATTGTGCTAGAAGTAAGCTGTTTGCGCTTGTCGGGTTAGCGCAAGAGCACCAACTTTTTACTTTCAACTCACAGAACAAGCACAACACTACACGTACAAAAAGTTTACTTCTAGCACAATTAGTGCTCTAGAATAAGATCTACATAGCACTTCACTCGTAATCTGGTCCTGAAACCCATCTTGAATTAATTTTTTTAAAAAATCTTCTAAATTCATTTATGTTTATTTTGCTGATAATTACCCTTTAACTGTAAATCCTATGTAATCGCTGAGCTTTAATAATTGTATCAATTTACAAGGCAACACACTCTTAAATTAACACTTTAAAAAACAAAACAAAAAATAAAACAAGGCGTTTAGACTATGAATATTCCATACCTAATAAATAGTATCAGCCAATAGGATTGAGCTCTCATCCTATTCGCTGATTGGAACAGCCAATAGAATGAGAGCTGCTCAAATCCTATTGGCTGATTGAAATCTTTCAGCCAATATGAATGCAAGGGACGCCATCTTGGATGACGTCACTTGCATTGAAGTTCCAGTTTACGGCGGCGACTGTATGAATAGGATGCTTGCGCCAGATGTCTTCAGGATGGACCCGCTCCGTGCCGGATGGATAAAGATAGAAGATGCCGTCTGGATGAAGACTTCTTGCCGCCTGGATGAGGACTTCGCCGGCTGGATGAAGATCGAAGAGGCTGTCCGGATGAGGACTTCTTGCCGGCTGGATGGATCCTTCAAGCGGGACCTCAAAAACTGTAAGTGGATCATCAGGGGTTAGTGTTTGGTTTATTTAAGTTTTTTTTGGGTGGGTTATATTTTTAGATTAGGGTCTGGGCGGGTTGTAGGTTTAGGGGTTAATAGCTTTAGTTAGTGGTAGTGATGTGGGAGGCCAGAGGTTTAGGGGTTAATACTTTTATTTAGGTTGCGGCGGGGTTGGGTAGCAGCGGAATAGGGGTTAATACATTTATTTAGGTTGCAGCAGGGTCGGGGAGCGGCGGGATAGGGGTTAATACATTTATTTAGGTTGCGGCAGGGTCGGGGCAGCAGATTAGGGGTGTTTAGACTTGGGGCTTATGTTAGGGTGTTATTTGTAATTGTTACATGTTTTCTACCATATAAATCAATGGGATATCTGGCAGCATTGAACATAAGCTTTCGGTGCTTTCAGACTCCCACTGATTCCTATGGCATTCATGGCCTCCAAGGGGGCGGATTGAAAACCAGGTATGCTGGGCCAGAATAGCCGCAAGCGTACCTGTTAGAAATTTGATAACTTTGAAAAAGTGTCAGATAGAGCCGAATGTGTATTCGGAACATTTGTAATGATGTAATCATCGATCTGCATCGGATTGAGACCGGCGGATCATATGTTACGTCACAAATTTCAACATTTTCCGGTCTGTAGGCTTTGATAATTAGGTTGGATCAAGCTCGCAACCATTACGCTGCGGAATTCCGGTGTACAGGGAGTGCAGAATTATTAGGCAAGTTGTATTTTTGAGGATTAATTTTATTATTGAACATCAACCATGTTCTCAATGAACCCAAAAAACTCATTAATATCAAAGCTGAATAGTTTTGGAAGTAGTTTTTAGTTTGTTTTTAGTTATAGCTATTTTAGGGGGATATCTGTGTGTGCAGGTGACTATTACTGTGCATAATTATTAGGCAACTTAACAAAAAACAAATATATACCCATTTCAATTATTTATTTTTACCAGTGAAACCAATATAACATCTCAACATTCACAAATATACATTTCTGACATTCAAAAACAAAACAAAAACAAATCAGTGACCAATATAGCCACCTTTCTTTGCAAGGACACTCAAAAGCCTGCCATCCATGGATTCTGTCAGTGTTTTGATCTGTTCACCATCAACATTGCGTGCAGCAGCAACCACAGCCTCCCAGACACTGTTCAGAGAGGTGTACTGTTTTCCCTCCTTGTAAATCTCACATTTGATGATGGACCACAGGTTCTCAATGGGGTTCAGATCAGGTGAACAAGGAGGCCATGTCATTAGATTTTCTTCTTTTATACCCTTTCTTGCCAGCCACGCTGTGGAGTACTTGGACGCGTGTGATGGAGCATTGTCCTGCATGAAAATCATGTTTTTCTTGAAGGATGCAGACTTCTTCCTGTACCACTGCTTGAAGAAGGTGTCTTCCAGAAACTGGCAGTAGGACTGGGAGTTGAGCTTGACTCCATCCTCAACCCGAAAAGGCCCCACAAGCTCATCTTTGATGATACCAGCCCAAACCAGTACTCCACCTCCACCTTGCTGGCGTCTGAGTCGGACTGGAGCTCTCTGCCCTTTACCAATCCAGCCATGGGCCCATCCATCTGGCCCATCAAGACTCACTCTCATTTCATCAGTACATAAAACCTTAGAAAAATCAGTCTTGAGATATTTCTTGGCCCAGTCTTGACGTTTCAGCTTGTGTGTCTTGTTCAGTGGTGGTCGTCTTTCAGCCTTTCTTACCTTGGCCATGTCTCTGAGTTGTGCTTTTGGGCACTCCAGTGATGTTGCAGCTCTGAAATATGGCCAAACTGGTGGCAAGTGGCATCTTGGCAGCTGCACGCTTGACTTTTCTCAGTTCATTGGCAGTTATTTTGCGCCTTGGTTTTTCCACACGCTTCTTGCGACCCTTTTGACTATTTTGAATGAAACGCTTGATTGTTCGATGATCACGCTTCAGAAGCTTTGCAATTTTAAGAGTGCTGCATCCCTCTGCAAGATATCTCACTATTTTTGACTTTTCTGAGTCTGTCAAGTCCTTCTTTTGACCCATTTTGCCAAAGGAAAGGAAGTTGCCTAATAATTATGCACACCTGATATAGGGTGTTGATGTCATTAGACCACATCCCTTCTCATTACAGAGATGCACATCACCTAATATGCTTAATTGGTAGTAGGCTTTCGAGCCTATACAGCTTGGAGTAAGACAACATGCATAAAGAGGATGATGTGGTCAAAATACTCATTTGCCTAATAATTCTGCACTCCCTGTATTTGCGGTTGACGACTTGATACATATCCCCCATAATCTATAAATTCCATTGAATTGGTCAGTATTGCTTCAGACTTGAAAAAGGAAGGAATACGTCTGAAAGCTTGTCAACTTATAAATGTATAATTAGTTCAATAAAAAAGTATCATTGCTCAATGCAATACTCTTGTTATTTTGCTATATAGTCCCAAACAAAATCAGGCACTCACCAGATTTTTCCAACACATTATTCTACTCCAAAAGTGCCATTTAGGGGTATTACCCCCGTCCTCAGACTTATAACATGGTATAAGTCTGAGGACGGAGTTAAAACCCCCAAACGTCACTTTTGGAGAAAAATAATTTGATGGACAAATCAGGTGAGTGCCTGCTTTTGTTTGGCACTGTTAGTATACTGCTGAGCACTCTGGTCAGAGGTGGAATATTGTGAGTGCTAAACCTTTTGACTTTCTATATACAGTATCTCACAAAAGTGAGTACACCCCTCACATTTTTGTAAATATTTTATTATATCTTTTCATGTGACAACACTGAAGAAAGTACACTTTGCTACAATGTAAAGTAGTGAGTGTAGAGCCTGTACAACAGTGTAAATTTGCTGTCGCCTCAAAATAACTCAACACACAGCTATTACTGCCTAAACTGTTGGCAACAAAAGTGAGTACACCCCTAAGTTGAAATGTCCAAATTGGGCCCAATTAGCCATTTTCCCTCCCCAGTATCATGTGACTCATTAGTGTTACAAGGTCTCAGGTGTGAATGGGGAGCAGGTGTGTTAAATTTGATGTTATAGCTCTCACACTCTCTCATACTAGTCACTGGAAGTTCAACATGGCACCTCATGGCAAAGAACTCTCTGAGGATCTGAAAAAAAGAATTGTTGCTCTACATAAAGATGTATAGGCTGTAAGAAGATTGCCACAACCCTGAAACTGAGCTGCAGCAGTGGTTTCACAGGACAGGTTCTACTCAGAACAGGCTTCACCATGGTTGACCAAAGAAGTTGAGTGCACATGCTCAGCGTCATATCCAGAGGTTGTCTTTGGGAAATAGATGTATGAGTGCTGCCAGCATTGCTGCAGAGGCTGAAGGGGTGGGGGGTCAGGTTGAAGGGGTGGGGGGTCAGCCTGTCAGTGCTCAGACCATACACTGCACACTGCATACAGTTTGCTGAAGACAAGCAGGCAAAGGACATGGATTACTGGAACCATGTCCTGTGGTCTGATGAGACCAAGATAAACTTATTTGGTTCAGATGATGTCAAGCGTGTGTGGTGACAAAAAGGTGAGGAGTTCAAAGACAAGTGTGTCTTTTCTACAGTCAAGCATGGTGGTGGGAGTGTCATGGTCTGGGTCTGCATGAGTGCTGCTGGCACTGGGGGGCTACAGTTCATTGAGCAAACCATGAATGCCAACATGTACTGTGACATAATGAAGCAGAGCATGATCCCTCCCTTCGGAGATTGGGCTGCAGGGCAGTATTCCAACATGTTAACGACCCCAAACAAACCTCCAAGATGACCGCTGCCTTGTTAAAGAAGCTGAGGGTAAAGGTGAGGGACTGGCCAAGCATGTCTCCAGACTTAAACCCTATAGAGCATCTGTGGGGCATCTTGGAGGTTTGTTTGGGGTCGTTAACATGTTGGAATACTGCCCTGCAGCCCAATCTCCGAAGGGAGATTGGGCTGCAGGGCAGTATTCCAACATGTTAACGACCCCAAACAAACCTCCAAGATGACCGCTGCCTTGTTAAAGAAGCTGAGGGTAAAGGTGAGGGACTGGCCAAGCATGTCTCCAGACCTAAACCCTATAGAGCATCTGTGGGGCATCTTCAAATGGAAGGTGGGCAAGCACAAGGTCTCTAACATCCACCAGCTCCGTGATGTTGCATGGAGGAGTGGAAGAGGACTCCAGTGGCAACCTGTAAAACTCTGGTGAACTCCATGCCCAAGAGGGTTAAGGCAGTGCTGGAAAATAATGGTGCCACACAAAATATTGACACTTTGGGCCCAATTTGGACATTTCTACTTAGGGGTGTACTCATTTTTCTTGCCAACAATTTAGACATTAATGGCTGTGTTTTTGGTTATTTTGAGGGGATAGCAAATTTACACTGTTATACAGGCTTTACACTCACTACTTTACATTGTTGCAAAGTGTAATGTCTTCAGTGTTGTCACTTGAAAAGATATAATAAAATATTTACAAAAATGTGAGGGGTATACTCACTTTTTTGGGATATTTGTAATTATGTGTTTATATGTCTGTAAATACATATATACACATACAGATAGATAAAAAATATATGCATAAATATATATCTATCTATCTATCTATCTATCTATCTATCTATATATATATATATATACAGTATATATATATATATATATATATATATATACAGTATATATAAGTGTATATATATATATATATATATATATATATATATATATATATATATATATATATATACACTTTTACCGGCCACTTTATTAGGTACACCTTTCTAGTACCGGGTTGGACCCCCTTTTGCCTTCAGAACTGCCTTAATTCTTCGTGGCATAGATTCAAGGTGTTGGAAACATTCCTCAGACATTTTGGTCCATATTGACATTATAGTATGATGTAGTTGCTGCAGATGTGTCAGCTGCACATCCATGATGTGAATCTTCTGTTCCACCACATCCCAAAGGTGTTCTATGGGATTGAGATCTGGTGACTGTGGAGGCCATTGGAGTATATTGAACTCATTGTTATGTTCAAGAAACCAGTTTGAGATGATTTGAGCTTTGTGATAGGGTGCATAATCCTGCTGGAAGTAGCCATCAGAAGATTGGTACACTGTAGTCATAAAAGAATGGACTTGGTCAGCAACAATACTCAGGTAGGCAGTGGGGTTTAAATGATGCTCAATTGGTATTAAGGGGCCCAAAAGTGTGCCAAGAAAGTATCCCCCACACCAATATACCACCACCAGCCTGAACTGTTGATACAAGGCAGGATAGATCCATGTTCTTATGTTGTTCTGACTCTACCATCTGAATGTTGTAGCTGAAACTCATCAAACCAGTCAACATTTTTCCAATTTTCAATTGTCCAGTTTTTTTGATCCTGTGAGAATTGTAGCCTTAGTTTCCTGTTCTTAGCTGACAGGAGTGGCACCCGGTGTGGTCTTCTGCTGCTGTAGCCCATCTGCTTCAAGGTTCGATGTGTTGTGCATTCAGAGATGGTATTCTGCATAACTTGGTTGTAATGATTGGTTATTTGAGTTACTGTTGCTTTTTCTATCATTTCAAACCTGTCTGCCCAATGTCCCCTGATCTCTGACATCAACAAGGCATTTTCATCCACACAACTGCCGCTCACTGGATATTTTCTCTTTTTGGGACCATTCTCTATAAACCCTAGAGTTGGTTGTGCATGAAAATCCCAGTAGATCATCAGTTTTTTAAATACTCAGACCAGCCCGTCTGGCACCAACAACCATGAAACGTTCAAAGTCACTTAAATGCCCTTTCTTCACCACGTCAAATTCCTAAATGCATTGAGTTGCTGCCTTGTGATTGGCTGATTGGCAACTTGTGTTACTTAACAATTGAACAGGTGCACCTGATAAAGTGACCAGTGAGTGTAAATACATATTTAGACATGTATATGTATGTATCTCTATGATAGCCCTTTGCCGGCATTTTTTTCTAACACCTGACATATCTTTGAGCCCTTATAACATTTTAATGTTTTTTTAATTAAATAATTTTTATTATATAGTGTTATTATGAGTGAAACTATATTTTTAATATAATTTTGATGTTTTTGTGCAACTTATTTGTCTTGCGTAACAGTTAGCCAGAGCTCTGAAGCTATCTTGACGCACATAAAAATAAACTGCGCTCAGCATTTACTTTCAACCTTTAATATGTGCCCTACTTACGCCGCCTGCAAAGAGCTGTGATAAAACGCTTTTCGCTTGTGCGCAACAGTTAGAATACCACTTGTAATCTAACTGTTGCTCTTCTACTGCAGCTGTGTATTCTTCCTTTGTTTTGGAATGTTCTGTTCTCATTACCAACAGACAGATGTGGCCCAGCCTTTTAATCTAATTTACCATATCATTGATACCTGTGGAACACTTATTCCCAGATGAGGCATTTTAATTATATACCCACATTTACATCAATCTGAATAACTAATGTAAACTAATTAGGCCAATAACAAAATAAGCTTTTGGAGGTTATGACAGACAAATGGTGTCATGTATTTACCTGATAATTAATTAATTTATTTAATCAACTTAATGCTTAATCATTAATATTATTTACTTTACATACATTAAAAAATACTAAGTTATTGGATACAAACCAATGGATATTTTATTTACCTATTTACAGTCAGACATGTTATCATTTAAAAATTTAAATTGCATGTTCTCCCTCTCCCATATGCATACCAATGCATTGTGAATGTTAACTAATATGATTTAATTTATTTTCATAATAAAATGAGTGCCATATTGATGGCTAGGAAGTCAGTTATAGACATCACTCAAATAATTGACTAATTCTGTGTTAGATGCTTTAGTTCAGGTTAAACAACATATAGATAGGTATCAGCTTTTATATGATATTTAAAAAATAAAAATCTGAGCATAGACACAGTGGGCTAGATTACAAGTGATGAGCTAACATTAACGCACTCGCTATATTCAAATTTTGTACCTGCCTTAAAGAGATATGAAACCCAATTTTTTTTCTTTCACGATTCAGATAGACCTTGCACTTTTACTCCTATTTTACTCCTATTATAACTTTTTCTTCATTCTCTTGGTATCTTTATTTGAAAATCAGGAATGTAAGCTTAGGAGCCCGCACATTTTTGGTTTAGCACCTGGGTAGTGCTGGCTGATTGGTGGCTAATTTTAATTCAATTGTAATATTTAATAATGTGTTTTACTGTGTATGTACTATAAATATTTTACATTCCAATGTACTTTACATAGAGGGAAATGTTATAAAATATGACATACATAAAGTCCAGTACTCACTTACAAGCTCTCAGCTAGGATTAAAAAGCAAAACCGGAAGAGTTAGTTACCACATTTGGCCAAATGGGACAAGCCCAGGTACCACGTCAAGGTCTCTTCCACATACCTGGGTCCCTAATACAGCCACACAACTGCAGCCATGCACACAAATGCAAGCTAATAATCAAACAAACTGGGAGCAAGTCAGGGTTCACAGACTTATGTAATCACCCTGGGCATAAGCAAAGTCAGAAAAAGGACAGCACATCCAGACTGGACCGGGTACACATCCCATGACCCATGAGCAGGCTCAGCTTTGGTTGCTATCGCACTTACATAAAGCTCCTCTATTTAGAGAGTCACAGGCAGTTAACCCCGGGCCTGCCAGGGTGCACGTCCTTAGGGAGAATTACAAAATCAGACAATACAACACACATAAAGTCCAGTACTCACAAGCTCTCAGCTAGGATTAAAAAGCAAAACCGGAAGAGTTAGTTACCGCATTTGGCTAAATGGGACAAGCCCAGGTACCACGTCAAGGTCTCTTCCACATACCTGGGTCCCTAATACAGCCACACAACTGCAGCCATGCACACAAATGCAAGCTAATAATCAAACAAATTGGGAACAAGTCAGGGTTCACAGACGACTTATGTAATCACCTTGGGCATAAGCAAAATCAGGAAAAATGACCGCACATCCAGACTGGACTGGGTACAGATCCCATGACCCATAAACAGGCTCAGCTTTGGTTGCTATCGCACTTACATAAAGCTCCTCTATTTACAGAGTCACAGGCAGTTAACCCCAGGCCTGCCAGGGTGCAAGTCCTTAGGGAGAATTACAAAATCAGACAATACAACACGCATAAAGCCCAGTACTCACAAGCTCTAAGCTAGGATTAAAAAGCAAAACCGGAAGAGTTAGTTACTGCATTTATATATATATATATATATATATATATATATATATATATATATATATATATATATATACCTAGTCAGGGTTGCCCCTCTTACTCAGTTTTAAATCTCAGTTACTTGACTCTTACATGTAGTTACTAATGAAGTAGGCAATGCACCAATAATTTCTATATTTATTGATATTTATTAAACATTGGGCTAAAATGTCAATTCATTGTGTTAGGATAAACAATATACACACTATGTTCTTGTGTTGTACCACAATGGATGTTGTTTTTAATATTGGGTGTATTGAATGCTATTGTTTACAAAAAGCCTGTGACTGTGACTATAACAACATGTTTAGGCGCACTTTGCAAGGGGCTCTCTCTGTGGCTCTCTCTGCATCGGACGTCCATGGCGACGATCGTTGGTGGGTGAGAGCCATTGCAGGGAGGTGGGTGGGCGGCCATCGATGGGGGGTGCGTGCCAGAGGGGGACGGGATCATGTTCAGGGACGCCGGGAGCATGCATGGGGGCATGCGTGCACGAGGGGCGGGAGCGTGCACGGGGGCAGGAGCGGGTGGGAACACTACATTATGGCACAATTGTTGTAAAATAAAGTGGGAGAGATTGAGGGAATTTTCATCTAAGAGATCTGGGAGGGGACGGGGGGTTGGTTATTGAGGGAGGGCAGCTACACTACAGAAAAATTTGCAAAACAAACAACAACATTTCATGGCAAACTGGGTACTGGCAGACAGCTGCCAGTACCCAAGATGGCGCACAATAAGGTAGAGGGGGAGGGTTAGAGAGCTGTTTGCGGGAGGGAGGATCAGGGAGGATCCTACACAGCAGCATATGGTTTTTAAAAAAAATAATAATAAAAAAAAAGAAAAAAATTTATTTTAGTACTGGCAAACTTTCTGCCAGTACTTAATGTGGCGGGGACAATTGTGAGTTGGGGGAGGAAAGAGCTGTTTGGGAGGGATCAGGGGGTGTGATGTGTCAGGTGGGAAGCTGATCTCTACACTTAAGATAAAATTAACCCTGCAAGCTCCCTACAAGCTACCTAATTAACCCCTTCACTGCTGGGCTTAATACAAGTGTGGTGCCCAGCGGCATTTAGTGGCCCTCTAATTGCCAAAAAGCAACGCCAAAGCAATAAATGTCTGCTATTTCTGAACTAAGGGGATCCCAGAGAAGCATTTACAACCATTTGTGCCATAATTGCACAAGCTGTTTGTAAATAATTTTAGTGAGAAACCTACGCCTAGATTACGAGTTTTGTTGGTTAAGACCCGCGGTGCTAACAAGCTTTTTTTTCCCAGCGCACCCTTAAGACAACGCTGGTATTACGAGTTGTCTGAATGGCTGCGTTAGCCTCAGAAAAGGGAGCGTTGAGCCAAATTTAGCTCCACTTCAACTTTCAATACCAGTGTTGCTTACGGTAGCGGTAAGCTGGAGCTGGCTGAAAAAAAAACTAACACCTGCAAAAAAGCAGCGTTCAGCTCCTAACGCAGCCCCATTGTTTCCTATGGGGAAACACTTTATAAGTCTATACCTAACACCCTAACATGAACCCCGAGTCTAAACACCCCTAACCTTACACTTATTAACCCAAATCTGCCACCCCCGCTATCGCTGACACCTGCATTATACTATTAACCCCTAATCTGCCGCTCCGGACACCGCCGCAACCTACATTATAGCTATGAACCCCTAATCTGCTGTCCCTAACATTGCCGACACCTATATTTATTACCCCCTAATCTGCCCCCCCCAATGTCGCCGCCATCTACCTACACTTATTGACCCCTAATCTGCCGACCGGACATCGCCGCCACTATAATAAATGTATTAACCCCTAAACCACCGCACTCCCGCCTCGCAAACACTATAATAAATTGTATTAACCCCTAATCTGCCCTCCCTAACATCGCCGCCACCTACCTACAATTATTAACCCCTAATCTGCCGCCCCCAATGTTGCCGCTACTATAATAAAGTTATTAACCCTTAAACCTAAGTCTAACCCTAACACCCCCCTAACTAAATTTACTATAATTAAATTATTTCTATTTAAAACTAAATACTTACCTATAAAATAAACCCTAATATAGCTACAATATAACTAATAGTTACATTGTAGCTATTTTAGGATTTATATTTATTTTACAGGCAACTTTGTATTTATTTTAACTAGGTACAATAGCTATTAAATAGTTAATAACTATTTAATAGCTACCTAGTTAAAATAATTACAAAATTACCTGTAAAATAAATCCTAACCTAAGTTACAAATACACCTAACACTACACTATTAATAAATTAATTAAATAAATTAGCTACAATTATCTAAACTAAAATACAATTAAATAAACTAAACTATAATACAAAAAAACAAACACTAAATTACAGAAAATTAAAAACAATTATAAGAAGTTCAAACTAATTACACCTAATCTAATCCCCCTAATAAAATAAAAAAGCCCCCCAAAATAATAAAATGCCCTACCCTATCCTAAATTACAAAGTAATCAGCTCTTTTACCAGCCCTTAAAAGGGCTTTTTGCGGGGCATTGCCCCAAAGTAATCAGCTCTTTTACCTGTAAATAAAAATACAATACCCCCCCAACATTAAAACCCACCACCCACATACCCCTACTCTAAAACCCACCCAAACCCCCCTTAAAAAAACCTAACACTAACCCCCTGATGATCTCCCTACCTTGAGTCGTCATCACCCAGCCGAGCCGAATTCTTCATTCAAGCAGGGCAGAAGAGGTCCTCCATCCGGTTGAAGTCTTCATCCAAGCGGGGCAGAAGAGGTCTTCCATCCGATTAAAGTCTTCATCCAAGCGGATGAAGACCTCAGACGCGGAACATCCATCCTGGCCGACGACTTCCCGACGAATGATGGTTGGGTGGGTTTTAGAGTAGGGGTATGTGGGTGGTGGGTTGTAATGTTGGGGGGGGGTATTGTATTTTTATTTACAGGTAAAAGAACTGATTACTTTGTGGCAATGCCCCGCAAAAAGCCCTTTTAAGGGCTGGTAAAAGAGCTGATTACTTTGTAATTTAGGATAGGGTAGGGCATTTTATTATTTTCTGGGGCTTTTTTATTTTATTAGGGGGCTTAGATTAGGTGTAATTAGTTTAAACTTCTTGTAATTGTTTTTAATTTTCTGTAATTTAGTGTTTGTTTTTTATTATAGTATAGTTTATTTAATTGTATTTTAGTTTAGATAATTGTAGCTAATTTATTTAATTAATTTATTGATAGTGTAGTGTTAGGTGTATTTTTAACTTAGGTTAGGATTTATTTTACAGGTAATTTTGTAATTATTTTAACTAGGCATCTATTAAATAGTTATTAACTATTTAATAGCTATTGTACCTAGTTAAAATAAATACAAAGCTGCCTGTAAAATAAATATAAATCCTAAAATAGCTACAATGTAACTATTAGTTATATTGTAGCTATATTAGGGTTTATTTTATAGGTAAGTATTTTTTTTTTTAAATAGGAATAATTTATATAATTATAGTAAATTTAGTTTGTTTTATTTAAATTATATTTAACTTAGGGGGGTGTTAAGGTTAGGGTTAGACTTAGGTTTAGGGGTTAATAACTTTATTATAGTAGCAGCGACGTTGGGGGCGGCAAATTAGGGGTTAATAATTGTAGGTAGGTGGTGGTGATGTTAGGGAGGGCAGATTAGGGGTTAATAAAATTTATCATAGTGTTTGGGAGGTGGGAGTGCGGCGGTTTAGGGGTTAATACATTTATTATAGTGGCGGCGATGTCCGGTCGGCAGATTAGGGGTTAATAAGTGTAGGTAGGTGGCGGCGAGGTTGGGGGCGGCAGATTAGGGGGTAATAAGTATAATATAGATGTCGGAGATGTTAGGGGCAGCAGATTAGGGGTTCATAGGGATAATGTAGGTGGCGGCGATGTCCGGTCGGAAGATTAGGGGTTAAAAAAATTATTATAGGGTTTGCAATGTGGGGGGGGGCTCGGTTTAGGGGTTAATAGGTAGTTTATGGGTGTTAGTGTACTTTGTAGCACTGTAGTTAAGAGCTTTATGTTCCGGCATTAGCCCGTAAAGCTCTTAACTACTGACTTTCTTGTGCGGTTGGAGTCTTGGCGGTAGAGGCTCTACCGCTCACTTCTTCCAAGACTCGTAATACCAGCGTTAGGCAAATCCCATAGAAAAGATAGGATACGCAGTTGACGTAAGGGGATTTGCGGTAGCCTCGAGTCGTGGAAAAAAGTGAGCAGTAGACCCTTTCCTGCCCGACTCGTAATACCAGCGTTAGATAAAAAGCAGCGTTAGGACCCCTTAACGCTGCTTTTTAAGGCAAACGCAGAACTCGTAATCTAGGCGCTAGTTTGTGAAAAAGTTTGTGAAAAAGTGAACAATTTTTATTTATTTGATTGCATTTGGCGGTGAAATGGTGACATGAAATATACCAAAATGGGCCTAGATCAATACTTTGGGTTGTCTTCTTAAAAAATATATATACATGTCAAGGGATATTCAGGGATTCCTGACAGATATCAGTGTTCCAATGTAATTATTGCTAATTTTGAAAAAAAGTGAGCCTAGATTACGAGTTTTGCGTTATGAGCTGTGCGGTGCTACCGTGCAGTTTTTTCTCACCCCTCACTTGTCTGCAGCGCTGGTATCAAAGGTTTTTACAAACCCGGCGTTAACAGGCAAGAAGTGAGCGTAGAGCAAAATTGAGCTCTATACCGCACTCCAATACCAGCGCTGCTTAAGTGAGCGGTGAGCTGGTTGTACGTGCTCGTGATAGACATCAATGGGGAGAGCCGGCTGAGAAAAAGTCTAACACCTGCAAAAAAGCAGCGTAAAACTCAGTAACGCAGCCTCATTGATTCCTATGGGGAAACACATTTTATGTTTACACCTAACACCCTAACATGAACCCCGAGTCTAAACACCTCTAATCTTACACTTATTAACCGCTAATCTGCAGCCCCTACATCGCCAACACCTTCATTATACTTATTAACCCCTAATCTGCCGCTCCGGACATCGCCGCCACCTACATTATACTTATGAACCCCTAATCTGCTGCCCCCAACATCGCCAACACCTACATTATATTTATTAACCCCTAATCTGCCACCCCAAACGTCGCCGCCTCTATATTAAATGTATTAACCCCTAAATCTAAGTCTAACCCTAACCCTAACACCCCCTAACTTAAATATAATTTAAATTAATCTAAATAAAATTACTATCATTAACTAAATAATTAACGGCTAGATTTAGAGTTCTGCGGCCAAAGGGGTGCGTTAGCTACGCGTGTATTTTTCCCCCCGCACCTTTTAAATACCGCTGGTATTTAGAGTTCTCTGAAGGGCTGCGTTAGGCTCCAAAAAGGGAGTGTATAGCATAATTTACCACCACTTCAACTTTAAATACCAGCGGTGCTTACGGACGTGGCCAGCTTCAAAAACGTGCTCGTGCACGATTCCCCCATAGGAAACAATGGGGCAGTTTGAGCTGAAAAAAAACCTAACACCTGCAAAAAAGCAGCGTTCAGCTCCTAACGCAGCCCCATTGTTTCCTATGGGGAAACACTTCCTAAGTCTGCACCTAACACCCTAACATGTACCCCGAGTCTAAACACCCCTAACCTTACACTTATTAACCCCTAATATGCCGACCCCGCTATCGCTGACCCCTGCATATTATTTTTAACCCCTAATCTGCCGCTCCGTACACCGCCGCAACCTATGTTATCCCTATGTACCCCTAATCTGCTGCCCCTAACACCGCCGACCACTATATTATATTTATTAACCCCTAATCTGCCGCCCCCAACGTTGCCGCCACCTACCTACAATTATTAACCCCTAAACTGCCGACCGGACCTCACCGCTACTATAATAAAGTTATTAACCCCTAATCCGCCTCACTCCCGCCTCAAAAACCCTATAATAAATAGTATGAACCCCTAAACTGCCCTCCCTAACATCTTCGACACCTAACTTCAAGTATTAACCCCTAATCTGCCAACCGGACCTTGCCGCTATTCTAATAAATGTATTAACCCCTAAAGCTTAGTCTAACCCTAACTCTAACACCCCCCTAAATTAAATATAATTTAAATCTAACAAAATAAAATAAATCTTATTAAATAAATTATTCCTATTTAAAGCTAAATACTTACCTGTAAAATAAATCCTAATATAGCTACAATATAAATAATAATTATATTGTAGCTATTTTAGGATTAATATTTATTTTACAGGCAACTTTGTATTTATTTTAACCAGGTACAATAGCTATTAAATAGTTAACTATTTAGGGGCGCGATCCGATATACCCGCGTCGCCCGCAGTTTCAGCTCGCAACTCGAGCTATCCAATATACGGCGCCGTCAGATGCTAACGTGCCGTAAGTCGGATAAACCAGTGATGTCCAGAAATCTGCGCAAGTACAAATTTCTGGCGTCGCCAGTGACTTGCGCCACATTCGAAACTGCCGGCGCCTACAAAACCTGACTAAAGTATGAAATCACCCGCACTGTCTAACACGCCTCCTAAACATAGCCCGACACATCTAACCCTCTATCCGCTACCCCCCCTCACTATCCTAACAATAAAAAATGTATTAACCCCTAAACTGCCACTCCCAAACCCTGCCACAACCTAATAAAGTTATTAACCCCTAGACCGCGGCCAGCTATATTAAATCTATAACCCCCTAAAGTGAGCCCCTAACACCGCCGCCATCTACCTTACCTACCCCCTAAAGTGAGCCCCTACCCCGCCGCCATCTATTTTAAAATTATTAACCCCTAATCTAATCCCCCTACCCCGCCGCCATCTATATTAAATTATGTAACCCCTAAAATACTAAACTATCCCTACCACTAAACCTAAGTCTAACCCTACAAATAGCCCTGAAAAGGGCTTTTTGCGTGGCATTACCCCAAAGTAAACTGCTCTTTTGCCAGCCCTTAAAAAAGCTTTTGGCGGGGCTTTGTCACAAAGTAATCAGCTCTTTTGCCTACAATCTAAATCCCCCTACACCGCTGCCACCTATAATAAATGTATTAACCCCTAATCTAATCCCCTACACCACCGCCAGCTATATTAAACACATTAACCCCTAATCTAATCCCCCTACACCACCGCCAGCTATATTAACTATATTAACCCTAATTATATTAGGGTTAATATAGTTAATATAATTATTATATTATATATATTAACTATATTAACCCTAATTATATTAGGGTTAATATAGTTAATATCGTTATTATATTATATATATATATTAAGTATAATAACCCTATCTAACTCTAACATCCCTAACTAAACTCTTATTAAAATAAATCTAATATTAATATTATAAACTAAAATATTCCTATTTAAATCTAAATACTTACCTATAAAATAAACCCTAAGATAGCTACAATATAATTAATAATTACATTGTAGCTATGTTAGGGTTTATATTTATTTTACAGGTAAATTGTTAATTATTTTAACTAGGTATAATAGCTATTAAATAGTTAATAACTATTTAATAGCTACCTAGTTAAAATAATTACCCAATTACCTGTAAAATAAATCCTAACCTAAGTTACAAATACACCTACACTATCAATAAATTAAATAAACTACAAATATCTATCTAAAAATACAATTAAATAAACTAAACTAAATTACAAAAAAAACCACACTAAATTACAAAAAATAAAAAAAAGATTACAAGATTTTTAAGCTAATTACACCTATTCTAAGCCCCCTAATAAAATAATAAACCCCCAAAATAAAAAAATGCCCTACCCTATTCTAAATTAAACAAGTTCAAAGCTCTTTTACCTTACCAGCCCTTAAAAGGGCTTTTTGCGGGGTATTTACCCCAAGTTAACAGCTCTTTTGCCTGTAAAAAAAAGAACACAACACCCCCCCAACATTACAACCCACCACCCACATACCCCTATTCTAAATCCACCCAAACCCCCCTTAAAAAAACCTAACACTACCCCCCTGAAGATCTCCCTACCTTGTCTTCACCGAACCAGGCCGAACTCCTCATCCGATCCGGGCGATGTCTTTATCCAATTGGCAAAGAAGAAGTCTTCATCCCGGTGATGTCTTTATCCAAGCGGCAAAGAAGTCTTCATCCCGGCGATGTCTTTATCCAAGCGGCAGCAAAGTCTTCTTCCATCCGGCAGCATCTTCCATCAAGCGGCATCTTCAATCTTCTTACTTCGCTCCTCCGACGCGGAGCATCCAGACAACTGAACGACGAATGAGGTACCTTTAAATGACGTCATCCAAGATGGCGTCCGTCGAATTCCGATTGGCTGATAGGATTCTATCAGCCAATCGGAATTAAGGTAGAAAAATCTGATTGGCTGATTGAATCAGCCAATCAGATTCAAGTTCAATCCGATTGGCTATTAGATTAGGGGTTAATAATATTAATATAGCTGGCGGCGGTATAGGGGGATTAGATTAGGGGTTAATAACTTTATTAGGGATTGCGGCGGGGGATCGCGGTTGACAGCTAGATAGACATTGCGCATGCGTTAGGTGTTAGGTTTATTTAGCAGGTAGTTTAGGGAGTTACGGGGCTCCAATAGTCAGCGTAAGGCTTCTTACGGCTGCTTTTTGTGGCGAGGTGAAAATGGAGTAAGATTTCTCCATTTTCGCCACGTAAGTCCTTACGCTGTATATTGGATACCAAACTGCGCTGGTTTGGTATACCTGCCTATGGCCCAAAAAACTACGGACGACGGCAGAAATATACGCACATAACTTCTAAGTTACGCTGTATATAGGATACCAAACCAGCGCAAATATTGGCGTCGCCAGCTTTTGCGGGCGACGATTTTTATCGGATCGGGCCCTTAATAGTTACCTAGTTAAAATAATTACAAAATTACCTGTAAAATAAATCCTAACCTAAGTTACAATTAAACCTAACACTACACTATCAATAAATAAATTTAATAAACTATCTACAATTATCTACAATTAAATAAACTAAACTAAATTACAAAAAAAACAAACACTAAATTACAAAAAAAAAAAAACACTAAATTACAAAAAATAAAAAAAGATTACAAGAATTTTAAACTAATTACACCTACTCTAAGCCCCCTAAAAAAATAACAAAGCCCCCCAAAATAAAAAAATGCCCTACCCTATTCTAAAATAAAAATTGTAAAGCTCTTTTACCTTACCAGCCCCTAAAAGGGCCTTTTGCGGGGCATGCCCCAAAGTAAACAGCTCTTTTTCCTGTAAAAAAATCATGCAATACCCCCCCAACATTACAACCCACCACCCACATACCCCTAATCTAACGCAAACTCCCTTTAAATAAACCTAACACTAAGCCCCTGAAGATCTTCCTACCTTGTCTTCACCACGCCGGGTATCACCGATCCGTCCAGAAGAGGGTCCGAAGTCTTCATCCTATCCGGCAAGAAGAGCTCCTCCAGAGGGTCCAAAGTCTTCATCCTATCCGGGCAGAAGAGGACATCCGGACCGGCAGACATCTTCATCCAGGCGGCATCTTCTATCTTCTTCCATCCGGCGCGGAGCGGGACCATCTTCAAGCAGCCGACGCAGAGCCATCCTTCTTCACCGACGGACTAACGACGAATGAAGGTTCCATTAAGGGACGTCATCCAAGATGGCGTCCCTCAAATTCCGATTGGCTGATAGGATTCTATCAGCCAATCGGAATTAAGGTAGGAAAAATCCGATTGGCTGATTGAATCAGCCAATCAGATTCAAGTTCAATCCGATTGGCTGATCCAATCAGCCAATCAGATTGAGCTCGCATTCTATTGGCTGTTCCGATCAGCCAATAGAATGCGAGCTCAATCTGGAGCTCGCATAATGGTATCTTTAGAAAGTATGTTTAATGGTGAGAAAAACTATATACTGTATAATATGTGTGGGTACAGTAAATGAGTAAGAGGAAAATTACAGCTAAACACAAACTCCGCAGAAATGTAAAAATTGCCTTGGTCCCAAACGGTCAGAAAATGGAAATGTGCTGTGGTCCTTAAGGGGTTAAAGCTGCAAGGAATGTTTGTCTTCAATGCAGCGAGTGTGGTCTGTATATTCTTTCTATATATACATATAAATATGTATATATTTTACAAAAAAAAACATTTTACAGAGTTAAAACAGCAACGCAGCCATTACAAGTCTTGTCAGTATAGCTGTACCGCAAGCCTTTTAGCCTGTAACGCAACATCAGTCCCGCACTGGAAAAAATGATGTTTTTTCATGAGACTTCAATAGCGCTGCCATTACGAGTTTTGCGGTGAGGCTCAAAAGTTTGCGGTACACCCTATAACGACAAGATCCGTACCGCCATCTGATAGCAGTAGTTATGAGTTTTACGCAACAAAACTGTTGCATAAAACTCATAACTAAAGTGTTACAAAGTACACTAAACACCCATAAACTACCTATTAACCCCTAAACCGAGGCCCTCCCGCATCACAAACAATATATTAAACTTATTAACCCCTAAACTGCCGCTCCCGACATCGTCACCACTAATAAAATTTATTAACTCCTATTCTGCCTCTCCCGACATCGTCGCCAATATACTAAAGTTATTAACTCCTATTACCCTGCACCCCAACATCGCCCACACTATAATTAATATATTAACCCCTATTCTGCCGCTCCCCGACATCGCAGCCACTAAATAAAGCTATTAACCCCTAAACCGCCCGCCCCCCACATCGCCAAAAATTAAAAATAAAAAATAAAATTAAACTATTAACCGCTAAACCTAACCCTAACACCCCCTGACTTTAACATAATTAAAATAGAGCTAAATTAAAGTTACAATTATTAACTAAATTATACCTATTTAAAACTACATACTTACCTGTGAAATAAAACCTAAGCTAGCTACAATATAACTAATAGTTATATTGTAACTAGCTTAGGTTTTATTTTTAGTTCACAGGTAAGTTCGTATTTATTTTAACTAGGGATACTAGTTAGTAAATAGTTATTAACTATTTACTAACTACCTAGTTAAAATAAATACAAACTTACCTGTGAAATAAAAGTAAAACCTAAGATGCCTTACACAAAAACTTAACATTACAAAAAAAATAACTAACATTACAAAAATAAAAAAAACACCATTACAAAAAATAAAAAACACTAAAATTACACAAAATACAAAAAACTACCATTACAAAAAATAACAAACGAAATTATCTGAAACAATAAATTTTTTTCCTATTCTAATACCCTGTTTAAAAAAAAAAAAAACACCCCAAAATTAAAAACCCTAATCTATATTAAACTACCAAGGGTACTTAAAAGGGCCTTTTGTATGCCCTTAAAAGGGTCTTTTGTAGGGCATTGCCCTAAAGAAATCAGCTCTTTTCCTACAAAAGAAAAACAAACACCCCCTAACAGTATACAAACCCCCACCCCCCAAACCCACAAAATAAAAATAAAGTAAAACCTAATCTACCCATTGCCCTGAAAAGGGCATTTAACTCTTTTGCTGCCCATTAAAAATAAAAGAAGGCTATTCTAAAAATAGGATTTAAGCAGCTCTCATTTCTATTGGCTGATTCGAATCAGCCAATAGGAATGAGAGCTGCTTAAATCCTGTTTTTTAGCCAATAGGAATGCAATGGTACCCCCAGTTTAAAAGGGGTACCTTGCATTTCAATCCTCAGTGTGCGGTGGACGATTGCATAAAGAGGACCTCCACATTGGATCGATGGACCTCCACCTGGACCTTCGCCTTGAATCCCGCCTGGACCTTTGCCTGGACCTCTGCCTTGGACCTTCGCCTGGACCTCCACCTCCGCGCATCGACCGCTATGCCTCCGCAGGGATGAATGAAGATGGAGCCGTCTGGATGAAGATGGAGCCACTGGGATGAAGATTGTTCAAGCGGGACTTCAGCAACTGTGAGTACCTATAAGAGGGGTTAGTGTTAGTTTTTTTTTTGTTAGGTTTAGGGGTTAATATAGTTTAATTTAGGTTATTGCGATGTGGGGGGCTGGCGGTTTAGGGGTTAATAGGTTTGTTTAGTGGTGGTGATGTTAGGGTAGCTGAGGAATAGGGGTTAATATCTTTATTATAGTGTGAGGGAATAGGGGTTAATAACTTTAGTTTAGTGGCAGCGATATCGGGAGCGGCAGATTAGGGGTTAATAGATTTATTTCGGTGGCAGTGATATCGGGAGCAGCAGATTAGTGGTTAATAACTTTATTTAGGTGACGGCGATGTCGGGGGCAGCAGATTAGGGGTGTTTAGACTTGGGGTTTATGTTAGGGTGTTAGATTTAAACGTAACATTTTTTTCCCCATAGACATCACAGAGCTTTTCATTCTGTGATCGCAGGTGTTAGTTTTTTTTCTGCCACTCTCTCCCCATTGATGTCTATGGGGAAAGCGTGCACAAGCACGTCAAAGCAGCGCTTGTATTTTGTGCGTAATGGAGCTCAATGTGACCATATCGCATGCATAAGGCGGCTTTTTAAAAACTTGTAATGGCAGCGCTATGAAGGGCGAAATAACGCAACTTTTTTTCCGTTTGTTAAATACCCTTTATAGCACAAAACTTGTAATCTAGGTGATACATATTTAATAATTATTCACATAAGTATTAAAATTAAAAAAAATATGTTTTAAAGTTATATGGTATATAAATAGAAAGAGCTATAATGTATATATACAGACAAATACAAGCCTAAGAGTCCAGCTGTTTGTAGATCACCTTCTAAAGAGCTGACTACAACAGTGCAACTCTTGGCAGGGCCCTCTACCCATTTAATCCCTATGATTGTTTTGTTGTACTCCGCATTTGTTTATAGCACTGTGGAATTTGTTGCCGCTCTACAAATAACCAATAATAATAATAATAATAATAATAATGTCTATATATATATATATATATTTATTTTGTAATTTTTCCTATGGGCCTTGCACCCAGACTTTTCTAGGGTTAACTGCCTCTGACTCTGGGGACAGCACAGCTTCCTGAGAGTGCTACTGAGCACCCAGGGCTGAGCATGTTGCAGTGTCATAGGATGTGTGCCCAGTCCAGTCTGAGAGTGCAGTCCCCTTTCGTTTTTTGTATATGTCTAGGGTGATTACATAAGTCTGCGAACCCTTGACTTGTTCCCAGTTTGTTTGATTGAGAGCTTGCATTTGTATGGTTGTATTAGGGCCCCAGGTTTTGGGAGAGACCTTGACGTGGTACCTGGGCTTGTCCCATTTGGCCAGATGCGATAACTAAGTCTTCCAGTTTTGCTTTTAATCTTAGCTGAGAGCTTGCAAGTGAGTTCTGGACTTTGTCTGTGTGTTGTATTCATTTATTTTGTCATTTTCCCTATGGGCTTTTGACCCAGACTTTTCTGGGGTTAACTGCCTCTGACTCTGGGGACAGCACAGCCTCGTGAGAGTGCTATTGAGCACCCAGGGCTGAGCATGTTGCAGGGTCATAGGATGTGTACCCAGTCCAGCCTGAGAGTGCAGTCCCCTTTCGTTTTTTGTATAAGTCTAGGGTGATTACATAAGTCTGTGAACCCTTGACTTGTTCGCAGTTTGTTTGATTGAGAGCTTGCATTTGTATGGCTGTATTAGGGACCCAGATTTTGGGAGAGACCTTGACGTGGTAACTGGGCTTGTCCCATTTGGCCAGATGCGGTAACTAACTCTTTTAGTTTAGTTTTTAATCTTAGCTGAGAGCTTGCAAGAGAGTGCTGCACTTTCTCTGTGTGTTGTATTAATTTATTTTGTAATTTTCCCTATGGGCCTTGCACCCAACTGATTGGGACTCTGGGGACAGCACAGCTGAGCACCCACCCAGGGTTGAGCATGTTGCAGGGTCATGGGATCTGTACCCAGTCCAGTCTGAGAGTGCAGTCCCCTTCTGTGTTTTTAAAATATATGTACATACATATATATATATATATATATATATATATATATAGAAATACAGGACAAGCGCACCCCAAGGGACTTATCAAAAATCGCTTTAATCAGTGTTAACGTTTTCGGACATAATATAGTCCGTCTTCAGACAAAAAAGTGTTTACACAGTACTTACCCGACACCCATTAAATACACCAAACAAACTGTGAACCGGCTGAGCATCCACGCTCTCCCAGGTAGCTCCGCCCCCTAAGAGTGACGTCATCCTTAGGGGGCGGAGCTACCGGGAGAGCGTGGATGCTCAGCCGGTTCACAGTTTATTTGGTGTATTTAATGGGTGTCGGGTAAGTACTGTGTAAACACTTTTTTGTCTGAAGACGGACTATATTATGTCCGAAAACGTTAACACTGATTAAAGTGATTTTTGATAAGTCCCTTGGAGTGCGCTTGTCCTGTATTTCTATTCATTTGTTTGCTGCACCCAGGGCATAGGACTGTTGTAATTGGGAGTGCAATTTGCAAATTTGCAGCTTTTCTATATATATATATATATATATATATATATACACTGTAATATTTATATATATTATAAATGTTAGAACACCTACATTTTTCCAGTTTTTATTGAAATTTACACAGTTTATTGTCTCAATGTACTCTGAAAACGAAGCATAGAACAAATAAACAATTGGACATAAAAAATAAATAATGGAATCATTTTCTTTAGCAAAATGTACTTTCACTCATCAAAGTAGCCACCTTTTGCAGATATAACAGCCAAACACACTTGTAGCATTCTTTCTACAATCAAATATTGTTTGGAAAGTTCTTCCCAACCCTGTTGCAGAAGTTCCCACAAATGTGTTGCACTTGTAGGTTGCTTTGCTTTCACCCTTCTGTGTACTTCATCTAAAATCAGCTCAATGGGGTTTAAGTCTGGAGAATGTTCTGGCCAGTTCAATAGAGAGTTTCTGTCAGTCTCTTTTCTAAAGAGGGTAGTCTGTAGTCTGCCCTCTTTGACATAGATTCTCAAATCCAAAAATTACACCGAAATGTTATCGTGGGCCATTTTGAATTGTAATGAAGGGATCATCATATTTAATGCTTCAAACCAATTATGAAGATCTTCTTCAGTTCCCCCCACACGAGGAACAAATCATCAATATATCTCTTAAAGTATTGTATATGATGATGTTGAAAAAGAGTAGTTCCACGTTCTTCAAACTCTGCCATATACAAGTTGGCGTATGATGGGGCCACATAGACCCCATCGCCGTTCCCATCAACTGCAGGTAGAAACATTTTTCAAATTTAAAGTAATTAATTGTCAGGCATATGTGTAGTAGTTCCATAATTAATCCCACTGGGGTTCTCAAATAGGGATATCTGTTGAGCTGATTCCGAATAGCCATCATTCCCAATTTGTGAGGTATCACTCTGTAAAGGCTCACTACAATGAGGGTAACCAAGGTTAAAGGCCCCTCGATCATCGGGAAAGTCTTCATCTCTTTGATCAAACTAATTGAGTCAAGCAAAAAAGACAGCATATTCCATACTAAAGGTTGAAGAATACTGTCCAGAAATGAGGCCATAGGCTGTAAAAGTGAGCCAATAGATGATACAATAGGCCTCCCCGGGGGACAGATTGGGTCCTTATGTACCTTTGGCAAGGAGTAAAATGCCGGTATCCAGGGATACTGTACTTTCAAGAAGTTTATCTCATTTTTGTCTAACCAAGCTGCCTGGAGGGCTTCATCCAAAATCATATCGATTTGAGTCTTAAAGCTCTTGGTGGGGTCACCAGAAAGTGGTTTATAAGTGGTGGCATCCTGCAATTGGTGTAGAGCCTCCTGTTGGCAGTAGGTATAGTCCATAATCACCAATGCGCCACCCTTATCCGCCTCCCTGAAGATCAACTGCATGTTCTTACTCAATGAATCCAGTGTACTCCATTCTTTCTTAGTTAGATTATTCCGACAGTATAGTTTTAGTTGTGCACAGCTCACTGTTGTCTGTTCAGTAATTAACCGACCCACAATAATATTTCAGTGAATTTTTTGGATTTGAGAATCTATGTCAAAGAGGGCAGACTACCCTCTTTAGAAAAGAGACTGACAGAAACTCTTTATTGAATGCCACCAGTTGCCATCCTCCATCTTTAAAAAATGCGTTACCAATATCGCAATTTAAAAGGGTGGTATGAAACAACAGTGAAAGCACTCAAGCATTACTTCAACTGTCGCAGATGAAGAACAGATTTCTTGAACGAGGGTATAAGAAGAAACATATTGCAAAACATTTCAATACCTTCAAAGGGATGGATCAAGATTTGGCTTTGACTTAAACTAAACAGCAGACCATTGATGAAAGAATGATGCTTACCATGACCTATACTATGGATAAAAGAGCTTTGCCTGAGATAGTAAAACATGAATGGAATATCATACAGTCAGATGGGAACCTGCCTTTTGGGAAGATACAACCTCCAAAAAGTGGCTTCCAGAGGGCTAGATTGATTAGGGACATGTTGGTTAAGGTTGACCCAGTATAGAGCTATAAGACTACCACTTGGCTCCAACAAGTGAAACCTAGTTGCTATAAGTGTGCGGGTTGTACTACCTGCAATGGTCTCCACAATACCAAATTTTTCACCCATCCTTCTACTAACAAAAGGTTTGAGATCCGACATAGAGTAACCTGCACGACAACACATATTGTGTATTTGCTTCATTGTCCATGTGGGTTATTCTATGTCGGGAAAACAATTGATGACCTCTGGACTCGCATGGCCTACCATCGCACCTCAATACGTATGGCCATAAAAAATGTCACGTCGGAACAACCAGTTGCCCGACATTTTGTGCTGTTTGGCCATGCAGTCTCAGATTTGAGGTATGTGATCATTGATCACATCCCCCCTCTTGTAAGAGGGGGTGATAGAGGAAAGTTATTGTTGCAGCGTGAGTCTAGGTGGATTTTCAACCTGGGTACTTTGGTGCCCAGGGGGTTGAATACCCACCTGGATTGGCACTGTTTCCTATGAGTTACCTACTACTGTTATCTAGTTATGAGGGCAAGCCTAGCCAATCTAGACTAGTATGTACCAAAAGAATAGTGGAAAAAGATCCACTGAAAGAATGCACCTAAGCACTCTATGCCCAGACTTATGGTGGTAATGTCAGAATATTTAAAACATAACTTTTATTAGGTGAATAATAAAAAGACTAACAAAAAAGGTTAAAATATTTACACTCTGGTGTGCCCTGAATATTGATCTACCTTAGAGGTGACTATATCAGTCGTATATATGGCCTGATTGTAGGTAATTGCCACCCCATAAGCTTATCAATGTGTGTAGCAAGTGCTATGAGCACATTGAGATCATCATATTCTTGTATATTGTTGTGGGAATATAATTCCAATTCTGAGTACTATGTGCACTATAGTACTAGAATATACACTATATAGCTATACAATGGAATATATAATACTGGTCTCCGTTGCACCTCTGAAAGAAAATAAAAGAGGTGTCAAGGTGACATAGGTAATAGCGCTGGTTATGTGGGACTACAGTGCTTTGTAATCATATTCTGAAATAATGTCTGTTTTTCGTTGTGCCTGTGGGGCAAACGATTACTTGTGACTCAGATAGATTAGTTATTCATTTGGAACACTGTTAGGTTCACTAACATTGCGGATTGTGGTTGTGCAATATCTATCTATAATACGGATGTCAATTTGTATAGTATATTGACAGGAATTATATTTGATCTGCATTACCCACAATAATGATCAGTTGGGGCAAATATACTGAGATGTGGTGCCTAGTGACAATAGTTTGAGTAATATTTTTCTTTTTTAGCGTGTCATTATGTGTACTGACACGTCTGAATCACTAGAATACATACGGGTAGCTTAAGTTTCTTATGTCAGGTAAATTGTGCGGTTATGCTGAACTATATAAGCCCCCTATTCAATGTAGTAGTATTGACTTGCTAAATTTAAATATATGAAGCACAATGCTGTTAGTGCTAGAGTTAATGTATAGTCACTATATCAACTGGTTCATAAAAGTAATCAATGAATGAGCCTATCCGTAATTCTATTTTCACCATAAATATTATTAATATATTAACTGTGTATTGTTCATATGCATAATTAAGATTTGTCTGGTATAAACAAACCGCCTTTCTCTCTAGCTGCAATTGGATAGGTATTACTATATATACTGAAGCTCAGCTCACGTAGCTGTGGCTGTGATTATGAGCCCTAGGTATTTCACCACTATTGCGTCTATTATAAAAGTCCCTTAATACTATGGTATAGAGCAGTCTATAAAGAAAGTCAATTTAATTTCTGTTCATTATTCAAAACAGCACATTAACAATCTTCCGTTATTGCAATCTGCTTGTACTACGTCCCATTACTATCAATACACAGTAGCTGCGTTAAATAATATTGTTTCCGAAAACGTATATGTTGTTATATAGAGAATAACACAGACCGCATTAATCCCTTATCCCCTGTAAGCCGCAACACAGTGTTAGAGGATCGCTGTTCGGTTATACCATATTATTAGTTCTTACTTTATTTAGTACTAGCAGCGTTAGTTTAAATACCCTCCAGGCGGCTACATATACAAATAGTCTCAATTGTTATTAGAACTACTGCTATTAGTTTATCAGCATTCTGACCATGTCAGTGTAACTCCAATGACCATTGGATTCATACCCCATGTTAATAATTATGTTTGTATCAAATTTAAAGTATTCTCGTGCTACTTGCTTAACGGAGTCAAGCCAGAGTGTAATTAATTTAAAAGGCATCTAGTGGATCTTTTTCCACTATTCTTTTGGTATATTTAATTAATGCACAGCACCAACCCACTAAAATAATAACACTAGATAATATATAGCGCAGTTACGTACATGACACTATAGAAAGTTAACTATTATTTGTGGGGTCAGCCACCTCGTTAGTGCCATTGTTAATTTTCTTTTGTGTACTAGACTAGTATGTGACTTAATGAACCCTCTGTCCTTGTACTCAGTTGCCAGGTAGAGATTTATAATTCCTCAGATAGTAGCCATATAATCTCCTATAATCTCCTTTAGCTATATTTACCCATAGTTCTTCCACCATGCACACTAGTATATAATTTTGGCTACTTTAAATTTACTGAGGCAGACAGCCTTATCTGTAACAATATGTATCCGTAGAATGTTTATATATATACAGTTTGTATTCAGTATGTTCTGTTAAGACTTAGTGTTGGCCTGTATAGATTAATCTTATGGTAGTAATAGGGAATTATTATCTTATGTCTAATGTGAGATTATTAAATGCATGTACAATCTGTCACTATTTTATTCCAGACACGCCGCTTCCGGTAAACATGGTAACGGCTGGTCCTGCGTAGTGGAGCGGTTCTGACATCATGGGATTTCTGGTTTGCGGCACGGGTGTACAGTGTTGGGGTATAAAGCACAGGTATGTTTTGATGTATGTTGTACGGTCTGAGGACGGGGCTAACACCCCCGAAACGTTATTGTTATTAAAATTCTAAGGCCTAGATTTGGAGTTTGGCGGTAGCCATGAAAACCAGCGTTAGAGGCTCCTAACGCTGGTTTTAGGCTACCGCCGGTATTTGGAGTCAGACATTAAAGGGTCAAACGCTCACTTTCCAGCCGCAACTTTTCCATACCGCAGATCCCCTTACGTAAATTGCGTATCCTATCTTTTCAATGGGATCTTTCTAACTCCGGTATTTAGAGTCGTGGCTGAAGTGAGCGTTAGAAATCTAACGACAAAACTCCAGCCGCAGAAAAAAAGTCAGTAGTTAAGAGCTTTCTGGGCTAACGCCGGTTCATAAAGCTCTTAACTACTGTGCCCTAAAGTACACTAACACCCATAAACTACCTATGTACCCCTAAACCGAGGTCCCCCCACATCGCCGACACTCGATTACATTTTTTTAACCCCTAATCTGCCAACCGCCACCTACGTTATACTTATGTACCCCTAATCTGCTGCCCCTAACACCGCCGACCCCTATATTATATTTATTAACCCCTAACCTGCCCCCCTCAACGTCGCCGCCAGCTACCTACACTTATTAACCCCTAATCTGCCGAGCGGATCTCACCGCTACTATAATAAAGTTATTAACCCCTAATCCGCCTCACTAACCCTATAATAAATAGTATTAACCCCTAATCTGCCCTCCCTAACATCGCCGACACCTAACTTCAATTATTAACCCCTAATCTGCCGACTGGAGCTCACCGCTATTCTAATAAATGGATTAACCCCTAAAGCTAAATCTAACCCTAACACTAACACCCCCCTAAATTAAATATAATTTTAATCTAACGAAATTAATTAACTCTTCTTAAATAAATTATTCCTATTTAAAGCTAAATACTTACCTGTAAAATAAATCCTTATATAGCTACAATATAAATTATAATTATATTATAGCTATTTTAGGATTAATATTTATTTTACAGGTAACTTTGTATTTATTTTAACCAGGTACAATAGCTATTAAATAGTTAATAACTATTTAATAGCTAAAATAGTTAAAATAATTACAAATTTACCTGTAAAATAAATCCTAACCTAACACTATACTATAAATAAATAAATGAAATAAAATACCTATAATTATCTACAATTAAACCTAACACTACACTATCAATAAATAAATTAAATACAATTCCTACAAATAAATACAATGAAATAAACTAACTAAAGTACAAAAAATAAAAAAGAACTAAGTTACAAAAAATAAAAAAATATTTACAAACATTAGAAAAATATTACAACAATTTTAAACTAATTACACCTACTCTAAGCCCCCTAATAAAATAACAAAGCCCCCCAAAATAAAAAAATGCCCTACCCTATTCTAAATTACTAAAGTTCAAAGCTCTTTTACCTTACCAGCCCTGAACAGGGCCCTTTGCGGGGCATGCCCCAAGAAATTCAGCTCTTTTGCCTGTAAAAAAAAAACATAAGATACCCCCCCCCCAACATTACAACCCACCACCCACATACCCCTAATCTAACCCAAACCCCCCTTAAATAAACCTAACACTAAGCCCCTGAAGATCTTCCTACCTTATCTTCACCATACCAGGTTCACCGATCGATCCAGAAGAGCTCCTCCAATGTCCTGATCCAAGCCCAAGCAGGGGGCTGAAGAGGTCCATGATCCGGCTGAAGTCATCATCCAAGCGGGAGCTGAAGAGGTCCATGATCCGGCTGAAGTCATCATCCAAGCGGGAGCTGAAGAGGTCCATGATCCGGCTGAAGTCATCATCCAAGCGGGAGCTGAAGAGGTCCATGATCCGGCTGAAGTCTTCTATCAATGGCATCTTCAATCTTCTTTCTTCCGGATCCATCTTGAAGACCTCCACCGCGGACCCATCTTCTTCCGACGAGGACTTCCCGACGAATGACGGTTCCTTTAAGGGACGTCATCCAAGATGGCGTCCCTCGAATTCCGATTGGCTGATAGGATTCTATCAGCCAATCAGAATTAAGGTAGGAAAATTCTGATTGGCTGATGGAATCAGCCAATCAGAATCAAGTTCAATCCGATTGGCTGATTCAATCAGCCAATCAGATTGAGCTCGCATTCTATTGGCTGTTCCGATCAGCCAATAGAATGCAAGCTCAATCTGATTGGCTGATCGGATCAGCCAATCGGATTGAACTTGATTCTGATTGGCTGATTCCATCAGCCAATCAGAATTTTTCTACCTTAATTCCGATTGGCTGATAGAATCCTATTAGCCAATCGGAATTCGAGGGACGCCATCTTGGATGACGTCTCTTAAAGGAACCATCATTTGTCGGGAAGTCGTCGTCGGAAGAAGATGGGTCCGCGGTGGAGGTCTTCAAGATGGATCCGGAAGAAAGAAGATTGAAGATGCCGTTGATAGAAGACTTCAGCCGTATCATGGACCTCTTCAGCTCCCACTTGGATGATGACTTCAGCCGGATCATGGACCTCTTCAGCTCTCGCTTGGATGATGACTTCAGCCGGGATCATGGACCTCTTCAGCCCCCTGCTTGGGCTTGGATCAGGACATCGGAGGAGCTCTTCTGGATCGATCGGTGAACCTGGTATGGTGAAGATAAGGTAGGAAGATCTTCAGGGGCTTAGTGTTAGGTTTATTTAAGGGGGGTTGGGTTAGATTAGGAGTATGTGGGTGGTGGGTTGTAATGTTGGGGGGGGTATTTTATGTTTTTTTTTACAGGCAAAAGATCTGAATTTCTTGGGGCATGCCCCGCAAAGGGCCCTGTTCAGGGCTGGTAAGGTAAAAGAGCTTTGAACTTTAGTAATTTAGAATAGGGTAGGGCATTTTTTTATTTTGGGAGGCTTTGTTATTTTATTAGGAGGCTTAGAGTAGGTGTAATTAGTTTAAAATTGTTGTAATATTTTTCTAATGTTTGTAAAAAAAAAAAAAAATTTTGTAACTTAGTTCTTTTTTATTTTTTGTACTTTAGTTAGTTTATTTAATTGTATTTATTTGTAGGAATTGTATTTAATTTATTTATTGATAGTGTAGTGTTAGGTTTAATTGTAGATAATTATAGGTATTTTATTTAATGTATTTATTGATAGTGTAGTGTTAGGTTTAATTGTAACTTAGGTTAGGATTTATTTTACAGGTAAATTTGTAATTATTTTAACAATTTTAGCTATTAAATAGTTCTTAACTATTTAATAGCTATTGTACCTGGTTAAAATAAATACAAAGTTACCTGTAAAATAAATATAAATCCTAAAATAGCTATAATATAATTATAATTTATATTGTAGCTATATTAGGATTTATTTTACAGGTAAGTATTTAGCTTTAAATAGGAATAATTTATTTAATAAGAGATAATTAATTTCGTTAGATTAAAATTATATTTAATTTAGGGGGTTGTTAGTGTTAGGGTTAGACTTAGCTTTAGGGGTTAATACATTTATTAGAATAGCGGTGAGCTCCAGTCGGCAGATTAGGGGTTAATAATTTAAGTTAGGTGTCGGCGATGTTAGGGAGGGCAGATTAGGGGTTAATACTATTTATTATAGGGTTAGTGAGGCGGATTAGGGGTTAATAACTTTATTATAATAGCGGTAAGATCCGCTCGGCAGATTAGGGGTTAATTAGTGTAGGCAGGTGGAGGCGACGTTGTGGGGGGCAGATTAGGGGTTAATAAATAAAATATAGGGGTCGGCGATGTTAGGGCAGCAGATTAGGGGTACATAGGGATAATGTAAGTAGCGGCGGTTTACGGAGCAGCAGATTAGGGGTTAAAAATAATATGCAGGGGTCAGCGATAGCAGGGGCGTCAGATTAGGGGTTAATAAGTGTAAGGTTAGGGGTGTTTAGACTCGGGGTACATGTTAGGGTGTTAGGTGCAGACGTAGGAAGTGTTTCCCCATAGACAACAATGGGGCTGCGTTAGGAGCTGAACACGGCTTTTTTGCAGGTGTTAGGTTTTTTTTTCAGCTCAAACAGCCCCATTGTTTCCTATGGGAGAATCATGCACAAGCACGTTTTTGAGGCTGGCCGCATCCGTAAGCAACTCTGGTATCGAGAGTTGAAGTTGCGTTAAATATGCTGTACGCTCCTTTTTTGGAGCCTAACGCAGCCATTCTGTGGACTCTCAATACCAGAGTTATTTTAAAGGTGCGGCCAGAAAAAAGCCAGCGTTAGCTACGCGGGTCGTTACCGACAAAACTCTAAATCTAGCCGTAAGTATTATAAGACCCGGCGAGTGCTTACTATTGAATTTGACTATATATATATATATATATATATATATATATACATTTAGCAAAGATTTGCACTCTCACTTATTTGCAGCAACCAGGGTGCTAGTGAAATTAGATACAATATCAGAAACAGACCTTGCACTCACTGGATTTTTTAACAAACTTTTTTACTTGGCAAAATTAGTGACGTTTCGGGGACAGTGTATCCCCTTCCTCAGACAGTGAATGCTTCAAACATTGGTGAATTTATACAAACTAACAAATAACCCCTCCCCGCAATTAGCAAAAAAAACGCCAAAAGTGTTGCTATGGTGACATTATGTCACAAAGTGAACATCGTATATAAGTTGTAATATAAGCAATCAATGCTATGACAGTGAAGATGATCAAATTAAAAGACCTATAGCAGTATGAACATGGTAAACAACTTAACATTCCACAGTACTGGTAATCTTAACATACCCCTAATATCCGTTATTATCCGGGGAGCCAACCAATATTGAAAGCCTTATATGTTGTTACCTAGGTGGTCAGGCATAAATTACACACTCAAAACCTACCATGATTGTAAAACAAACAAAAATCTAATGTAGATCGCCGTGTACCACGCCACCGCAACTGCACCCGCACTAGGTAGAGCAGACAAACCCGGAAGTGCATCGGCCGATCACGTGTGTGGCCATGCACCAATCACTCGGGTTGCGGTTGGGGTTGTCATGGCAATGGGTCACAACGATCCAAATAGCAACAAAGAAACAAGTCAAACAAATTTTCTACTAAGCATAACATTGTAATAGTACACATCAATCGATACTTGTAATGCGTGCTGCTACAGTGGCTATACCACTGCTATAAATATAACCAATCAATAATATATATAGCATAGCAATCCTGCCGTACTATAATGGGGGTATATTAATATCATACATTAACCCTAAAGCGCATATCAATCGTAGTGGACGCTGCTACAGGGACTATACCACTATTGTACATTTACTATCCAATATACACAGTGTACCATGATGAAGGGTATGTACAAATTTTATTCACGGTAATACCACCCATTTAAAGAAGGTGATCTGAGATGGCATAACCCATGAACCTTCCCAAGAGAGAGTACCAAACACCCCGAAAAAAAGAATAAACCAAAGTAAATGCAAACACCAACTATACATCGTTATACAAGGTAAACCAAACCAACAATAAAAAATGGGAAAAAATGGGGAAAAAAATGGGAAAAAAATGGGGAAAAAAAGTTGGGAAAAAAAGGGGAAAAAAACAGAAAAAATAAATGAAAATAAAATTAAAAATAAGAATAGACACCAAAGGCAAACAAAGACAATAGAATAACAATAGGAGAAACAAGAGGGGAAAAAGAAAGAAGGAAAAAAAGAAAGAAAAGAAGAAAAGAAAGAAGAGAAAAACAAAAGAAGAAAAACACAAAAAAAGAACAGAATAGTATCAACAAGCCACGAGTGAGGCAGAATAGAAGGTAAACAGCGAGAGGAGAATAAGAGGTAAACCAATAACCAACAAAACATCGAATAGAGTGTGGACTCTCAAGTAGAAAAAATCAGGATAACATGGACTCCCATGGTAAATAAGGCAGGTCTCCATAAGGGCTGGATCTAATTTACAAAAAACAATGCCAATCAAACATAGTATTAAGTCCATGTGGTTGCAGGGTATTAAAAAATCCAGTGAGTGCAAGGTCTGTTTCTGATATTGTATATATATATATATATATATATATATATATATATATATATATATATATATATATATATATATATATATATATATATAGTTAAAGATAAATATTTTACAAAAAAATGCATCAGATATATATAGAAATATATATTTAAAAAATATTAAAGAGAATATTTTCTTCTATGTGAAGAACATTGGAATGTAAAAAATTCCTAACTACCTTTAGGTTAGCACTGTAGGTTTAACTCCTGTTGGGTTAGCATGTAAGCGATAAGTGTTTTTTTTTTTTTTTAGCTTGTGTGCTCCATTGAAGAATACAGGAGGAGAAGTTAGCGGGGTTACAATATCCTGTCCTGAAGTAAGTGCACATCAGCTTTTGTTTGCACAAGCATTTTAATTTCAACTTGTTAGACGTGTGCGTGTTAAATCTTTAATTCTATGGTGCTTGCACATGAGTAAAATCGATAAATCGAGGACCACTTGTAATCTAGCCCATTGTTTTTTCATTTTATTATAGCACCTATATGTCTACTCATCTCCTCATTTATTATTCGAACACAAGACGTGGATTTCTTTATGTATTTCTCACTTTAAAACATAAAATTTGATATATAATTTAAAAAAAAAAAATCATTCAAAATGCATTATTTAATTATTTTAAAACAATAGTATGATGTTTGAAGTGGTAGACCTAGTTACATCATTTTACTTACAATTGTTAAGTAGCCCTATATAGATAACCTTATTTCAGATGTTTCATTAAAAAAAAAAAAGCAAAAAGAGAAGTCACAAACTATGAAAACAATCCCTCTATTGGCATATCATGAGAATCCAAGCAAACACATAGCTTTTGACTGCTGCTTCTTACATTGCGGGAAGCAGGCTTGCATATGTGAACCTGCCTCGCAAGGGCTGCTTAGTATATGGAGCCCTATGCTGGCTAGTGGCCACTCCGAGTCATTTACATATTCTGCTCTGTGTATAACTTTTTAACAGACAATATCCAGTAAAGGTTGTTTCTCACCTTAAATTACTTACAAACAAGTAACAGATATCATGTAGAAACATGCTCCTGTAGAAAAAAATATGTAGAGCAGTATTTGTATCAGACTAAAAAAATATTATGTAATTCTATGTACATGCATCATACTAATTGGTCAAATAGTGAGATATTTATATAAATATTATACAGACAGAGATAGATAGATAGATAGATAGATGATAGATGGATAGATAGATATATTACATTTTATGTACATTCTAGTATTAAAATGATTACTGTTTGAATTTCTCAAAGGTGCTTGGAGCAATTTTTAGACACAATATTTCACTAGGAATATGATTTTTCTTTTGAATAAATTACCTCTGCTAATCATAGCACAGAACAAATTAAGGCCTAGATTTAGAGTTCGGCGGTAGCCATCAAAACCAGCGTTAGAGGCTCCTAACGCTGGTTTTGGGCGCCCGCTGGTATTTGGAGTCAGTGATTAAAGGGTCTAACGCTCACTTTACAGCCGCGACTTTTCCATACCGCAGATCCCCCTACGCCATTTGCGTAGCCTATCTTTTCAATGGGATCTTCCTAACGCCGGTATTTAGAGTCGTTTCTGCAGTGAGCGTTAGAGCTCTAACGACAAGATTCCAGCCGCCTGAAAATAGCAGGAGTTAAGAGCTTTCTGGCTAACGCCGGTTTATAAAGCTCTTAACTACTGTACCCTAAAGTACACTAACACCCATAAACTACCTATGTACCCCTAAACCGAGGTCCCCCCACATCGCCGCCACTCGATTAAAATTTTTAACCCCTAATCTGCCGACCGCCACCTACGTTATACTTATGTACCCCTAATCTGCTGCCCCTAACACCGCCGACCCCTGTATTATATCTATTAACCCCTAACTTGCCCCCCACAACGTCGCCGCAAGCTACTTAAAATAATTAACCCCTAATCTTCCGACCGCAAATCGCCGCCACCTACGTTATCCCTATGTACCCCTAATCTGCTACCCCTAACATCGCCGACCCCTATGTTATATTTATTAACCCCTAATCTGCCCCCCACAACGTCGCCGACACCTACCTACACTTATTAACCCCTAATCTGCCGAGCGGACCTGAGCGCTACTATAATAAAGTTATTAACCCCTAATCCGCCTCACTAACCCTATCATAAATAGTATTAACCCCTAATCTGCCCTCCCTAACATCGCCGACACCTAACTTCAATTATTAACCCCTAATCTGCCGACCGGAGCTCACCGCTATTCTAATAAATGTATTAACCCCTAAAGCTAAGTCTAACCCTAACACTAACACCCCCCTAAGTTAAATATAATTTTTATCTAACGAAATAAATTAACTCTTATTAAATAAATAATTCCTATTTAAAGCTAAATACTTACCTGTAAAATACATCCTAATATAGCTACAATATAAATTATAATTATATTATAGCTATTTTAGGATTAATATTTATTTTACAGGCAACTTTGTAATTATTTTAACCAGGTACAATAGCTATTAAATAGTTAAGAACTATTTAATAGTTACCTAGTTAAAATAATTACAAATTTACCTGTAAAATAAATCCTAACCTAAGATATAATTAAACCTAACACTACCCTATCAATAAAATAATTAAATAAACTACCTACAATTACCTACAATTAACCTAACACTACACTATCAATAAATTAATTAAACACAATTGCTACAAATAAATAAAATTAAATAAACTATCTAAAGTACAAAAAATAAAAAAGAACTAAGTTACAGAAAATAATAAAATATTTACAAACATAAGAAAAATATTACAACAATTTTAAACTAATTACACCTACTCTAAGCCCCCTAATAAAATAACAAAGCCCCCCAAAATAAAAAATTCCCTACCCTATTCTAAAATACAAATATTACAAGCTCTTTTACCTTACCAGCCCTGAACAGGGCCCTTTGCGGGGCATGCCCCAAGAATTTCAGCTCTTTTGCCTGTAAAAAAAAACATACAATACCCCCCCCCCAACATTACAACCCACCACCCACATACCCCTAATCTAACCCAAACCCCCCTTAAATAAACCTAACACTACCCCCCTGATGATCTTCCTACCTTGTCTTCACCATGCCAGGTTCACCGATCCGTCCTGGCTCCAAGATCTTCATCCAACCCAAGCGGGGGCTAGACATCCACTGAAGAAGTCCAGAAGAGGGTCCAAAGTCTTCCTCCTATCCGGCAAGAAGAGGACATCCGGACCGGCAAACATCTTCTCCAAGCGGCATCTTCTATCTTCTTCCATCCGATGACGACCGGCTCCATCTTGAAGACCTCCAGCGCGGATCCATCCTCTTCTTCCGACGACTAGACGACGAATGACGGTTCCTTTAAGGGACGTCATCCAAGATGGCGTCCCTCGAATTCCGATTGGCTGATAGGATTCTATCAGCCAATCGGAATTAAGGTAGGAATTTTCTGATTGGCTGATGGAATCAGCCAATCAGAATATAGTTCAATCCGATTGGCTGATCCAATCAGCCAATCAGATTGAGCTCGCATTCTATTGGCTGTTCCGATCAGCCAATAGAATGCGAGCTCAATCTGATTGGCTGATTGGATCAGCCAATCGGATTGAACTATATTCTGATTGGCTGATTCCATCAGCCAATCAGAAAATTCCTACCTTAATTCCGATTGGCTGATAGAATCCTATCAGCCAATCGGAATTCGAGGGACGCCATCTTGGATGACGTCCCTTAAAGGAACCGTCATTCGTCGTCTAGTCGTCGGAAGAAGAGGATGGATCCGCGCTGGAGGTCTTCAAGATGGAGCCGGTCGTCATCGGATGGAAGAAGATAGAAGATGCCGCTTGGAGAAGATGTTTGCCGGTCCGGATGTCCTCTTCTTGCCGGATAGGAGGAAGACTTTGGACCCTCTTCTGGACTTCTTCAGTGGATGTCTAGCCCCCGCTTGGGTTGGATGAAGATCTTGGAGCCAGGACGGATCGGTGAACCTGGCATGGTGAAGACAAGGTAGGAAGATCATCAGGGGGGTAGTGTTAGGTTTATTTAAGGGGGGTTTGGGTTAGATTAGGGGTATGTGGGTGGTGGGTTGTAATGTTGGGGGGGGGGTATTGTATGTTTTTTTTTACAGGCAAAAGAGCTGAAATTCTTGGGGCATGCCCCGCAAAGGGCCCTGTTCAGGGCTGGTAAGGTAAAAGAGCTTGTAATATTTGTATTTTAGAATAGGGTAGGGAATTTTTTATTTTGGGGGGCTTTGTTATTTTATTAGGGGGCTTAGAGTAGGTGTAATTAGTTTAAAATTGTTGTAATATTTTTCTTATGTTTGTAAATATTTTATTATTTTCTGTAACTTAGTTCTTTTTTATTTTTTGTACTTTAGATAGTTTATTTAATTTTATTTATTTGTAGCAATTGTGTTTAATTAATTTATTGATAGTGTAGTGTTAGGTTAATTGTAGGTAATTGTAGGTAGTTTATTTAATTATTTTATTGATAGGGTAGTGTTAGGTTTAATTATATCTTAGGTTAGGATTTATTTTACAGGTAAATTTGTTATTATTTTAACTAGGTAACTATTAAATAGTTCTTAACTATTTAATAGCTATTGTACCTGGTTAAAATAATTACAAAGTTGCCTGTAAAATAAATATTAATCCTAAAATAGCTATAATATAATTATAATTTATATTGTAGCTATATTAGGATTTATTTTACAGGTAAGTATTTAGCTTTAAATAGGAATCATTTATTTAATAAGAGTTAATTTATTTCGTTAGATAAAAATTATATTTAACTTAGGGGGGTGTTAGTGTTAGGGTTAGACTTAGCTTTAGGGGTTAATACATTTATTAGAATAGCGGTGAGCTCCGGTCGGCAGATTAGGGGTTAATAATTGAAGGTAGGTGTCGGCGATGTTAGGGAGGGCAGATTAGGGGTTAATACTATTTATGATAGGGTTAGTGAGGCGGATTAGGGGTTAATAACTTTATTATAGTAGCGCTCAGGTCCGCTCGGCAGATTAGGGGTTAATAAGTGTAGGCAGGTGTCGGCGACGTTGTGGGGGGCAGATTAGGGATTAATAAATATAACATAGGGGTCGGCGATGTTAGGGCAGCAGATTAGGGGTACATAGGGATAACGTAGGTGGCGGCGGTTTACGGAGCGGCAGATTAGGGGTTAAAAGTGTAATGCAGGGGTCAGCGATAGCGGGGGCGGCAGATTAGGAGTTAATAAGTGTAAGGTTAGGGGTGTTTAGACTCGGGGTACATGTTAGGGTGTTAGGTGCAGACTTAGGAGGTGTTTCCCCATAGGAAACAATGGGGCTGCGTTAGGAGCTGAACGCTGCTTTTTTGCAGGTGTTAGGTTTTTTTTCAGCTCAAACAGCCCCATTGTTTCCTATGGGAGAATCGTGCACGAGCACGTTTTTGATGCCGGCCGCGTCCGTAAGCAACTCTGGTATCGAGAGTTGCATTTGCGGTAAAAATGCTCTACGCTCCTTTTTTGGAGCCTAACGCAGCATTTGTTTGAACTCTCGATACCAGAGTTAAATTTATGGTGCGGCCAGAAAAAAACCCGCGGAGCGTTAACAGCCCTTTTACCGCCGAACTCTAAATCTAGGCCTATGGCTCTATAGTATTTCATAGTGCTAATATAAACACTCCATAAATCAGCCCTATAGAGCTGAATTTACAAGGTGTACACATTTTTAAAATTTGCAGAAAAACTAACAAATGGTTTTTTTTTTGGTTCCAAATGACATGTGCTATCTCATGAATTAATTTAGTCACCAACACTTTTTGCATAAAACTTTCAATACAAAGTGTTAGTGTAATTCAGATCTGCTGGTAACAACCTCTAAAAGGCATTTCTTTATGCACATGTGTTTGAGTGTGTGAGTCTGTGTGGCATATACATATAAAATAAAATAATCTTTGTAGTATAATATGATTTGAAATTCTGCACACATATTAGTTAATTATTTTCCCTAGTATTGTTTTGCCCCATTCATTCTACCTTTTCTGGTCCAGATTACGACTGGGGCAATAACAGTCACACGCAATCGGTTTTATCGCGGGTTTGCATCGGATATAGCATGCGTATTAAAAGTTGAAAGTAAATGCAAACGCTTGAGCAAAATTTAATTCAACACTCATCAGGACATCGCAACCTCAGAGCTCTGGTTAACTTTTAAGCTCAAATGAAAAAAAGTCACAAAACACATCAAAAATACATTTAAAAGTACAGTTAGGGGCCAATTTATCAACGTCCGTCCGACATGATACGCTGTAGCGTATCATGTCCGACAGACATCGATGAATGCCGACAGCATATGCTGTCGGCATTCAACATTGCAAAAGCAGTTCTGGTGAACTGCTTGTGCAATGCCGCCCCCTGCAGATTTGAGGCCAATCGGATCTGCAGGGGGTGGCATTGCACAAGCAGTTCACAAGAACTGCTTGTTCAATGATAAATGCCGACTGCGTATGCTGTCAGCATTTATCGATGTGCAGCGGACATGATATGTTACATTGTATCATGTCCGTCCGCACTTTAATAAATCGGCCCCATGGTGATAAAACAAAAAGAACCATTTAAGTGAATAGATAAAAAAAATATTAAATTTACCAAACTTTGACACCTCATATGACTTGCTTTCATCTCCTGTGACATTTAAAATAATTGTGATGATGAAAATTAGACAAAGGTAACCAAGTAAACTGTCTACTGAATTCTTGAAAATTACCTTATCACATGCGTTAACAAGATCTGATAAACCCATTTTAAATTACTAGCCATTGCAAGCCTTACATGAGCCCTTCATCTAACCTTTATGTTTGGCCTCCAACTGTGTACAGAACCAGACACTTATGGCTACATTTAAAAAGAAATGTAGAATATTTTTCAAGTAAGTTTGCTTTACTCCACATTATTTTTACACCTATTCAAAAATATTTAGAAAAAAAAAATGCAGGAAAAATATGCAACCTGGGGCCCCATCCGATATGCAGCGTCGCCCGCAAAAGACGGCGACGCCGTTTTTTTTGCGTTTTTGGTGTCCTATATACAGCGCCGCATCTAAATGCGGCACGTATATTCCACCCGTCGCCCGCAATTTTTACTACCATAAGCTAACATGGGACCGCGTCGTAAATCGGTATCCAATATCCAGTGCAAGGCCTTACGTGGCGAAAATTGAGAAATTGTACTCCATTTTCACCTTGCCATAAAATGCAGCCGTAGCAGGCCTTGCACTGAGTATGGGAGCACCGTAACTCCCTAAAATGCCTGCAAAAAAAAAACCTAACACCTAACGCATGCGCAATGTCTATCTACCTGTCAACCGCAATCTCCCACCGCAATAACTAATAAAGTGTATTAACCCCTAAACCACCATAGCCCACACCGCAATAAACCTATTCTATTATTAAACCCTAAACCGCCATAGCCCACATTGCCTATTAAATCTATTAACCCCTAATCTGCCGCCACTATAATAAAGTGATTAACCCCTAAACCTAACCCTAACACCCCCCTAACTTAATTATTATTTAAATAAATCGAAATAATATTACTTTTATTAACTAAAGTATTCCTATTTAAAACTAAATACTTACCTATAAAATAAACCCTAAGAAAGCTACTATATAATTAATAATTACATTGTAGCTATTTTAGGATTTATTTTTATTTTACAGGCAACTTTGTATTTATTTTAACTAGGTACAATAGCTATTAAAAAGTTAATAACTATTTAATAGCTACCTAGTTAAAATAATTCCAAAATTACATGTAAAGTAAATTAATACATTAATTAATTAAATAAATTAACTACAATTAGCTAAAATTAAATACAATTAACTAAAATAAAATAAAGTACCAAAAAAAAAACACTAAATTGCAGGAAAAAAAATTACAAGAAGTTTAAACTAATTACACCTAATCTAAGCCCCCTAATAAAATAAAAAAGCCCCCCAAAATAATAAAATGCCCTACCCTATATTAAATTACAAATAGCCCTTAAAAGGACCTTTTGCGGGGCATTGCCCCAAAGTAATCAGCTCTTTTACCTGAAAAAAAATTACAATACCCCCCCAACATTACAAACCACCACCCACACACCCCTACTCTAAAACCCACCCAATCCCCCCTTAAAAAAAACTAACACTACCCCATTGAAGATCACCCTACCTTAGCCGTCTTCACCCAGCTGGGCACAAGTGGTCATCCGATCTGGCCAGAAGTCTTCATCCAATGGGGCAGAAGAGGACATCCAGACCGGCAGAAGTCTTCATCCTTTCCGGGCAGAAGAGGACATCCGGACCGGCAGACATCTTCATCCAAGCGGCATCTTCTATCTTCATCCCTCCAACGAGGAGCGGCTCCATCTTGAAGACATCCGGCGCGGAGCATCCTTCCAGCACGACGGACTAACGACGAATGACGGTTCCTTTAAATTACGTCATCCAAGATGGCGTCCCTCGAATTCCGATTGGCTGATAGGATTCTAGCAGCCAATCGGAATTAAGGTAGGAACAATCCGATTGGCTGATTGGATCAGCCAATAGAATTGACCTTGCATTCTATTGGCTGATCCAATCATCCAATCGGATTGAACTTCAATCTTGTGAACTGCTGGTGCAATGCCGCCCCCTGCAGATTTGCTAGCAGGGGGTGTCAATCAACCTGATCGTATAGGATCGGGCGAATGGATGCCCGCAATCTCAGAGGCAGTGGACCAGTTAAGGAGCAGCGGTCTCAAGACCGCTGCTTCATAACTGGTGTTTCCGGCGAGCCTGAAGGCTCGCCCGGAATCAGGAGCATCAGGGGCCATTCGGCCCTTTATAAATCGGCCCCTTAGACTGCATAAAAAAAGTTATAAGGGTTTAAAGATATGGGCTCAGTTGTTATAAAAAAAGGACTACCAAGGACTTTAAAGGGACAGTTTACTCAAAAATGTTTCCCCTTTAATTTGTTCCCAATTATCCACTTTACATGCTGGAGTGTATTACATTGTTTTCAAGTATTTCCATTACCCTTATATTGGCATTTGAAATAGTTGATTTAGCCTGTGGTATCCCCAACCATCCTGAAAGTTTTTGGCCTTAGGGCCATGCTGTGTACACAGCCAGGAGAATAAATTACGCTCCCAGTGAGGTATAGAAGAGATAAGGTAATTACATGTTAATTTTATATTGTTTGCTCCAAGTACTGGTCTTTAGTTTATGGACAAATTTAAGATAAAGAAGCAGGTATATGTATACAATGTGTAAAGTAATGAGATATGATTATATCTACAAGCTCAACCCATTTTATTAGGTTTTAGCCTCAAAACACAAAATCAGCTATTTAATGAACACAAATAAAACTTAAAAAGCAAATCTCATACATTTTATACTCTGCAGCTGGTAAAAAAAGTAATTGGAAACTTGTTAAGGAAAAAACTATTTTATAGTATACTGTCCCTTTAACATAGTGAAACAAACATATTCATGTATAACTATGTATATGTATGTATATATTTGTATGTTTCTATGTGTGTACATATGTGTTTAAGTATCTATGTGTGTCTATATGTATTTACAGATATATACACCTATAAACATAGGTTTATTATGTAAAAGCATATACTGTATGTGCAATATTCATATATAAGTGTTATACTGTGTATTTACTGTAAATATTTCACATGTTATGTTATGCACATAGCAGAATATGTTCTATGTATTTTAAAATAGATATTCCTATAAATATCTAAATATATCTATACCTATATATATAATATATGCCTATAAATAGCAATAGAAATATGCATTTAACAATAAATAGAACATATTCTGCTATTTGAAGAACATTTGAATGTGAAATATTAATATTTTCATGTTGGGTTAGTGCGCGCGGGTAGGGTGTTAGTTTTTTTCTATTTTTCGCGCTCCATTGAAGTCTATGGGGGGATACATTAACGTGGTCACAATATTCTAACTTCAGCTTTTTGTGAACGAAAACTTTTTACTTTCAGCGGGACCGATAAATAGCGTGCCACTCATAATCTGGCCCTGTGCTAATTGAGTCCCTTAAGGGTGGGTTGGTAGGTGGTAATACTTAGCAAACTACTCCCATATATTGAGTAAATATCAGACTGTAGAAAAGAATGTATATGTTGATCTTAGTATAAACGTATATTGGCACTCAGTCAGCATGTACTATGTACATGCTTAGTTATAAATTCACAGTTACATATAAACTATAGCCAATATGACTCACTGGATCTTAAATGTAAATATATGTACGAGAAGAAATTGTTAAAAAACAAACCAACTATGCAGTATGTAAGAAAATGCTTTGATGAAACTCATTTGTTTGTAAATAGCTGCATGTAACAACACTATTTAATTTCTAAGGAAAAACATCATTACTTTAGACAATGAACAAATTTATTTAAGAATATTATAAAATATTTTTGATCAAAGTAGAATGTGCATCCTATGTCCATCTCCTCCAGAATCGCTAACCAGATCATACTGTATGCCTGAAGAGCAGAACTTATGGTGGGCAGGCTATGGAATATTACATATGAAACAACATAGAAAAGGAAGTGGGGATTTCACAATAAGAAATTCCCAAAAGTCTAGGTAAATCCAGCACAACTGTAAAATGAAATAGATACACAAAAAAAGCCTGTGGGCTCCATGTACTAAGCCGTCAATTCATCCGTCATTTTAGTCGCGGCTAAACTCGCCGTTACTCGCCGCGGGCGAAATGGTGTCCGCTGTAGCTATGTACTAATAATCCCACAACAAATAGACACCTCTAGCCCGCCGCGAGCAGTGGCGGAATATTGATAAATTTGACGCCTCGCTCGCCGCGAATAAGCTGATGTACTTAACTTTCAGTTCAATTGTCTGGCCAATTGTTAACACGTGACATGTAAGGTGTCATGAACGTCATAGTAGAAGCGGGAATAGAATTTTGCTCCTATAAATGGACAAGTTTTCTAAACAACTTTATTATTGTTCCAAAATTTTTGGAGAGTAATTACAGAGCGCTCGTTTTTGAGATCTTTATTTACTATTTCGATATGGCTTCATCTGGATCTGAAACCGCTTCAAAATCCAAGAATCCTCACTTTTCTCATCAGCAAAACGTCGTTTTGATTGATATGATTATTGACTCTTATGATTATTTGTTTGGATGTCGTGTCAAACAGACAAATTTTTCTAGAAGGAAGCAGATCTGGCAAAGGATCAGCGACGCTGTTAGTGCCCAGGGTCCAGGAAAAAAGGATGTCGATCAGCTGAAGAAGCGTTACAACGACATTAAACGCTTCGCCAAAGCTAAATTGGCCAGAGAGAAAAATTCGGCACGTGCTACCGGAGGTGGACCAGCATATGTGGCAGACCTCAATGACTATGAGCAGAAGCTTGTTCAGCGTCTGGGACCGGAGATCATCACTGGCATAACGGATGATTGTGACAGTGATTTAAGAGGTAAATGTACAACATAGTTGACGTAAATGTTCTTTTTAAAGTTATGATAGGTTATTGTCTCCAATATATATTTCTTTAAAATAACATTATCTGACTTCTTACGCTTCAGTATCCTATATGCCATCTAGGCCCCAAATACTGTAATCATTTATGTCGCATATATGTATAAGGTATTGTACAAGCCATTTAGGCCCCAAATACTGTAATAATTTATCTCGCATATATGTATAAGGGATTGTACAAGCCATTTAGGCCCGAAATACTGTAATAATTTATCTCGCATATATGTATAAGGGATTGTACAAGCCATTTAGGCCCCAAATACTGTAATCATTTATGTCTCATATATGTATAAGGGATTGTACAATAATAGTATTGTTATACTGCCTTTTTTTTAATGGTCTAACGGAACTAAAGATTTGTTGATTATTACTATAGTGATCCCTAAAGATAACACCCATGTGTTTATTTTCAAACCAGTATTGCATAGAAACCTTAAAGAGATAATGACAATAGAAATAATGTAATTTGAAACTATTAAAATAATATTGTATGTCCGACATTAATCATGAGACTAACCCCAGATCACATGCCTTCTTAAATTTCTGATCTATTGACTTCCATGTTGCGTTATTTCACTATAGAATATTATTGTTAGCATCTTTCAAAATTGTTCTCCGCTTTATAAACATACATTTTTCAGATATAGCTATGCACATAGTTGACGCAGTCACATGAACCATCTATGTGCATCAACCAATGATCATTTACTGTGCCTGTATAGATTTGCTTTTCCTCAAAGTATAAAAATCCAATGAATGCAAAAACATAATACATTTAAATATTTTTAAAAATGCATTTTCTTATGCAATTTGTAAAGGTAATTATTTTTTTTCATGTCCCTTTAAAGGGCCACTAAACCCAAAATCTTTTAATAATGATTCGGATAGAGAATTGAAATTTAAACAACATATTACTTCAATTTTCTAGATATTCTTAGTTGAAGAAAAATAAATACACATGTTGAGCCAATCACACGAGGCTTCTTTGTGCATCAATCAAATGCTTTTCAACAAAGAATATCTATAGAATAAAACAAATTAGATAATATAAGTAAATTATAAAGATGTTTATAACTGCATTCTCTTTCCAAATCATAAAAAAAGGTGGTTGGCATGTCCCTTTAATGATTGAGCCTGCATTCACTGCTGTAATTATTATTATTAACAGTTTTAACTTTCAGTTTCAAATATAAATAAAAATAAACCTAATTTTTTTTTTAATTTTTTTTTTTTTAAGCAATGCCAACAACAGCAGAGCCTGTGAGGAGTAACGAGGTGCCCACTTGTTCTACTTCTTCTTCTGCGGTTTCGAGACCACCCGGTGCAGCTGTTTCAAGACCTTCGGACAGTTTTACACATGGACAATTTATACGCTCATCATCTAATGTTACACACACAACTTCCTCGGCGGACACACTTCCGGATCTAAGGACCAGCACTCCACAAACTGGTGTTGGTAGAGCAACTGGTAAGTACTTTACAAATGAATAATTTCAATGTTGTGTGTTTTATCTCTTTTATCTCTCTTTTTTTTTTTTGTAATTTTTTTTTTAAATGTCAAATGTCATTATTGACATATTCTATTTCGAGATCTTGTACATATTTTTTTAAATGAGGATTCTTGTAGAGCATGCATGCTATTTTAATCAACTTTCAATTTTTTTTAAAATTTATCATTATTTTCTTTTTGAGAATTGATCATAGAACTACATAAGAAAGCTGATAGAAATTCCATGCAATATATCTTATTCTCAAAAAGATTATTTTTGCTTCAGTGTCCAGTTAATTGCAAAATACATTTCCATTAATAATTTCGAATATATCGTTACATTGACAAAAAAGCATTTTATTTATTTATTTTTATGTTATTTATTTTTTTATAGGTGATTTGGGACGTCTTTTCCAGAGATTGACTGGACATTCATCTCCATTATTTGATGGTATGTATCACATATGTATATATATATATAATATAACTTAAATTGGTGTATGACGGTTGTATCTGCTCTCTCCTTCTATTCTATTTCTGCAAGTGTTTTTATAACATTTTATTTTTATTTACTAACAATTTGTTATGTCTTGATCTAGAAGAAGAAAACTCATCAAGGGAGATCACTATCAATCTCATGCCGATAGTGGAAAATCCCATTCAAGATGAACCACCAGGAGGGCATGATGGAAGTGAGACTCCGGATATTCTTGAAGATTTGGGAGATGCGCAACCGGATGAAATTCACACACCAGAAAACATTGAGGAACCTGTTGAAACACAGGCACCACCAATTGAACTGCAAACAGGTGGTGTAAATATTGACAATACACCGGCAGAAGGACAATTTGGCGATGTTGCATTGAGGGAAATGTTGACACTGGCAAGGCAATACAGAGAGGACCACAGAGAAATGCTGAATATTATTAACACTAATATTGAACGCTGGGCTGCTCTGTCAGAAAAAAATGTGGAAATCGAAAGGCAAAGGAATGAGATAGAGATGCAGAAATTACAGCTGCAAAGAGAGATGTTCCAGTGGCAGAGGCAGATGGATGAAGAGAAAAACCATCAAATTAACAGAGCTTTGAGCATCAGCGAAAGGACATTACAATCTCTGTTGGCTATTGTCAGTGAAAGGGAGGCGACAACAGACCCAAAGAGGCAACGTCTGGAGTGAACATTTTTTATTATCTAGTCACTGTTAATTTTTTTACTCTGTATATTGTGTACATAGTTATTGTTTGTGTATTTTTAAGGGACACTGTACTCAAATTTTTTCTTTTGTGATTCAGATAGAGCATGCAAATTTGATCATAGGAGTACATTTGAAAGTTGCTTAAAATTGCATGCTCTATCTGAATCACAAAAGATAAAATTTGGATACAGTGTCCCTTTAAGTTTAAAATGTTAGTCACTGTTAATTTTTTTACTCTGTATATTGTGTACATAGTTATTGTTTGTGTATTTTTAAGGGACACTGTACTCAAATTTTTTCTTTTGTGATTCAGATAGAGCATGCAAATTTGATCATAGGAGTACATTTGAAAGTTGCTTAAAATTGCATGCTCTATCTGAATCACAAAAGATAAAATTTGGATACAGTGTCCCTTTAAGTTTAAAATGTTAGTCACTGTTAATTTTTTTACTCTGTATATTGTGTACATAGTTATTGTTTGTGTATTTTTAAGGGACACTGTACTCAAATTTTTTCTTTTGTGATTCAGATAGAGCATGCAAATTTGATCATAGGAGTACATTTGAAAGTTGCTTAAAATTGCATGCTCTATCTGAATCACAAAAGAAAAAATTTGGATACAGTGTCCCTTTAAGTTTAAAATGTTAGTCACTGTTAATTTTTTTACTCTGTATATTGTGTACATAGTTATTGTTTGTGTATTTTTAAGGGACACTGTACTCAAATTTTTTCTTTTGTGATTCAGATAGAGCATGCAAATTTGATCATAGGAGTACATTTGAAAGTTGCTTAAAATTGCATGCTCTATCTGAATCACAAAAGATAAAATTTGGATACTGTGTCCCTTTAAGTTTAAAATGTTAGTCACTGTTAATTTTTTTACTCTGTATATTGTGTACATAGTTATTGTTTGTGTATTTTTAAGGGACACTGTACTCAAATTTTTTCTTTTGTGATTCAGATAGAGCATGCAAATTTGATCATAGGAGTACATTTGAAAGTTGCTTAAAATTGCATGCTCTATCTGAATCACAAAAGATAAAATTTGGATACAGTGTCCCTTTAAGTTTAAAATGTTATTATTTAATAAAGACAAATTTTTTTATGGCCAAAAAAAAAGTTTATTTACATAAATTCAAACTCACTTTTGATTCTTCAACACAAAACTTTTTCTCAGTTATTAATCATGACAAAACAAAAAATGAAATCAAATTACATATTTACGGTATAAAAAATCTACTTGTTCCATTAACATTGCCAAAGTTGCCCTAATTTTAGAAATTTTTTGTTTGACATGATCTTCTAGACAACTCTGAGTACTTTTGTCTGCAGTCTCAATAGTTGATGTTGAAGATAAATCTGTAGAAAAATAAATGAAAAGCAAAATTTAATTCAATTGTCATATACATATTCAATGTATGATAGGGTTTTTCATCACAAATATTACCTCCTGATGTGCTGTTATCTACGTTATCTACTATATTAGCTTCTAGACTTATGTCCACTCCTTTAAAGCTTTCATCTGAGCCAACTCCTATTTGAAATATACAATATATGTATTAGTTAAAACTTGTATTTTCTTAGATTTAAGATTACTGAGTATGAAACATACCTTTATCTACCATCATTGTTGGTAAAACTTCTATCCTTGGCTTTGATCATAAACTTTATTTATTTGAAACCTTTGATAATTGAAGATCAACAACTGTTATGTATTTAACTGTTTATCATGAGTGATTTTTAATAACCTTAACTCTTAAAAAAAAATGGAGACAAGTTAATAAAGAAAGTTTTTTATTGATCAACTGAAACTTTAATCCTCAAACACAAAATATTGTTCTGAAACCATGTCCCTTGTTGCATTTCCACGCCTATTAGCTTGTTCGACACATATTTCTTCTGGTAAATCATCAGTATCTATTGGATCTTCATCTTCTAATGGACAGCCTCTTTTAATTGCAATATTGTGCAGTATGCAGCAAACCAATATAATTTTGGCAACTTTCTCTGGTGCATACTGCATAGCACCACCAGAACGATCAAGACATCGAAACCGCATTTTCAAAAGACCGAAAGTCCTCTCAATAATCCCCCTGGTAGATCGGTGAGCTTCATTGAAACGTACTTGACTTCTGGTCTGTGGGTTGTTATAGGGAGTCAACAGCCATTCTGTACATGAGTACCCTCCATCTCCTAATAGAAGATATAATAAATATAAATATTAATATAAGAATAATTATAAAGATTCAGAACTATACAATACAATTAAACTATACAGATTACAGTCGACAAATTGGGCGCAATTTTGGTACATTGAAATGAGAGACATATTAGACGCCAGTTATGCTTACCTAGAAGCCATCCGTCAGGCATATTTCCCTCCTCGAACTTCCGGTATAACCCAGTCTGCCTTAAAATGTAAGAATCATGACAGGATCCAGGAAAGTTAGAACGGACACTGATAATCCTCATGTGGGGGTCACAGACCATCTGGACATTCAAGGAATGGAAATGCTTTTGATTCCTATAGATCTCCTCACGAGCTTGAAGTGGTCTTACAGCAACATGGGTACAGTCTATGGCACCTAGGACATTGGGCATCCCAGCCATCCTATAGAAATTTGACTTGATAGATTGCCATTCTTCAGGGGTAGATGGCAAACAAACATATCGATGAAAAATAACCATCATAGCCCCTATTACTTTGGATAAGTGGCGTGAAAAAGCAGATTGACTCATTCCAATAATGACGCTAGAAACTGCCTGAAAGGAGCCTGTTGCAAAAAAATGCAATGCCGCTAATAGTTTGAGAAGTCCCGGAATAGCTTGTGAACGAGCAGTCATCGGCTCCAAATGATCTTCAATCTCTCGATACAGGTGTAATATCGATTCACGATCAAGCCGGAATCTTTGTATGATCTCTCGGTCAGAAAGGCCGTGCAAACCAACCCGTGGAAGGAATACACGGGGGACTCGAACTCTCCTTCTTCTAACCAATCGATTAGCTACATTTCCAGTATTCTGTCTTCTAGCCCGGATTCGCATCAAACGGAGAATAAACAAAAACAGAATTCTCTCCATAGCTGCTGAAATGAACAATGTAAGTACAATGCTGATATTACTGCCTTTTATATATGTCTAGACTGGCGTCTAGAGTGACTTTCCTATTGTTTTGTACCTTGCCCGCCACCTAAAAGGTGGCGAGGCAAAAATAACGAGGTGGGAGCGGAAATTGACGCGAGCGGACAAATAGATTTTTTAGTACATTCGTTTTTGGCGAGTTGGTGGTCAAATGTGTCTAATTACAGTAAAAAATGGAGAGGTAGCGAGGTATGGCGGATAAGTACGCTCGCAATTTTAAAGATGCGAGTTTTTACATAATTGACGGCTTTGTACATATCAGTTTGCGAGTTTGGGCGCGAGATTTGTTGCGGGTAGCTCGCTGACTGCTTAGTACATGGAGCCCTGTATGTCAAAAACGATATAAATATTTATTAACTAAATGCACAATACAAACATTCAACGAGTCCAAACGCTCGTTTCGCTCCTTCAGTCAGTGCAGCATGGAGCTTCTTCCAGGTGCTAACGACACCTTGATTACCAGCCTTTTTATTGCCGGTTTCCAGAATCTTTTTCATTTGATGAAATTCATGTCAATCACAATTAGCCACTGCGTCGCTGTTACAATGTCTTTGCAATTGTTACTTTTAAATACAGCTATATTCAGGGCTTCTCAAGTAACCAAGGTGAAGTATTCCATAGCAGAAATTGATTGGATACACTTCAATGTTTCAGATACTCACTCACACACACATCCGCAACAGTTCATATATACAAAATGTACTAAAAAACAATTTTATTTTTAATACACCATTGTGCAATATTTAAAAAGACAATACTTGATATATAATGTTATGTGTGTCAAATTACTCTAACAGCAAATATGTGCAATTTAGCTCATCATAATAGTATGTGTTTACAATTTTGATTTATTCTGACTATTACTTTTGAGATCCCATATTCTATATATATATAGAAATAAATGGAGATGTGCAGACAAAGTAAGGTATAAGGAATTAGCCTAAAAAGGAAGCAAATTCCAATTTTTCGTTTAAGCCATTGTGAGATAGGGTGTTCAGTTTGTACAACCATCTTGTTTCTTTTTGTAAAAGAATTCTGTCAATGTCCCCCCCACGCATACTCAGTTTAACTGATTCTATTCCAATAAAACGAAGTTCATCAATTTTTGATTTGTGAAATTGAGCAAAATGTCTCGCCACTGGGCTATCAATATTGAAGTCCTTTATATCGTCTCTATGTTCTGTAATGCGGGAGCGTAATTCTCTAAAAGTTTTACCCACATGAAAACATTTACACGAGCAATAGAGAAGATATATGACTCCTTTTGTAGAACAATTAATGAATGAATTGATTTTATATGTGACTCCTGTATTTGTGCTAAAGGTCTTAGTTTTTTGCATGAATTGACAGCAGACACAGTGATTACAGGGGGAACTTCCGACTATCTTTTGGGCATTACGTTCTAACCAGTTACATGTAGGCACTTTGTTAAATTCGCTCTTGACAAGGAGATCTTTCAAATTGTTAGGTCTCCTTGCTGTCATTAGGGGATAGTCCCCCACATGTTGGTGTAATGTAGAATCATTAGTCAGCAAATGCCAGTTGTTGTTTAAAATATTTTGAACTTTACTCCAATGGGCATTATATTTAGTAATAAATCTGATTTTAGTGTCTTCCACATTCTCACTTTTGGTTTTCTTTTGATACAGCAGATCTTTTCTTTGATGCTGAGATGCTCTATAGAGTGCTCTTTTTACGCATCTTTTTGAATAGCCTCTCTCCAAAAAGCGAGTCGCCATATCTTTTGCCTGTTGTTTAAAAGTTTAGTCTCTAGAACAAATTCTGCGTAACCGCAGAAATTGCCCATAGGGGATACCCCTCTTAAGATTTTCAGGATGGTGACTCGTTCCCAAGAGAAGGCTATTAGTTGCAGTCGGCTTTCGGATTACTTCTGTTTCAATTTTACCTTCGTTCTTACTAATTTTTAAGTCCAAAAAATTAATAGTACTAGAATCATAACTACACGTTAAGAGGATATTTAGATTATTCTTATTCAGGAGGGAAACAAATTTAAGTAGATCCTCCTCACTGCCGTCCCATAGCAGGAGGATATCATCCACATATCTGATCCAGAGGGCTACATGCGCCTCAACTATGTCAGAATGCTCACCAAAAACAATTTGATCTTCCCATCCACCAAGATGTAAACAAGCATAAGTTGGGGCGCATGTAGCCCCCATTGCTGTCCCTTGTTTCTGTTTATAATATTTGCCATCAAAGATGAAAATATTATTTTCCAGAACAAATTTCAAAAGTTCACTTACAAATTTAGAATGTTTACTATAACCCACTCCTCTTGTGTTGAGAAATTTTTCATAAGTTGCAATTCCAATAGAGTGGGGAGTTGAAAAATATAAGGATTCAACATCCAACGAGACCAAAATGGTCTTGTCAGTGACATTGATCCCATCAAGTTTTTTAATCACATCTGTTGAATCTTGGTCGAAGGTGCGTAAGTCATTTACAAATGGCTGCAAAAACCTATCAATATAGTTACTTATTCCTTCAGTGGGGCCCCCCATCCCAGAAATGATGGGGCGTCCTGGTGGATTTTTAATGGATTTATGTAACTTTGGTATCCAGTAGAAGACTGGTGTTTTTGGTTTATGATTATATAAAAAAACAAACTCTTGACTTGTAATCAAATTATTTCTACGTGCTTCATTTAATAGAAAAAGAAGTTCTTTTGTGAGATCTATGAAATTCCTCAAAAGAAGATTTGGCATATTGAGTTTCATCAAGTAATTGCTGCATTGCTTCTTTAATGTAGTATTCTTGAGTAAGAATGACAACATTACCCCCCTTGTCGGCCGGTTTTATGACCAATTCCTGATGATTAATCAGTTCTTTAAGGGCTCTTTGTTCATATTTAGTAAGATTATCATTGACAATCTTTGTAGTTTGGACTTGTGTCAGCTCTTGAGAGACATTTTGAACAAAAACCGAAATATTTGGAATGGAGGAAAAAGAGGGCATGTAAGTGGATTTTTTCTTTAAATCTGTTTTTGGAAGGATATCTGTAATTTCATTACTCTGTTCATAGAGAAGAGTCCCTAGACAATCCAAAGTATCCCTCTCTTTTCTACAGGCCAGATCTACTTGTATTTTTGGCATCATTATCTTTTTTAAAGCAAGTTTTCGAGCAAAAAGATGTAAATCCTTGGTGACTTCGAATAAATCTAGACTGTTAGAAGGGCAAAAACTGAGTCCCTTTTCCAGTACATTTATATGTTCACGATTTAGGGGGAATGAGGAAAGGTTGACAATACCCATTTTATGAGAGGGGGGCTGAGGGCCCAAAAGTGAATCACTTTCCTCTTCTAGTTGTATCTCTGGTCATCATATATTGACCCTGATGTCGTCTGTTCCCCCTCCCTCTTCCTTCTCTCCTCTCTTGGGATTGCCCTCCCGTGCCTCCTCCTCCCACCTCGTCTAGTCCTACCCCTAAAGGGTGCATACGTTGGTTATTTGAGTCACTGTTTTTTTTTTTCACCATCAGAGTCCATATCAGAATTATCTGTACCCGAATCATAATAATTTCTTGTATTGATTCTATTCCTATATATATAGATTTTGTTTCTCCTGTAGTCTTCTTGATCCCTTATTAATTTCCTCCTCTTGCATGTTTTTAGTTCCCCTTGCAATTTTTCTATAAGTTTTTGTGTCTCTTTATTTAATTTCTCAAATGATGTGTCATTTTCAAATTTGTGCAAACATTCGTATACATCATCCACATCTTTTTTACATTTTTCCAATTTTTTGCCATCCTCCTCTATTATTAATGCAATCAGATCAAGTGAGCATTTTGTTAATATTTCATTCCATTTAGCTATAAATTCATTATCCGCATCTACACCTCGCAAATTAATGCCAGGGTCTAGGCGGATTCTCAGACCTCTAGGAATTATCTCCATCTTTAAATAGTTAGTAAGACTTTGATGTTCCCATTTAATTTTTATTTGTTTTGTCAGTTTTTTCTTATAAAGTTTGAATGCAGAAACAACATCATGTATGGCCTCATCTTCCCCCTCTATCTGCACATCTCCAGTCAATGTAAAGGCTTCATTAATATCAGTAGACCAACGTTCATCCGATAATTTAAATGCCATATCAAGAGAAATATATATATATATAGGGTCTCAAAATTTCGATTTGGCAACAGAGCTTTTAATCATTAGGATAATTTTAATAAAATTGAAAAAATGTTTTGTAATTAATATTTTAATATTTTTAGAAGGTGCAGACTCAGAAACTCCAAGGTAGAAATTACTCTTATTCGGAGCTAATAAATTTAGTAGACAAAAAGACACAAGAAAAGAGTTGCACACTAATAAGTTAATTCACTAGAGAACAGGTGCTTCCTAGAAAAATACATATGAAACAACATAGAAAAGGAAGTGGGGATTTCACAATAAGAAATTCCCAAAAGTCTAGGTAAATCCAGCACAACTGTAAAATTAAATAGATACACAAAAAAAGCCTGTATGTCAAAAACGATATAAATATTTATTAACTAAATGCACTACTAAATTTATTAGCTCTGAATAAGAGTAATTTCTACCTTGGAGTTTCTGAGTCTACTGATATTAATGAAGCCTTTACATTGACTGGAGATGTGCAGATAGAGGGGGAAGATGAGGCCATACATGATGTTGTTTCTGCATTCAAACTTTATAAGAAAAAACTGACAAAACAAATAAAAATTAAATGGGAACATCAAAGTCTTACTAACTATTTAAAGATGGAGATAATTCCTAGAGGTCTGAGAATCCGCCTAGACCCTGGCATTAATTTGCGAGGTGTAGATGCGGATAATGAATTTATAGCTAAATGGAATGAAATATTAACAAAATGCTCACTTGATCTGATTGCATTAATAATAGAGGAGGATGGCAAAAAATTGGAAAAATGTAAAAAAGATGTGGATGATGTATACGAATGTTTGCACAAATTTGAAAATGACACATCATTTGAGAAATTAAATAAAGAGACACAAAAACTTATAGAAAAATTGCAAGGGGAACTAAAAACATGCAAGAGGAGGAAATTAATAAGGGATCAAGAAGACTACAGGAGAAACAAAATCTATATATATAGGAATAGAATCAATACAAGAAATTATTATGATTCGGGTACAGATAATTCTGATATGGACTCTGATGGTGAAAATAAAAACAGTGACTCAAATAACCAACGTATGCACCCTTTAGGGGTAGGACTAGACGAGGTGGGAGGAGGAGGCACGGGAGGGCAATCTCAAGAGAGGAGAGAAGGAAGAGGGAGGGGGAACAGACGACATCAGGGTCAATATATGATGACCAGAAATCGCATGAGATACAACTAGAAGAGGAAAGTGATTCACTTTTGGGCCCTCAGCCACCCACTCATAAAATGGGTATTGTCAACCTTTCCTCATTCCCCCTAAATCGCGAACATATAAAAGTACTGGAAAAGGGACTCAGTTTTTGCCCTTCTAACAGTCTAGATTTATTCGAAGTCACCAAGGATTTACATTTTTTTGCGCGAAAACTCGCTTTAAAAAAGATAATGACGCCAAAAATACAAGTAGATCTGGCCTGTAGAAAAGAGAGGGATACTTTGGATTGTCTAGAGACTCTTCTCTATGAACAGAGTAATGAAATTACAGATATCCTTCCGAAAACAGATTTAAAGAAAAAATCCACTTACATGCCCTCTTTTTCCTCCATTCCAAATATTTCGGTTTTTGTTCAAAATGTCTCTCAAGAGCTGACACAAGTCCAAACTACAAAGATTGTCAACGATAATCTTACTAAATATGAACGAAGAGCCCTTAAAGAACTGATTAATCATCAGGAATTGGTCATAAAACCGGCCGACAAGGGGGGTAATGTTGTCATTCTTACTCAAGAATACTACATTAAAGAAGCAATACGGCAATTACTTGATGAAACTCAATATGCCAAATCTTCTTTTGAGGAATTTCATAGATCTCACAATGAACTTCTTTTTCTATTAAATGAAGCATGTAGAAATAATTTGATTACAAGTCAAGAGTTTGGTTTTTTATATAATCATAAACCAAAAACACCAGTCTTCTACTGGATACCAAAGTTACATAAATCCATTAAAAATCCACCAGGACGCCCCATCATTTCTGGGATGGGGGGCCCCACTGAAGGAATAAGTAACTATATTGATAGGTTTTTGCAGCCATTTGTAAATGACTTACGCACCTTCGTCCAAGATTCAACAGATGTGATTAAAAAACTTGATGGGATCAATCTCACTGACAAGACCATTTTGGTCTCGTTGGATGTTGAATCCTTATATTCTTCAATTCCCCACTCTATTGGAATTGCAACTTGTGAAAAATTTCTCAACACAAGAGGAGTGGGTTATAGTAAACATTCTAAATTTGTAAGTGAACTTTTGAAATTTGTTCTGGAAAATAATATTTTCATCTTTGATGGCAAATATTATAAGCAGAAACAAGGGACAGCAATGGGGGCTACATGCGCCCCAACTTATGCTTGTTTACATCTTGGTGGATGGGAAGATCAAATTGTTTTTGGTGAGCATTCTGACATAGTTGAGGCGCATGTAGCCCTCTGGATCAGATATGTGGATGATATCCTCCTGCTATGGGACGGCAGTGAGGAGGATCTACTTAAATTTGTTTCCCTCCTGAATAAGAATAATCTAAACATCCTCTTAACGTGTAGTTATGATTCTAGTACTATTAATTTTTTGGACTTAAAAATTAGTAAGAACGAAGGTAAAATTGAAACAGAAGTGTTCCGAAAGCCGACTGCAACTAATAGCCTTCTCTTGGGAACGAGTCACCATCCTGAAAATCTTAAGAGGGGTATCCCCTATGGGCAATTTCTGCGGTTACGCAGAATTTGTTCTAGAGACCAAACTTTTAAACAACAGGCAAAAGATATGGCAACTCGCTTTTTGGAGAGAGGCTATTCAAAAAGATGCGTAAAAAGAGCACTCTATAGAGCATCTCACCATCAAAGAAAAGATCTGCTGTATCAAAAGAAAACCAAAAGTGAGAATGTGGAAGACACTAAAATCAGATTTATTACTAAATATAATGCCCATTGGAGTAAAGTTAAAAATATTTTAAACAACAACTGGCATTTGCTGACTAATGATTCTACATTACACCAACATGTGGGGGACTATCCCCTAATGACAACAAGGAGACCTAACAATTTGAAAGATCTCCTTGTCAAGAGCGAATTTAACAAAGTGCCTACATGTAACTGGTTAGAACGTAATGCCCAAAAGATAGTCGGTAGTTCCCCCTGTAATCACTGTGTCTGCTGTCAATTCATGCAAAAAACTAAGACCTTTAGCACAAATACAGGAGTCACATATAAAATCAATTCTTTCATTAATTGTTCTACAAAAGGAGTCATATATCTTCTCTATTGCTCGTGTAAATGTTTTTATGTGGGTAAAACTTTTAGAGAATTACGCTCCCGCATTACAGAACATAGAGACGATATAAAGGACTTCAATATTGATAGCCCAGTGGCGAGACATTTTGCTCAATTTCACAAATCAAAAATTGATGAACTTCGTTTTATTGGAATAGAATCAGTTAAACTGAGTATGCGTGGGGGGGACATTGACAGAATTCTTTTACAAAAAGAAACAAGATGGATGTACAAACTGAACACCCTATCTCCCAATGGCTTAAACGAAAAATTGGAATTTGCTTCCTTTTTAGGCTAATTCCTTATACCTTACTTTGTCTGCACATCTCCATTTATTTCTATATATATATAGAATATGGGATCTCAAAAGTAATAAGATCAAAATAAATCAAAATTGTAAACACATACTATTATGATGAGCTAAATTGCACATATTTGCTGTTAGAGTAATTTGACACACATAACATTATATATCAAGTATTGTCTTTTTAAATATTGCACAATGGTGTATTAAAAATAAAATTGTTTTTTAGTACATTTAGTATATATGAACTGTTGCGGATGTGTGTGTGAGTGAGTATCTGAAACATTGAAGTGTATCCAATCAATTTCTGCTATGGAATACTTCACCTTGGTTACTTGAGAAGCCCTGCATATAGCTGTATTTAAAAGTAACAATTGCAAAGACATTGTAACAGCGACGCAGTGGCTAATTGTGATTGACATGAATTTCATCAAATGAAAAAGATTCTGGAAGCTGGCAATAAAAAGGCTGGTAATCAAGGTGTCGTTAGCACCTGGAAGAAGCTCCATGCTGCACTGACTGAAGGAGCGAAACGAGCGTTTGGACTCGTCGAATGTGTGTATTGTGCATTTAGTTAATAAATATTTATATCGTTTTTGACATACAGGCTTTTTTTGTGTATCTATTTAATTTTACAGTTGTGCTGTGATTTACCAAGACTTTTGGGAATTTCTTATTGTGAAATCCCCACTTCCTTATCTATGTTGTTTCATATGTATTTTTCTAGGAAGCACCTGTTCTCTAGTGAATTAACTTATTAGTGTGCAACTCTTTTCTTGTGTCTTTTTGTCTATGGAATATTACAATTTCACTTGAAACATATAGAGAAGAATTTACTCATTCACTATATGTAGGATTCTGTAGTGACTGACAGTAGCTTTGAGCAACCTTAAAATGTTGAGTTGGAACCATTGAGATTTGAAGACTACATTTTTAGACTTGGGATAGGCTGGTAAAATTCTGCTAAGCTTGAGGTAGAAAGCCAGAATTGCACTTCCCATGTAGACTAGAGGAAAGATGTGGAGAACACATCCATCTAGCATGTGCTATGATGTCTCTGATAAAAGAATAGTCAAATAGTGCAAATGCTCACTGATGGACACTGCAAATAGATTTTTTTTTTTGCAACACCACAATTGTGAGGTTCTGTTATGCATTCTTATAGGTGTCATTTTTAAATTATTTTTATTAAAAATCACTTGGGCAAAACTTTTAACAATAATGCTCATATTCTTGACAAGTTTAAATTACACAACTTTCTTTGAATGAACAAAAAGTAATATCTCTGAGAATGCATGTGGCACTTGCAATACATACAGGGCTAGATTACAAGTGAAGAGATAAATTATTGTGCATTTGCCCATTTGCGGGAGCTTGATAATTAACCAGCCATTACTGGCTGGTTATTGCTACCGCAAGCTTGCGGTAGCAATTAGTGCTACGAAAATTAACCAAATATTAGATCTCTGTTTAATTTTTTAATAGTGCCCCATTGCCCTCAAAATAGAGGGTATTTTAGTTTTTTATTAAAAAAAATCTAGCATTTTTTTAAAAATAAAAAATAACTGCATTAGGCAGTTTTGGGGATTTTTTTTTTTTTTTAAATATTTATTTTGTATGTATATCAGCAGGGGAACATATTACAACATATGCGCAAATAAACAAAAATATAAGATCATCTTTATGTCACGCAGGACATCAAATCATACAATAAATGCAACAATAATTACCTGTCTCATAAATACATTTTATATTATCTCAATAAACTTAAACAAATGTACCCTGTTGAAATTTTTTAACATTCCTACCTCGTACTATTACACTTGCGTACAACATTCGTACTATAAACCCATGGTTAAAAAAAAAAAAGAAACTATAATATTATATGAACAATCTCCATTTTTCCATTTCAATTCAAATTATGAATTTTCTACTCAATACGTTACTTTCAGAGTTATGGAAGGAAAAAAAAAAAAAATATTTAAAACTTCTAACGCACCATCTCTCCCCCCGTTGTCTCTCAGTACTCTCATCCAGCCAGTGTCTAGGGAAGTGGCCAGTATAGATTTTAATTTGTACATATGCCAATTTCAGTAGTGGCTTAACTAATATTTTCTGAACAGAGATTTGTAAAGAAAGTATAAAAACTTCCCATTTTTTAAAGAAAGCTACTACATGTGCGTCCATAGATGGGTCTAACATAATTTGCTCTATCATACATTGTGAGAGCAATCTGTTTTTAAGATGGGAAAAATTAGGGGCGGTTTTATCCTTCCAGGTTTTAAGAATCAAAGTACGGCCTATTAATATTATTGTATTGATAAGTTTAACATTCTTCTGCACTCCCTGATATTTCGTCAGGAAGAAAACCTCAATAGGTTTAATTGAATGGTCGAGAAGGAGCTTCGTATTCATCCAAAATATAACTTTATACCAAAATTGGGTAACTTTCGGGCATCCCCAAAAACAATGAAATAAGTCAGCATATGGTAAATTACATCTTGTACAGTATACTACAGTTTTGTACCACTTAGATATAGTTTCGGGGGTAAGATAACTCCGCAGACTGATCTTAATTTGAGACTCACGCCAATAGGTTGATACCCAGGACTGTTCTGTAATCATAAAGCTATCTATTATAGTCTGTGTGGTGACATTTTTATCACAGGGATATTGGAATATAGCTCACAGATTTTATAACTGGAAATTCATATAGCTGGTTTATTCAAGTAGTTCTTTTGTCTAGTGTCTGTCTAGAAAGACACATCCAATGGTCTTTTGAGTGACATTTGATAAGCCACTCCCTTTTGAATTGGGTTATAAAATACTGTAACACCAGAGCCTCTGTCTCTTTTTTTTGTATCCCGCTCCTGCTAAAAGATGGATGATGTTGGACACAGAGAATCTGGCCAAGTATTTCTGGGATAATATTCTGTGTAGCAGTATTGCACAATTAGGGTTAGTGTAGAAAAGTTGCCCTGTATCTTAAAATGTGGACTGTATCTGTAAAATAGATTTATATATATATACCTGTAAATATTTATCTTATTATTAACATATATTGATTCCTAAATAAACTGTTTGACAAATAATGGAGACCCTCTCATAGAGTTTATTTCACAATTTATTTGTGTTGGATTTAGTGGTTTCACCATAGAGATTTAGTATATTATATTTAGTAGAGAGTAAAGATATTTTAAATTAATAGATAACCACATTTTGGCGGCCATGAAGTTGTAGACGAATCCATATGCCATTTAGTTTTGCAGGAATCAAATGAATGTTGATTTATTTTAAATTTAACTGCAGTAAATGTAGATTTGGTGTTTTATAGCAAAGTTTTTGTATGTAGTACTTTATTTAAAAAGCGCAAATAGTGGTTGGTTTCAAAGGCCTGTTGTATGTTTCTCAAGAAAAGCATGACTTTAAAAAACCTGTATTTCTGGTCTGTATAAATTTGCATTTGCATAGGGGAAGCACATAATGGTTGGTTTCAGCAGGCCTGCTTTGTAGCCTGCTAAATCTTAAATAACCCCCACAGTGTTATCTATATGGCCCATGTGTATTTTCTGTCTCTTTGTGTTGAAAAGAGATTTTAAAAAAAGCATGTGATAAGAGGCAACCCTAAAAGGCTTAGAAATTATCATATGAGCCTACCTATGTTTGGCTTCAACTTAGAATACCAAGAGAAAAAAAAGCAAGTTTGATGATGGAAGTAAATTGGGAAGTTGATTATACTAGACTGTCCCTTTAACTCTTGTATTTTTCTTGTTTTTGGAAACTGGATACTTTTATTGTTGAGCCAGTTTTCTATCAGTTTTCTAATGAATTTTAGAGACATGTGTTGTGTTGGTCCCATCTAAATGTTTTTACAAACAAAAGCTTTTAATAGCTGCCACAGTAAGGTTAAAGTGATTGAATATAATGTCCATTTTTATAATGATTGTAATATTCTTGCACATTTTTTTTATTTATTTCTTTTTACAAAGGATTCATTTCTGTGAATGTGTTACACCCAGAGCTGTAGCTTGCCCTATACATAAATTTCATTCTGAATTGTATGGGAAATTGTGTAGAATTTAAAGTTAAGAAATTACAGTTTAATTTTGGGAATATGCTAAGCCATAAGCAGTTTAAAGCATATTTTGTTTTTCCCTCCTTCTTCTTCCATTTCTTTGTTCAGATTTTTAATTAAGTTTGTATGGAATACAAAAGGTGTAACCTTTGTTTTGGGTAACAAAGTTAAAAATTAGCATTTCCTGTGTTTGGAGCAGATCCTGGAACCAAAACTACAGTTGAAATGAGCATTTCAGAAGTTCTATAGAATCTTCCTGTACTTAAAATATTTTTATAATTTTTCCTCAATTTGGGAAAATATCAGTAAAAAGGATTCCTTGCTTTGCTTTGTTCATTTATTTTATTTAGGTTCGAATTATTGATGGTTTACACCTTTTAAAAGAGAACAATATTTAATTTTTTAATTTTTTTCTGCTTAATTTCTGTTTAGTCTGGTGTTTCATTGCCCTATAGAGATGATAATTCCTTGCATTTGGGGCAGGTAAAATAGTCTGGCAAACTATGCTGTGAGAGACACACTATTCTAAGTCTGTTCCCCAGATTTAAAATAAAGAATAATGAGCAGTGGTTAGAAAAACTTAACTATACTACCACCTCTGCTTTAATGCTGACCTGCTTATAAACAGATCTAATTACTACCCCTTCTACATGGCTTAACTGCTATGTCCTTTGTTGTGTAAAATTAGCATCTCAATGGTATCTTGTACATCCTGTGTTAACATTTAAAAAAAAACTACTATGCTGTGAGAGACACACTATTCTAGTATATATATATATATATATATTTGTATTATTTTAGTTCTAACGGCTATCTGTTAAAAATGTCTGGAAAAAACTATATTTCAAAGGAAATCTGTGATTACTTTAACAATTATATTCAGAAATATAATGGTCCATTCCTCATCCCAGAAGTTAAAAACAACAAGTGTGAAAGTGTTTTAGATATACTAACACAGGTATTAACTCTTAAAAAGATGAATAATAATAAAAGAAAATGTATGATAGCGCAGGCAGTGATTTCAACAATAAAGGGATTAACGGACATTATTGGAGACCTGACAGAGCAAAATAAAGACCTTAAATTAAAGTTAGATAACTCACAGACTGACAGAGACTGTATTAAGCTTTCTGCTTTAACTAACACCATACAGATCAGTAAATTACAACGTCAATTAAAATTAACAGAACACAGCAGTAACGAATACTCAAACAAAATTACTGAGTTACAGATGAAAATTGACTAGGCCAATGACTGTAGCAGATAAAGACATTTTTAAGAAATGGTGGGGCACAATCCCCACAAACAGCTTTAATAACTTTTCACATTGGTCTCACAAGGGAACTGAAAAAGCCATAAAATTAGGTATGAGCATGCCGGAATGGACAGAATTGCTTCAAGATGCCATGGGCCCCTATGCCAACAGGTTATTAGGATTTAACTCAAGTATATGTGATCAGGCTGGCAGGATAGCTAAAACCTTTTTCAATTTTACTAGTCTAGAAAAAGAGATTAGTGAAATTACCATGACCTAGATTTGGAGTTTGGCGTTAGCCATGAAAACCAGCGTTAGAGGCTCCTAACGCTGGTTTTAGGCTACCGCCGGTATTTGGAGTCACTCAAAATAGGGTCTAACGCTCACTTTTCAGCCGCGACTTTTCCATACCGCAGATCCCCTTACGTCAATTGCGTATCCTATCTTTTCAATGGGATTTTTCTAACTCCGGTATTTAGAGTCGTTTCTGAAGTGAGCGTTAGACATCTAACGACAAAACTCCAGCCGCAGGAAAAAAGTCAGTAGTTAAGAGCTTTCTGGGCTAACGCCGGTTTATAAAGCTCTTAACTACTGTGCTCTAAAGTACACTAACACCCATAAACTACCTATGTACCCCTAAACCGAGGTCCCCCCACATCGCCGCCACTCGAATAATTTTTTTTAACCCCTAATCTGCCCACCGCCACCTACGTTATCCTTATGTACCCCATATCTGCTCCCCCTAACACCGCCGACCCCTGTATTATATTTATTAACCCCTAATCTGCCCCCCTCAACGTCGCCTCCATCTGCCTACACTTATTAACCCCTAATCTGCCGACCGCAAAGCGCCGCCACCTACGTTATCCTTATGTACCCCTAATCTGCTGCCCCTAACACCACCGACCCCTATATTATATTTATTAACCCCTAATCTGCCCCCCTCAACGTCGCCTCCACCTGCCTACACTTATTAACCCCTAATCTGCCGAGCGGACCTGAGCGCTACTATAATAAAGTTATTAACCCCTAATCCGCATCACTAACCCTATAATAAATAGTATTAACCCCTAATCTGCCCTCCCTAACATCGCCGACACCTAACTTCAATTATTAACCCCTAATCTGCCGACTGGAGCTCACCGCTACTCTAATAAATGTATTAACCCCTAAAGCTAAGTCTAACCCTAACACTAACACCCCCCTAAGTTAAATATAATTTACATCTAACGAAATTAATTAACTCTTATTAAATAAATTATTCCTATTTAAAGATAAATACTTACCTGTAAAATAAATCCTAATATAGCTACAATATAAATTATAATTATATTATAGCTATTTTAGGATTTATATTTATTTTACAGGTAACTTTATATTTATTTTAATCAGGTACAATAGCTATTAAATAGTTAAGAACTATTTAATAGCTAAAATAGTTAAAATAATTACAAAATTACCTGTAAAATAAATACTAACCTAAGTTACAATTAAACCTAACAATACACTATCAATAAATTAATTAAATAAACTACCTACAATTACCTACAATTAACCTAACACTACACTATCAATAAATTAATTAAATACAATTCCTACAAATAAATACAATTAAATAAACTAGCTAAAGTACAAAAAATAAATAAGAACTAAGTTACAAAAATTAACAAAATATTTACAAACATAAGAAAAATATTACAACAATTTTAAACTAATTACACCTACTCTAAGCCCCCTAATAAAACAACAAAGCCCCCCAAAATAAAAAATGCCCTACCCTATTCTAAATTACTAAAGTTAAAAGCTCTTTTACCTTACCAGCCCTGAACAGGGCCCTTTGCGGGGCATGCCCCAAGAAGTTCAGCTCTTTTGCCTGTAAAAAAAAACATACAATACCCCCCCCAACATTACAACCCACCACCCACATACCCCTAATCTAACCCAAACCCCCCTTAAATAAACCTAACACTAAGCCCCTGAAGATCATCCTACCTTGTCTTCACCTCACCAGGTATCACCGATCTATCCTGGCTCCAAAATCTTCATCCAACCCAAGCGGAGGTTGGCGATCCATCATCCGGTGGCTGAAGAGGTCCACAAGAGGCTCCAAAGTCTTCATCCTATCTGGGAAGAAGAGGCGATCCGGACCAGCAACCATCTTGATCCAAGTGGCATCTTCTATCTTCATCCGATGACGACCGGCTCCATCCTGAAGACCTCCACCGCGGACCCATCTTCTTCCGGCGACGTCCAACTGAAGAATGACGGTTCCTTTAAGGGACGTCATCCAAGATGGCGTCCCTCGAATTCCGATTGGCTGATAGGATTCTATCAGCCAATCGGAATTAAGGTAGGAATATTCTGATTGGCTGATGGAATCAGCCAATCAGAATCAAGTTCAATCCGATTGGCTGATCCAATCAGCCAATCAGATTAAGCTCGCATTCTATTGGCTGTTCCGATCAGGGTACATAGGGATAATGTAAATAGCGGCGGTTTACGGAGCGGCAGATTAGGGGTTAAAAATAAAATGCAGGTGTCAGCGATAGCGGGGGCGGCAGATTAGGGGTTAATAAGTGTAAGGTTAGGGGTGTTTAGACTCGGGGTTCATGTTAGGGTGTTAGGTGCAGACTTAGGAAGTGTTTCCCCATAGCAAACAATGGGGCTGCGTTAAGAGCTGAACGCGGCTTTTTTGCAGGTGTTAGGTTTTTTTTCAGCTCAAACAGCCCCATTGTTTCCTATGGGGGAATCGTGCATGAGCACGTTTTTGAGGCTGGCCGCTTGCGTAAGCAACTCTGGTATTGAGAGTTGAAGCTGCGTTAAAAATGCTCTACGCTCCTTTTTTGGAGCCTAACGCAGCCTTTATGTGGACTCTCAATACCAGAGTTATTTTTATGGTGCGGCCAGAAAAAAGCCGGCGTTAGTTTTTCGGGTCGTTACCGACAAAACTCCAAATCTAGCAGCATGAGACCACTAGATGGGCCATTTGAAGTAGCAAAAAGAGTTTTATTTTGGTGTGTGCTGCGCCAGCCACAGACCCAAATGGTCTGGGGGTCACCAGCTCACATACAGAGGGTACTTGAAGCTCTCCCCAGAAAATGTCAGGAGTTTGTAAAGCTGTATGATCCAAACTCCACAAACCTACATATGGTGCTCACTAGAGCTGAGAAGTGGTGGAATTATCACCCATACACCATTAAGGCAAATTCTGCAGTGAAGCAGTCAATGGAGAATAATCTGACTATTCACAGGCAGGAATCAGAGAGGGGTAATAGAAGGAATGTTTGTGGATATCAGAATAGTAGAGCATCAAATACAGGAAACTGGAGAGACAGGAATTTAAATGGCGATATTAACAAAGGAGAAAATTGGAGGCTGAGGTCAAATGAGATAAACAATAAGGCCAACTTAAGTTATTGGGAACTCAAACAAAAAAACAGGAGAATGAGAGATCAAATTGGGTTTCTAAAGAAGCAACTGACAGAGCTGGAGGGCTCAAATTAAATCATTCATTTTTGTTTATAAGCATATTTGTTTGCAGTACATTCGTGTAATGTGTACTTTAGTTTTAAGTTCAATTAATAATTTTAAGTGTTTTTTCATTATTAAGTTTTAAATGCCAATTTTAAGAATGTATAGTTAATTGATGCATTCTCTTTCTAAAAAAACAATAACAGGTACCTCCATTGTGATTAGTTTTGGGAGGCCACATGCAATACCATTTCTATGTAAACTGTCTGAAGTCTTATCTTGCAGGAAGAAAACCAATGAAGATAGAAGGTTTCTCACCTTTCCTTCCAGTTTTTCCCCAATAACACATATTATAGATTGTTGTTTTTCAGGTGTCTTCAGGACTGATCTTACCATGAAGCTATGATGGTGGCGTTGGACAAATTAAATAAGTATAATTTATCACAATGGAGATGTAAAATGGTGCATTAGGCCAAAATAATTATATATATATATAGCATAAAGGGGTAAATAATCATATAACTCAAGCAACATAAGTTAAGTAAGGGTGCGAGTGGGATGATGCAATAACAGAGGCACTTTCCAACTTGAAGTTAATAACTGTGAATGTGGTTTCTACTGCAGATGGAGTGTTGTAGTGTGAAGTAAATATATGCCTGGTTTTAATTTTTTTTCATTCCTTTGAGGGTCTTGGAAAAAACAAAGTGGTTCAAAGAGAGAGATTTGGTAAAGCAAAAGCAAGGACCAGATGCCAAAAGCAAGGACCAGATGCCAAAAGATGACAACAAAGAACTTCAGTGAACCATTATAACTTTTGTTTTAAAGGCACAATTCACACTTTCTTAATAAAGATTTTACTACACGCATACCCATCTAGTGTACCCACACTCACACACTCATACATGAACTTTTCCCAATATTTAAGACCATTGTATAAATGTTGCTAATGGGGTTTAGCATAGGATTTTGTGTTTCTATGTATAATTTTAAATTAATTTTTCTAATGAATTGTATAAAGTTAGATTAGGAATTGACAGTCCTAGGAAAGTACAGAAGAGCTCATATCGCCGAGGGAATGATTCCGAAGGGATGGTGGGAGAATTTCTCCTGTAAGGTTTTCACTCCCACTGTGTTCTTCTGTACTAGTGGGTATAACTAGAAAACGGGGCAACATAGGAGAAGAAAGAGTGAGGGAATGTGGTCACATTTTTATCACAGGGATATTGGAATATAGCTCACAGATGTTATAACTGGAAATTCACATAGCTGGTTTATTCAAGTAGTTCTTTTGTCTAGTGTCTGTCTAGAAAGATACACCCAATGGTCTTTTGAGTGACATTTGATAAGCCACTCCCTTTTGAATTGGGTTATAAAATACTGTAACACCAGAGCCTCTGTCTCTTTTTTTTGTATCCTGCTCCTGCTAAAAGATGGATGATGTTGGACACAGAGAATCTGGCTAAGTATTTCTGGGATAATATTCTGTGTAGCAGTATTGCACAATTAGGGTTAGTGTAGAAAAGTTGCCCTGTATCTTAAAATGTGGACTGTATCTGTAAAATAGATTTATATATATATACCTGTAAATATTTATCTTATTATTAACATATATTGATTCCTAAATAAACTGTTTGACAAATAATGGAGGACCTCTCATAGAGTTTATTTCACAATTTATCTGTGTTGGTTTTAGTGGTACCACCATAGAGATTTAGTATTATATTTAGTAGAAAGTAAAGATATTTTAAATTAATAGATAACCACAGTCTGTTCTTGGATATCTGAAAATTTGTTAGACCATCTCATCGCCATATCCTTAATCTGTTTATCTGAAATCTTTTGGATGTATAATATGTAAAGGGGGCAAATTTTATATAGCCCTGCACGATAGCTATTAATTCTGTTATTAAGTTCCCCCAGGGACCAATTCAAACAATATTTTTGAATCAATTCATTGATAAAATGTCTCACTTGTAGGTAAGCAAAGAATTCACATGCAGGTAGATCGAATTCTGAAGCTGTATTTGCAAAAAGAATAGGTGATCCCTCTGTATCTACTATTTGACCCAAAAACTTTAAATCTTTAGTCGCCCAATTCAGAAAGACCTTATTTGACAGTCCTGGGGTAAAGTTTGGATGCCCTATAATGGGTACGTATTGGGAAACGTACGCCGGAAGATCTAAGTCGTTGCACAATTTCTGCCACGCAACAATAATATTCCTAAAGGTGCTTAGCGAAAAAATATTGGACGGCAGGGAAGTTAGAGGACAATGTATAAGAGCTATAAGATTAAATGGGGAAATCAAAGCAGATTCCCAATTATATGATGAAATTTGTTCTTGCTTGGTGATCCAATCTATCGCAAATCTTGCTAGTATCACTATATTATAAACTTGTAAATTAGGAAACACTAGACCAGCTGCTGATTTTCAAATTCATAAGACGTTGGATCGCAATACATGGTCTAGATTTTTGCCAAAGAAATTTCGAGCATACCGAATTGAACCTCTTAATATCGGCCCTGTGTACTAATAATGGAATAGTCTGGATAATATACAAAAGTTTAGGGAACAATAGCGTCTTAATCAGTGCTACCCGCGCTGATAGAGAGATGGGCAAAAAAGCCCAATCTTCCAATTTTTTTTTAACCTTCTCTAATATAGTCGTAAAGTTTAATTTATACCAATCATCTGGATTGATCGACAGATTAAGACCCAAATAAATAATTTGGGAAACTTCAGTGAATGGATGTAAAATTCTCTTTCTTGGTTTATTGTCTATCCAGAGAAGCTCTAATTTAACCCTATATCCTGAAAACGAGCCAAATTTAAAAAAAATGTCCTGTAATATCGGTAAAGACTTTTGTAGATCAGATAGAAATAGTATGAGATCATCTGCATATAATAGAAGAATTTTTTTCTGGTCCGCTATTGTAATACCCTCCAATTCTTGCCGCAACAATATTGCCAATGAGATATTAAATAACAAAGGTGAGAGTGGGCATCCCTGACGGGTCCCTCTCTGTAACACAAAACGTTTAGAAACCATATTATTAATAATAATTGAAGATGCGGGGGAATCATAAATTAACCGAATAAACTTGTTGAAGTGACCCGTCATACCAAATTTTCCCAAAGAAGAATAAATGATCCCAAGCTACTCGGTCAAAAGCCTTCTCTGCATCAACCGTAAGAATGGCTTTATCTATTACTGAAAAATATTTCGGAAACCTGTCCTTGTTCCAAAGTGTATCTAAAAGAAGCAAAATTTTCCTAGTATTTTTCACAGGATTCCGACCCGGCATAAATCCTGATTGATTCTCGTGGATTACCTCACCAATATGCGATTTAAGACGATTTGCTAATATGGCTGACAACAACTTATAATCAGTATTTAATACGGAGATAGGTCTATACGAACCGGGCAGCTCGGGATCCTTACCCTTCTTTAAAATTAATGAAATATTGGCAGCGGCAAAGTATGGGGAACATGTAGCACAGTCAGAATAATAGTAATTAAACAATTTATTCAGTAGGGGAGCAATCTGCGGCTGGAGAATTTTGTAAAATTCCACAGGTAAGGCATCTGGCCCTGCAACTTTATTCAGCTTGGCATTTTTAATGGCCATCACGATCTCGTTCTCTGTAATCGGAGCATTAATTTCTTCCATTATAGCCTGTGAAAATTCAGGAGTCTGAATCTTATTCCAAAAATCTTCCTTCTTAATAGAATCCGTTTTTTCCTGTTTATATAGATTAGTAAAATAATCAAAGAATATTTTCTCAATATCACTTTGATTAGTATATCTGTCAGCTTCCTGTCTGATTGCCGGTATGGCATTTTTAGAGATGGTTTTGGTAATTCTAGATAGAAATTTCACGGACCTGCCCATATAACCGCCATATATCGCCTTAATTCTAAAATCTTCTTGAATAGTGTCCTGTTTTAATTGTGAGTCATGTGCAGTTTTGGCCTTAATATATAAACTCCAACGGAATTTATTAGGATTCGCTATATACCCTCTGAAAGCATTTTTAACCTGATTGGCTAATTGAATTTTAATACGATTATTTTTTTTCTTTAGATAACACATGTGTGACTTAATCTCTCCGCACAAGACCGCTTTGGCCGCTTTGGCCGATTCCCAATATACTTCAGTTTTCTCGCTGTAGTCTCTATTATTATTACAGAATTCTGTAAATGTATTATTTAACCATTTTTGAAAATTAATGTTATTAATTAAGTGTTTAGGGAAATAATCTCAACAGATTAGAGTTACATTTTAAGGATATGGTGGCGTGATCAGATATGGCTATATCATCTATCCCTGTTTCCCATGATAAATTAAGTAATGATTCAGATATAAGAAAATAATCTATTCTGGCCAGTGACCGGTGTGCTTTAGAAATACAGGTATATGATCGTATATCTGGATTATGCACTCTCCATATGTCCACTAAACCCAATTGAGACAAAAACTTTCGTAGTATCCGTACTTTCCTGTCTCTTACACATGTTGATGTTTTATTAGATCTATCCAATGTGGAATCTATGATTAAGTTAAAGTCACCAGCTACAATTACATTTTTGCCTATGTATCCATGCAATTTTACCGTTAATTTACGCCAAAATTCCTGATCTACCTCATTAGGTCCGTATATGTTACATAGGATATATTGAATTCTGTTAATAGTTATTTCTAAAATTAAAAATTGCCCTTCCGGGTCTGATATTGTTTTATCAATACAATAATCTAATCCCTTATTAAAAAGAACCGCAACTCCTCTCTTTCTTGCCTCATAGGAGGTAGCTATAACCTCACCGACCCATTTAGTTTTAAGTTTGGGGATCTCAATTGATTTCAAGTGAGTTTCCTGAAGAAACACAATATCAGGTTTAAATCTACTTAAATACTTGATTATTGCTTTTCTTTTGATCGGGGAGGTTATTCCCCCCACTTTCCAAGAGACTAAATTAATAGCCGATGTAGACATTTAAAATTTCTTTAACTGGAGACATTGGAAGCAGCCACAGCGAGGGTGAGATGGGAGCGAGAAGAGAGCGAGAAAAAAAAAAAAAAAAAACCCAAACATACCAACATTCTATATCACAATTCACTATATGTTCCATCTTCAAAATACTTTTTATACACTATTAAAGCTACAGTCCACAGACCAATATTAGCCAATCACTCAATATTATGTTCTCTGCAGAACAATTCCGCTTCCTGTGTGTTATTTAGAGTGTGTTTTAGAACAATTAATTTTGCAGGATAGATCAATTTTACATTAAAATTAGTTTTCAGTAATCTAGGATAAAAAGGAGACATATCTTTCCTTTTGGCCTTTTGTTTCTGCTGAAAAATCTTGGAACAATAAAACCTTATGGGGACCATTAAGAAACGGGTTACATTTCCTATAGTATTTAAGAAACAAAAGTTTATCCTGGAAATTAACAAATTTAAAGATCACTGGTCTAGGTTTAAAATTTGCCATATTCTCTCTCACAACCCCTATTCTATGAACACGTTCCACTAGAAATGGGGAAACCGGGGGAGGTATAAGTAAGGCCTGTGGCAAAGTAATCGTAACAAATGTCATTAGATCTGAGTACTCTGCAGTTTCTGGTAATCCTATTAATTTCAAGTTATTACGATCTTCGAGATCTTCAATTTTTAGTTGTAATGCTGCAATTATCTTACCCTGTGCCATTGAGACTGGTTCTTGTTGATAACAACGATCTTCCAGGTCTGACACTCTGTTTTCCAGTTCATCTATTCTCATGGAGAACTGCCTAACTTCTGTGGACAAATTTGCTATCTCTTTCTTGATTTCTGATTTTAAAGATTCAAATTGGGGTGTTAGAATTTTAGCAACCTCTAAGGCAAATCCGGCAATATCATTATAGACAGTGTTACCAATACTTTTATCTTGCGATGTATCCAAGCTGATCTCAAGATTTTTACTAGAACTACCTTTTTTTCCCTTTGTTTGGGTGGCATATTGGGGGAGACAGTTTTGTTAAGCATAAACCTATCCATAAAATCCAACTCAAGAATCACCGTGTGAACGTGAAGTGCAAGAAAGAAAAAGGAAAATGTGCAATAAACTGTGTAGCAATATTGGTGTATAACAAATTACCTGTGATTGATTGGGTATTTACCAAATGTGAAGAAGAATCACCTATCAGATTGGTGATAAAGAGGAGGAAAAAAAAAAAAAGTGAACAAAGGTGTATAAATATCAAATTTAAAGTGAATTTAAATTTTTTAAGAGAATTGGATATCTGGTCAATTTAAAGAAACATAGTTATTGATGGGCTTATTTTAATTATGCTTCTAACAGAAATTCCCTAGATAGATGTATTAATACAGGCAATCTAAAACATACTAGGGTTATATATTAGATTATTCCTGCTTTCCAGATATTATACAGTATCAACAATCTAATCTACTTTCAATAAAAATTGTGAAAGAAATGGGCCCTTACATTACAGTACTATAGAAGATTATTTGTAGATATTAGGCCCAATTTAGGAACAATATTGAAAAGACAGATAACACCCCCTACTACAGAAATCCTAAGAAAAAATTAATTGCTTCCACAGTGTCACAAATAGAATACAATTTGCCTATATAAACTATGTTTTCAGATTTTTCTCTTTTTTTCCCCCTTTTTTTTTTTCTTTCTCCTTTCCCTCTATTACAGGGTTTGCACTTAAATAGTGAAGATCAATTAACACATGTTTCGATCCACATGATTACGGGAGTCCACAGTATACATAAGATAGATAACACCTCCTACCTAAGGGGTTATGGGAGAAACATACACATACAAATGTCCCAAAATTTCAATTTGACTGGAAGGAAAGAACAAACTTATTACTATGTTTAACCCTTTTTTTCAGTATTTGCACTGCAATAGTGAAGAATATCTAGATTATATACGTAAGTAACATTGCAAAACACAAATCACCTCCTATGACACAGGTCATAGGAGAAAGACAACAGATACCCCAATGTCACAGATATATTTCCTATTAACTGTAAGATTAGGATTTTCTTTTCTTTTTCCAATGTTTCCACTTAAGTAGTGATGTTCAGATAATGGCTATTCCTACCCATGGGGTTATGGGAATAACCAATTTTTCAAAGCAAATATCACCTCCTGCTGCACAATTTATGGGAGAGGGAGAAATATCTAACTGCCACAAGTTTCAATTTGGCTAAGGAAATGGAAATCAGGGGAAGCTATTGTTTTCTTGTTTATCCTCTTTTCCCTTCCTTCTTTTTCTTCCCTTTCTTCCTCACTTTGGACTGTGGTGGTGAAGATTGTCCAACAATAACTCCTACCCACGGGGTTATGGGAGTAAGTCTCTCCTACCAGAAAAGGTTATGGGAGATTAATATGTAATTAGAGAGTCCATATGGATATCCCATCCCATCTGTGTATTTATGTGGAAAGTTCCGTGTGTGGTTACATATATAGCATCCAATTTGCAACACAAATCCACTCAGTGTAATTAAACCTCAGTGATACCCTGAGACCAATTCTGTCCCCACTGCACATTAACATAGGGGAGTAATGTCCAGAGGCAAAACGTTAGCATCCACAATCGTGTTTAGATATTTCACACACACAGAGGCAAATGGTATAGCGGGTTCCCGCAATTCTGTAGATAGAACTTTAAACAGTACCTTCCTTGGATACCGGCCTCTGACAGAATCAGACCCTCTGTTCCTGCAAAATCGGTAAGTCGTAATTCAGACCGCTCACTCCTGTAGCCAGTACCCGTTTCTCCGCTCGCACTCCTCTTGTCAGGTAAGCGTAGGCAGGCATACAGCGTACAGCGTATCTTGTCCCACACAGCACGGCAAAGTTTTGAACCAAAGGCTGTTGGACCATATCAGTTCCGAAGATGGTACTGCTCCACCATAGGAGCCATCGTAGTAGTAAAGACTTCTGGGCGCAAATAATAGGTCTTGATCCAAGCCTCACGACCGCTAAGGCCAAGGATCGCTGCGCCCACGCTGTGTGTTAGTTCAGAGGCGCCAAGCTGCAGACGCTCCGCATACTCCGCCTCTCACCGGAAGTCTCTCTTTCTTTGTTTTGGGGATTTAAAGTTGGTAGGAGTGGGGTGCTAGACAAAAAAGCGGCACTGAAAAGTGCCTTTACATTGCGGTCTATATGAACTGTGTGTTCCCATAGACCGCAATGTAAATATATATACACATACATATATATTTTAATATACATATATATTTGAAAATGCTGCCCATTGCTGTGCTACCTACCCCCTTTGCTGCTCGAGGTTCTGATGCCGTCTCTGCAGGCATCAGAACAAGAATCCCATAGGAGCCTATGGAAAGCGCACTGGTATTACAAAGTGGAGCGTTGATATCGATTGCATGCAATCACTTTTCTAAACTAAATGTTATTTTAATACTTAATTTTGCCTTTGCATGAAACAATCTAACACATTATAGCTGTTGCTGTGTTTCTCTCATAGTGAAAGTAAGAAACTAAAAGGCATTTGGGATGTTCCTGAAACTAATAACTCCACATAATGGAATGTGAGATTCAAACTTATTTTTAATACAAATTGACAGTATTACTTTTTAACCATTTTTAATAAAGTTAAACTAATTGTTTTTATTCAGTTAAATTGTTTTGTATCCTGTATATCGAACAATCACACACTGCGTCAAAGACATACAACTTAGTGCCTGATATTTAATAGCTCACAGCTCAGGTGAGATGATCTACAACGTCTCTGATGATCTGCAATGATTCCTAAAAAAATGTTAGATCTTAATATAATTTTTAAGTATATTTATCTCACTATGCAATGTTCTTAATATGAAGGAGAGATACCTACTTTATAATATAAATTCTAAAAACAAAAAAAATCAAAGATTTTGCCCGATTTGTCTCCATTCCAGCAAGCATTTGAATATCAGGCACTTACTCATTAACCCCTTAACAACAACCGGTTAAGGGTTTGTCTGGTTGTATTAGAGCAGGTCTTGCCCCGAGTTGCAAGACTGCACTTTAGACCCTCCCTCCCTCCTGCAGGCTTGCAAAATAGCGTGGTCTTGCCACTAGTGATGAGAACAGGCTATTAAAAACAACACCCCCATAGAAAGACCAGCGAGGTACCCTGTACATTGCTGGTCATTATGGGCTTAAATAAAAACAAGAGTCTAGTTTGTTTTGAAATGACAGTATCACTTTAAAAATTATATTAATCTGGAAAGGCATTACTAATAATTGTTGCTCTTAGGATAGTAAAAAGCTGCCGCATCTTCTTCTTAGCTGTGCCTAAATCTTCATTTATAAAGTACGACCAGTTCTACCTTTTAGAATTAACCTAATGTTTAATAGCTTCTGTAAGATCGACTTAATAAAAATGCACTGTTGAGTTTATTGAACTGCAAAGTTAAAAACCACACCTACTAAATACTTTCATTCTAATTCCTATCTTCAGCTTATTCAGCAAACTCAAATGCCAATGCATTTCTTCAATTTCCACTTCTTTGAACTTGCTAATGTATATATAAAGAGAGATTTATTTATTCTATTAGCTTCATAAAACCCGTTGTACAAGAGGTAGCGTTAAATAAAAAAATTAAAAAAAAAAACTGGAAACAAATGATCCTACAAAAAAAATCAGAAAGTACATTTTGATTTTCTTCAGCAAGCTTTGTTTGATTTACATCAATTAGGTATTTCAAATAAGGTATCATATAACAGGGACTCTAATAACCCAGAAATATCCTCATTAAAAAAGACAGTCAATCGGTCTAAGCAGAATGAACTCAGAGCAGAAAAATTAGTGACCTGGAAAGGCTCAGAAAGAGGTAATGATAATGCAGAAGAAAATATATTCATATTAACCAGTCAAAAAAGGTAAAAATCACTACAAATAATACTTAGACATAAAAGATGCAAACAATTTAAGTTTTTGTTAGCATATTTTTGTTGAAAGGTCATCTCAGATCTTAATAAATATGCTTAGTAATTAAAAAAAGAGAAGTGGATTCATGCCAAAATATTTTAAAGTTACATTATATGAAATGTCTCTAATATATAATGTCTATTCAGTGCTATCCATTGCAATGCAACCTCTCTGTTAGAGAGGTGTTAAAGGTCTATAAAATGTGATATTATAGTTAGGAAATACATTTGTAAAGTATAACAATAGTTTAATAGTCTGCCTTAGGCTAAATATTGTTTCTCACCAATCAACAACACACAGAGGATGTATACCCGGTCCAGTTTGAGAGTGTAGTCCACTCCCGTGTTTTGTATATGTCTAGGATTATAACATAAGCCTGTGCACCCTTGGGAGGTTCCCAGTTTGTTTGATTGAGAGCTTGCATTATTTGGCTGTATTAGGGACCCAGGTTGTGAGAGACGTGGTTCCTGGGCTTGACCCATTTGGTCAGATGCTGTAACTAACTCTTCCATTTTTGCTTTTAATCTTAGCTGAGTGCTTGCAAGCGAGTGCCAGACTTTCTCTGTGTGTTGTGTTAATTTGTTTTGTAATTTTCCTTATGGGCTTTGCATCCAGACTTGTCTGGGGTTAACTGCCTGGGGCTCTAGGGACTGTGCAGCTACCTGTGAGTGTTATTGAGCACCCAGGGCTGTGCATGTTGCAGGGTTATGGGATGTTTTATATATACAGTATATATACTGTTTATATATATATATATATATATATATATATTATACATAGTCATTTGAAAAATAAAGTACACCCTCTATATAGAATATTTAAATTCTATGGTTTTAAATATTATGATATAATAACAATCATCTGGTCCTTAACAGGTCTTAAAATTAGGTAAATACAACAACACATGACATATTACACTGTTTAATTGATCATCAGTAGATGTGACAAAACTCTATAAAAGCAGACGTTTTAGCAGTTTGTTGGTCTGGAGCCTTCAAGTGTGTATTAACACAATGCCATGGAGAAAAGACATCAGCAATGATCTTAGAGAAGCAATTGTTGCTGCTCATCAATATTGGAAGGGTTATAAGGCCATTTCCAAATAATTTAAAGTCCATCATTCTACAGTGAGTAAGATTATTAACAAGTGGAAAACATTCAAGACAGTTGCCAATCTTCCCAGGAGTGGACGTCCCAGCAAATTCACCCCAAGGTCAGACCATGCTATGCTCAGATAATGCTCATGCTATGCTCAGATAAATTGCAAAAAGCTCAAGAGTTACATCTCAGACTTTACAGGCCTCACTTTGCATGTTAAATGTTAAGTTCATGCCCAGTACAATTAAAAACTGAACAAGTTTGATTTGTATGGAAGGGTTGCCAGGAGAAAGTCTCTTCTGTCTAAAAAGAACATGACAGCATGGCTTAGGTTTGCAAAGTTGCATTTGAACAAACCCCAAGAATTCAGGAACAATGTCCTTTGGACAGACAAGACCAAAGTAGAGATGTTTGGCCATAATGCACAGCACCACGTTTGGTGAAAACCAAACACAGCATATCAGCACAAACACCTTATACCAAATGTCAAGCATGGTGGTGGAGGGGAGATGATTTGTGCTTGTTTTGCAGCCACAGGACCTGGGCACCTTGCAGTAGACATATGCCTTTCATTCCGAATCGAAATTCGGACAAATTTGTCAAAATTAAAGTTTCGGATCGATTTGAATTTACATATTACTGTAGCACCGAAACTAACGAATAAATCTGAATTAGTTTGGATTTATTAGTTACATATGGATTCCCATGGACTAATCATAATTACACTAGTATTGTACAGTATATTAGGTTATATTACTCTGCTATGGTTTACACCTAATATTACAGTACATAAATACTAGTCTAATACACAGCACATCCCACCTAACACATACCGAACTTCCGAATTTACTAATCGAATCCGAACCGAATACATCTGAATACATCCCAATTTATTCGAATCCGAATGAATCCGAAACGAATGCATTCAAATGTGTCCGAATTCAATCGATCCGAAAACGAAATTCGAAAACATCTGAATCAATCCAAAACAATTTTTTTCGCTGCGCACAAGTCTACCTTGTAGTCATTGAGTCGACCGAGAACTTCTCTGTATATTCTAGAGTCAAATGTGAAGCCACCTGTCCCAAGCACACCAGCAAATCTACAGCAGAATGACTGGAAAAATAAAAGAATCAGGGTGTTTAAATGGCCCAGTAAAAGTCCAGACCTCAACCTGATTGAAAATTCCTCCACAACGATGTGAGAGACTGATAAAGTCATACAGAAAACAATAACTTCAAGTTATTTCTGCTAAAGCTGGTTTTACAAGTTATTGAATCATAAGGTGTTTTTCACACATGGCTTCTCCATTTTGGATTTATATACATACTGTATGTATGTATTTGTATGTGTGCAAATATGTATGTATGTGTGCACATACATTTGTACAGATATATACACACATATCCATATATTGATGCAAAAATACACACACACACACACATATATATATATATATATATATATATATATATACACATACCTTTAAGCCCTTCCCTGTCAAACCCCTTGCCATATACCATATCCCTTAAAAACAATTTTATACATTTTTAATGTAATACTTTATTTTAATATGTTTTACATGTGTTTTGTTTTACTTTTATTCTAGCCCAAACATTTTTCTTCAGGTTTCAAGTCACGCTAACTTTTTAGTGCTGTTATGTGTTACGCTTAAGGAAAACACATAACCTTCAACTTGTAAATTAAGCGATGTTTAGCGTGGCTGTGCGTTGAATGTATAGGACTGTCTAAAGGGATGTTGGCGCTCTATGGTTATTTTGTTTTACCACTGACTTTTTATACCAGATTGCATGCTAATCTTTGCGCAGTCCCATGATAATAATAACACTCCCTGTGCTATCAATAACACTCCACATGTAATCCTAGGCCATAATCTATAATATACAAATACATATATTTAATTAAGCAGCCATATTTCTATTTCTTCCCATATAAAATAAAATATATACAAATTATGCATTTATAAGACATTTCTGCTATTGCTCTGAATAAAAAACGTGCTATATAAAATATTATAATATTGTAAACTCTTGTAATGTGAAATACCTTGGTCACATAATTCACATTCCTTTTATGTCTGTCTTATATTTTAATTTGCAGATTATACTTTTTTAGAGGTATGTATCTGGATCTGGACTTTATCTGACTTTAAAAGTGCTGATTAGTAGCACAGGAGTCATATATCTTGGTTTAGAGGAGTGCTACATTTTGTAAAACAGCTGAAATAAGCATTTACACGCACAGGGACAAAATATCATTAATTGAAATTATGAAATCTTACAAAGATAAACTTAAGAATGCATTTACCTTTTGTTTTTGTTAAATGCTACTTCTCTACCCAGTACTGACAAGATAGGCACAAGGGGGTAAGGACAGATAAGATTGTGTAAGACCTGAGAGGGTTTAAAGGAAGAGAGGCTTTACAGCCTGATAACATGGAGCCAATCAGAGTGGAACTTTCTGAATTTACTTTACATGCTGACCACTCCCCTTCACATGTGTAAGGTGTTAAACTCCAAAAAGGCCTCATGTCTATCAGTACTCTGAGGATATCCTTGTAATGTATTATTTTATCATGATTTTAGACTTATATACTCTTTATTCTTTAAGGCTAGACTCTTCTGTAGTTTGTCTGGACTCTGAATACCTGGCCATATAGTTGCTTATTTTTACCTAAACTTAAATGATGTATTTTAATATAATAACAAGTGTATTATACTTCTGTAGTTAGCCAGTCTCCTTACTACTCTTTGGGTTAGACTGTCATAACCCGAATCTTTACAGAACAATGCTCCTGTTTCCGCACAAGCCTTCAGGCACGCCGGAAACAGAAGTTATGAAGCAACGGTCTAAAGACCGCTGCTCCATAACTTGTCCGCCTGCACTGAAGCTGCGGACATCAATCCGCCTGATCCTATTCGATCGGGCTGATTGACACCCTTCCTAGCAGTCGATTGGTTGCGAATCAGCAGGGGGCGGCATTGCACAAGCAGTTCACAAGATACATCGTATCATGTCCGTCCGCACTTTAATAAATCGGCCCCATGGTGATAAAACAAAAAGAACCATTGAAGTGAATAAATAAAAAAAAAATATTAAATTTACCAAACTTTGACACCTCATATGACTTGCTTTCATCTCCTGTTACATTTAAAATAACTGTGATGATGAAAATTAGACAAAGGTAACCAAGTAAACAATCTACTGAATTCTTGACAATTACCTTATCACATGCGTTAACAAGATCTGATAAACCCATTTTAAATTACTAGCCATTGCAAGCCTTACATGAGCCCTTCACCTAACCTTTATGTTTGGCCGCCAACTGTGTACAGAACCAGACACTTATGGCTACATTTAAAAAGAAATGCAGCATATTTTTCAAGCAAGTTTGTTTTACTCCACATCATATTTTCACACCTATTCAAAAATATTTAGGAAAAAAACGCAGGAAAAATATGCAACCTGATGTTTACAAGAGTTGCAGGCTGTTTTCAACTTCAAGCAGTATTTGAAAAAAACAAGCATGCTTCACTTTTTTTTTATTTTAAGCATTTTAAAAAATTTTTTGCAAAAGGGTTATCTTATGATGTCTATATGTATGCAGTTTTATCAGACTTTTAGATGACCTTCCCAAATATGTTTGGGTAAAGGTTAAGTGGGCGAATGACACCAAGTGGCATATTTATGATTGTGCGAGTGGAGATGATCCGATATAGCCGATCATGTCCGCTGCACATCGATAAATGCCGACAGCATATGCTGTTGGCATTTCTCATTCTTGTAAACTGCTGGTCCAATGCTGCCCCCTGCAGATTCACGGCCATTCTGGTGCTAGCAGGGGGGTGTCAATCAACCCAATCGTATTCAATCAGGTTGATTTCTGTCAGCCGCCTCAGAGCAGGTTGGCAGGTTATGGAGCAGCGGTCTTAAGGTCAGGCTTGCCGGAAACACGGGCATTAAGCTCCGTACGGAGCTTTATAAATATGCCCCCATGACTTCTCAGTAAATAGGCTGTATGTCATTAATGCTCATTCATGCTTAGAGGGCCTATTAAAAGTATAACTAAAGAAATGCACAATCTATCAAGTATTTAAAAATCTTTTTTTTTTAAATACATATGTTTTTTAAAGGTTTACTTTAAAATCTAATACATCTTTAGACATTCATTATTTTCCTATCTATAATTGTATTTTATATAAATATCAAGTACAATGGAATATGGTAGTACATATAAGTGACGATGATGACAATATTATTATTATTCTAATTATTAATAATCATCATCAAAGTTAACTTGCAGCTATGCTTAACATGCACATTAATACAGATATTTTTATATGTGATTATTTTGTTTACCTATTCTTTCTTTCTTGTTTCCTGCGCCATTTAAAAAAATCTTTTACCTTGTCTATTTTCTTGTTCCTACAAAAAAAAAAAAAAACTTATGAGTTCATTGCAAGTTATAGCAAATTCAGTTGCAATTAAAACACATTTCTGTTCTATTTTGCCTCTTATATCTCATTTTTGACAAAGTATCATTAGAAAAATCAAATGGACACATTTGTTTTAATCATCACCTTTAACCTGACACAGCAGTGAGATTTGCTCGACTTTGAGATGTAAGTCAGTGCAGAGTCAGAGGCCAACAAGACTGACTGATGAAGAGATGGTGCGCTTACTTATCTATTGGGTCAACGACAGAATTGCTTTGCATCATATCTTTTGGGGCAGCTGAGCTTTCTTTAAGTGCAGGACAAACATATATTTTCCTTTGATATTAGCATTTTTTACATTATTACATTATTCATGTATGTCCAATTTAAAGTGATCATTGAAATTATCTGTGTCTAAAATGTAACATTTACAAAAAAGTACAAATGTATTTACAGTAAGTAACCTTTGCATAGTGCCTTTCTAATAGAATATAAAGGGACAGTCTATACCAGAATTTTTATTGTTTCAAAAGATAGATAATCCCTTTATTACCTATTCCCTAGTTTTGCATAACCAACACGGTTATAGTAATATACTTTTTACCTCTGTGATTACCTTGTATCTAAGCCTCTGCAGACTGCCCTCTTATTTCAGGTCTTTTGACAGACATGCATTATAGCCAATCAGTTCTGGCTCCCTGGAAATTCACGTGCATGAGCACAGTGTTATCTATATGAAACACATAAACTAACACCCTCTAGGAGTGAAAAACTGTCAAAATGCCCTGAGCTAAGAGGCGGCCTTCAAGGGCTTAGAAATTAGCATATGAACCTCCTAGATTTAGCTTTCAACTAAGAATACCAAGAGAACAAAGCAAAATTGGTGACAAAAGTAAATTGGAAAATTGTTTAAAATTACATGCCCTATCTGAATAATGAAAGTTCATTTTGAACTAGACTGTCCCTTTAAACACATTAAGAACACACAACTCTCACACTAGTTTATATAATTAAATTCTCAAAACATTAAGGGCTAGATTACAAGTGAGGTGGAAACGTTTCAGTGCAAGTGATATCGTGTTTCCGCAAGCAGTTTTATTTGCGCTGATATTACAAGTTGAATGAAAGAAAGGGGATTTAAGTGACTTTGAATGTGGCATGGTTGTTGGTGCCAGACGGGTTTACAGAGAATGGCCGAAAAAGAGAAAATATCCAGTGAGCAACAGTTGTGTGGAAGAAAATGCCTGGTTGATGTCAGAGGAGTATTGATGGACTGGTTCTAGATGATAGAGAGGAAACGGTAACTCAAATATCCACCTGTTTCAACCAAGGTATGCAGAATACCATCTCTGAACGCACAACACGTTGAACCTTGAAGCAGATGGGCTACAGCAGCAGAAGACCAAACCGGGCGCCGCTCTTGTCAGCTATGACCAGGAAACTGAGGCTACAATTCACACAGGCTCACCAAAATTGGACAATAGAAGATTGGAAAAACGTTGCCTGGTCTGATGAGTCTCAATTTCAGGTTGTTACATTCAGATGGTAGGGTCAGAATTTGACGTAAACAACATGAAAGCATGGATCTATCCTGCCTTGTATTAACAGTTTAGGCTGGTGGTGGTGGTGTAATGGTGTGGGTGATATTTTCTTGGCACACTTTGGGCATCGTTTAAACGCCACTGCGTACCTGAGTATTGTTGCTGACCATGTCCATCCCTTTATGACTACAGTGTACCCATCGTCTGATGGCTACTTCCAGCAGGATAGTGCACCATGTCACAAAGCTCAAATCATCTCAAACTGGTTTCTTGAACATGACAATGAGTTAAATGTACTCCAATGGCCTCCACAGTCAACAGATCTCAATCCAACAGGAACAGGAGATTTGCATCATGGATGTACAGCTGACATATTTGCAGCAACTACGTGATGATATCATGTCAATATGGACCAAAATCTCTGAGGAAGGTTTCCAACAATTGTCGAATCTATGCCACGAAGAATTAGGGCAGTTCTGAAGGCAAAATGGGGTCCAACCCGGTACTAGCAAGGTGTACCTAATAAAGTGGCAGGTGAGTGTATGTATATATGTATATATATATATGTGTCTATATATATATATATATATATATATATATATATATATATATATACTGTATATATGTATATAAATATATATATATATATATGTAAATATATGTGTACATTTGTATTTATTTATTTATATATGTATGTACAGACATATTATTATTTATAAAATATTTGACCAGGAAGGATACATTGAGACATATATACACATAAAAACACATAAATATATAAGTAACATATATAGACATTTATATAAGTGCATTGGAGCCCTTGGCAGTTAAGTAGATGAAAACTCTAAAAACATATTTATGCAATATTTGTATTTAAGAAAGGTGCCAAAAATATTTCACATTCCAAAGTTCTGCACATAGGGAAATATGTTCTACGTATTTATAGATATTACTATATATATCTCTATATATCAATACCTACAGTATAGATAATTATATATATATATATATATATATATATATATATATATATATATATATATATATATATATAGGTATAAATATATATTTGTTTTATAAACTATCAGATATAAGTATGTAGAAATATTTAATTATAAATAAATAGAACATATTCTGTTATGTAAAGATCATGGGTAAATTAAATATTCCTATATTCATGTTAGGTTAGCGCTAATGTTGTTTTTGCGATATTGAGGTGTTAGGTTTTTTCCAACTTTTTCTTCTCCATTGACTTCTATGGAGAATGTGAATTTGCTATGTTGTATGCGCGATATTGAGGTGTTAGTTTTTTTTCAACATTTTTTTTTCTCCATTGACGTCTATGGGGAATGCGAATATTTTGCGCGATATTAAGGTGTAAAATTATGTCTGAATGCGTAAACGTGGTAGCAATTTTGACTTTAGATTTTGGTTACCGCTAGAGAAAAACTGTTTACTTTCAACTTGTATTACCAGCACAACCTGAGTAGTAAAAAAATATTACTCCACTTGTAATCTAGCCCAAATGCAACATTGTTTTTTGTTGTTGTTGTTGTTTTTTGGTTTTGCTTTTTAGGTAACCAAATAAAATGTCTAAGTTTTTAAGAATAATCTAGACATATATATATATATATATATATATATATATATATATATATATATATAGAGAGAGAGAGAGAGAGAGAGAGAGAGCCGGACCTGCCCCCCTTCATCCTCTGCAGCAATGCTGGCAGCACTCATACGTCATTTCCCAAAGACAACCTCTGGATTTGACGCTTAGCACGTGCACTCAACTTCTTTGGTTGACCATGGTGAGGCCTGTTCTGAGTGGAACCTGTCCTGTGAAACTGCTGTATGGTCTTGCCCACCATGCTGCAGCTCAGTTTCAGGGTCTTGGCAAGCTTCTTATAGCCTATGCCATCTTTATGTAGAGCAACAATTCTTTTTTCAGATCCTCAGAGAGTTCTTTGCCATGAGGTGCCATGTTGAACTTCCAGTGACCAGTATGAGAGAGTATGAGAGCGATAACACCAAATTTAACACACCTGTTCCCCATTCCCACCTGAGACCTTGTAACAATAACGAGTCACATGACACCATGGAGGGAAAATGGCTAATTGGGCCCAATTTGGACATTTCCACTTAGGGGTGTACTCACTTTTGTTGCCAACGGTTTAGACATTAATGGCTGTGTGTTGAGTTATTTTGAGGGGACAGCAAATTTACACTGTTATACAGACTGTACACTCAATACTTTACATTGTAGCAAAGTGTCATTTCTTCAGTATTGTCACATGAAAAGATTAATAAAATATTTACAAAAATGTGAGGGGTGTACTCACTTTTGTGAGATACTATATATATATTGTAGTTGAGCGGTCCAGATGTCATAGCTCAGAGAAGGGAGAAAACACAAAAAACAACTTATGGTGCAGTATGTAAGCACTTGTGTACTGTTAATAATAAAGGTTAGAATAGTGCTCACCTTATTTGACCTCAAACTTGTGAGGTATGTAAATTGCACGGAGGGGATATTAATCCCTATCTGTGGTAAAGATGTTTTTCTCTCATCGGCCTTTAAGAGTATGGTATTCCTCTCATCCACCTCTTGGAGTATGGTATTTGTTCCTGCTCTTCTATGGAGTGTGGTGAAAATCCCTTATTTGAATATGGGATCTTTGTATAAAAGTACAAATAATTGACTTTTTGATATTAAAAACAAAACAAATTTATTGAGAACTATGTTAAAAACACACAATGAAGAATTGTGTGATGGTGTTCAACAGAAAATGAACACTTATGTGCTGATGTGCAATGTTAGAAAGTTCCCAAATGTTAAAAAACATTTTTAACAGAGTAATAGTACGTGTTTCTGTTTGCCAAACACTTATCCCCAATGATTGATAATGATAGTGGCTCTAAAAAAAAAGTTTAAGTAACTTCCTCCATATTGCCACCAAACAATATGCTGTGCCTGTGGAAATCCTTTGTATATGCAAAAACGTGTGGCACCATGAATATCCTATTGTGCAAAGTTTGGGTAAGGCAGAGGTGGTTTGCAGTGGAGGTTTGTGATGAATTTGTCGGCCTTGCCGGACCGAAAATTACATCAGAAATTGTTTGGTGGCAATACGGAGGAAGTGGGGATAAGTGTTTGGCAAACAGAGACACGTACTATTACTCTTACCTGAAGCCATTAACATAACCCTCAAACACCAGATAAGATACAGGGGCCTATTTAATAAACATCTGTCGGACCTGATCTGACAGAGCAGATTGAAGCTTATCTGAATGCAGACTGCTGCTTCTTAACTCGTCCGCCGCCTCTGAGGTGGTGGACTGCAATCAACCCGATCAGATACGATAAGGTCGATTGACACCCCCAGCTAGTGGCCGATTGGCCACAAATCTGCAGGGGGCGGCATTGCACAAGCAGTTTACCAGAACTGCTTGTGCAATGTTACATTTTATGATTCAGATAGTACATGCAATTTTAAACAACTTTCCAATTTACTTCTATCTAATTTGCTTAATTTTTTTTGGTATCATTTGCTGAAGAAACAGCAATGCATATGAGTGAGCCAATAACATGAGGCATATATATGCAGCCACCAATCAGCAGCTCCTGAGCCTACCTAGTTATGCTTTTTAATACAAGATACCAAGAGAACTAAACAAAGTAGATAGAACAAATTAAATAGAAATAATTGGAAAGTTGTTTAAAATGGTATGCTTAATCTGAATCATGGGATTAATGTCTCTTTAAGGGGTTAAATCAGTTGATTTATAGTAATGCCTATATGATTAGACCACTTTTAAAAGTAGATATTCAGTTAAGACTAAAGTTGTTGTATTTCTCTGAAGAACTACTATTTTATAATAAAAAGCAAGGTGGATTTCATGTCTGCATACACCAAAACTAAAGTGTTAGGTCACTCCTTTCATACAAGGCAATGTGTGATCATTTTTATTTTTAATATATGGAAGTTATATAAGTTTCTTGTTCCTTTAAAGAGTTTGTACAATTAAATACATTTTGTTAGTGCTGGATTGAAGCTTATCTGAATGCAGATTATATTTAATCAACTTTCATGTGGGATTTAAAAATTAGTCAGCCAGTAATGAACTATGAAACGCTGATTAATGCATTTTTCAATGCTTGATGAGAAACGATCCCAATTTATTTATTTATTTTTTCGTGACAATGATTTTATGTATATCTTTATTGGTTTCAGTATAAGATAACACTATATTCCATACCATATTGAAATATGTATATCATGAATGCACATTTAATTTTAAGAGCAGAAATAATTTGTGATCAAAATATTATACATCATGAATTACATTCATTTTATCTGCTATTGAACCAATATTTAGATATGCTTTTCTCTTATGGAGATCGGGTTTGATTCCAATGCTGTTATGTTATGCCTGTTCTTTTAAACAGGTAACAAATTTAGGCCTAGATTTGGAGTTCGGCGGTAAAAGGGCTGTTAACGCTCCGCGGGCTTTTTTCTGGCCGCACCATAAATTTAACTCTGGTATCGAGAGTTTAATCAAATGCTGCGTTAGGCTCCAAAAAAGGAGCGTAGAGCATTTTTACCGCAAATGCAACTCTCGATACCAGAGTTGCTTACGGACGCGGCCGGCCTCAAAAACGTGCTCGTGCACGATTCTCCCATAGGAAACAATGGGGCTGTTTGAGCTGAAAAAAAACCTAACACCTGCAAAAAAGCAGCGTTCAGCTCCTAACGCAGCCCCATTGTTTCCTATGGGGAAACACTTCCTACGTCTGCACCTAACACTCTAACATGTACCCCGAGTCTAAACACCCCTAACCTTACACTTATTAACCCCTAATCTGCTGCCCCCGCTATCGCTGACACCTGCATATTTTTTTTAACCCCTAATCTGCCGCTCCGTAAACCGCCGCAACCTACGTTATCCCTATGTACCCCTAATCTGCTGCCCTAACATCGCCGACCCCTATATTATATTTATTAACCCCTAATCTGCCCCCCTCAACGTCGCCGACACCTGCCTACACTTATTAACTCCTAATCTGCCGAGCGGACCTGAGCGCTACTATAATAAAGTTATTAACCCCTAATCTGCCTCACTAACCCTATCATAAATAGTATTAACCCCTAATCTGCCCTCCCTAACATCGCCGACACCTACCTTCAATTATTAACCCCTAATCTGCCGAGCGGACCTCACCGCTACTATAATAAATGTATTAACCCCTAAAGCTAAGTCTAACCCTAATACTAACACCCCCCTAACTTAAATATAATTTACATCTAACGAAATTAATTAACTCTTATTAAATAACTTATTCCTATTTAAAGCTAAATACTTACCTGTAAAATAAATCCTAATATAGCTACAATATAAATTATAATGATATTATAGCTATTTTAGGATTAATATTTATTTTACAGGCAACTTTTTAATTATTTTAACCAGGTACAATAGCTATTAAATAGTTAAGAACTATTTAATTGTTACCTAGTTAAAATAATAACAAATTTACCTGTAAAATAAATCCTAACCTAAGATATAATTAAACCTAACACTACCCTATCAATAAATTAATTAAATAAACTACCTACAATTACCTACAATTAACCTAACACTACACTATCAATAAATTAATTAAACACAATTCCTACAAATAAATACAATTAAATAAACTAGCTAAAGTACAAAAAATAAAAAAGAACTAAGTTACAAAAAATAATAAAATATTTACAAACATAAGAAAAATATTACAACAATTTTAAAATAATTACACCTACTCTAAGCCCCCTAATAAAATAACAAAGCCCCCCAAAATAAAAAATTCCCTACCCTATTCTAAATTAAAAAAGTTACAAGCTCTTTTACCTTACCAGCCCTGAACAGGGCCCTTTGCGGGGCATGCCCCAAGGATTTCAGCTCTTTTGCCTGTAAAAAAAAACATACCATACCCCCCCCCCCCAACATTACAACCCACCACCCACATACCCCTAATCTAACCCAAACCCCCCTTAAAGAAACCTAACACTAAGCCCCTGAAGATATTCCTACCTTGTCTTCACTATACCAGGTTCACCGATCCGTCCTGGCTCCAACATCTTCATCCAACCCAAGCGGGGGTTGGCGATCCATCATCCGGTGCTGAAGAGGTCCAGAAGAGGCTCCAAAGTCTTCCTCCTATCCGGCAAGAAGAGGACATCCGGACCGGCAAACATCTTCTCCAAGCGGCATCTTCAATCTTCTTCCATCCGGTGCGGAACGGGTCCATCTTGAAGCAGGCGACGCGGATCCATCCTCTTCTTCCGTTGTCTCCTGACGAATGACGGTTCCTTTAAGGGACGTCATCCAAGATGGCGTCCCTCAAATTCCGATTGGCTGATAGAATCCTATCAGCCAATCGGAATTAAGGTAGGAATTTTCTGATTGGCTGATGGAATCAGCCAATCAGAATCAAGTTCAATCCGATTGGCTGATCCAATCAGCCAATCAGATTGAGCTCACATTCTATTGGCTGTTCCGATCAGCCAATAGAATGCGAGCTCAATCTGATTGGCTGATTGGATCAGCCAATCGGATTGAACTTGATTCTGATTGGCTGATTCCATCAGCCAATCAGAAAAATCCTACCTTAATTCCGATTGGCTGATAGAATCCTATCAGCCAATCGGAATTCGAGGGGTGCCATCTTGGATGACGTCCCTTAAAGGAACCGTCATTCGTCGGGAGACAACGGAAGAAGAGGATGGATCCGCGTCGCCTGCTTCAAGATGGACCCGCTCCGCACCGGATGGAAGAAGATTGAAGATGCCGCTTGGAGAAGATGTTTGCCGGTCCGGATGTCCTCTTCTTGCCGGATAGGAGGAAGACTTTGGAGCCTCTTCTGGACCTCTTCAGCACCGGATGATGGATCGCCAACCCCCGCTTGGGTTGGATGAAGATGTTGGAGCCAGGACGGATCGGTGAACCTGGTATGGTGAAGACAAGGTAGGAAGATCTTCAGGGGCTTAGTGTTAGGTTTATTTAAGGGGGGTTTGGGTTAGATTAGGGGTATGTGGGTGGTGGGTTGTAATGTTGGGGGGGGGTATGGTATGTTTTTATTTACAGGCAAAAGAGCTGAAATCCTTGGGGCATGCCCCGCAAAGGGCCCTGTTCAGGGCTGGTAAGGTAAAAGAGCTTGTAACTTTTTTAATTTAGAATAGGGTAGGGAATTTTTTATTTTGGGGGGCTTTGTTGTTTTATTAGGGGGCTTAGAGTAGGTGTAATTAGTTTAAAATTGTTGTAATATTTTTCTTATGTTTGTAAATATTTTATTATTTTTTGTAACTTAGTTCTTTTTTATTTTTTGTACTTTAGCTAGTTTATTTAATTGTATTTATTTGTAGGAATTGTGTTTAATTAATTTATTGATAGTGTAGTGTTAGGTTAATTGTAGGTAATTGTAGGTAGTTTATTTAATTAATTTATTGATAGGGTAGTGTTAGGTTTAATTATATCTTAGGTTAGGATTTATTTTACAGGTAAATTTGTTATTATTTTAACTAGGTAACTATTAAATAGTTCTTAACTATTTAATAGCTATTGTACCTGGTTAAAATAATTAAAAAGTTGCCTGTAAAATAAATATTAATCCTAAAATAGCTATAATATAATTATAATTTATATTGTAGCTATATTAGGATTTATTTTACAGGTAAGTATTTAGCTTTAAATAGGAATAAGTTATTTAATAAGAGTTAATTAATTTCGTTAGATGTAAATTATATTTAAGTTAGGGGGGTGTTAGTGTTAGGGTTAGACTTAGCTTTAGGGGTTAATCAATTTATTAGAATAGCGGTGAGCTCCGGTCGTCAGATTAGGGGTTAATAATTGAAGGTAGGTGTCGGCGATGTTAGGGAGGGCAGATTAGGGGTTAATACTATTTATGATAGGGTTAGTGAGGCGGGTTAGGGGTTAATAACTTTATTATAGTAGCGCTCAGGTCCGCTCGGCAGATTAGGGGTTAATAAGTGTAGGCAGGTGTCGGCGACGTTGAGGGGGGCAGATTAGGGGTTAATAAATATAATATAGGGGTCGGCGGTGTTAGGGGTAGCAGATTAGGGGTACATAGGGATAACGTAGGTGGCGGCGCTTTGCGGTCGGAAGATTAGGGGTTAATTATTTTAAGTAGCTGGCGGCGACGTTGTGGGGGGCAGGTTAGGGGTTAATAAATGTAATACAGGGGTCGGCGGGGTTAGGGGCAGCAGATTAGGGGTACATAAGTATAACGTAGGTGGCGGTCGGCAGATTAGGGGTTAAAAATTTTAATCGAGTGGCGGCGATGTGGGGGGAGCTCAGTTTAGGGGTACATAGGTAGTTTATGGGTGTTAGTGTACTTTAGGGTACAGTAGTTAAGAGCTTTATGAACCGGCGTTATCCAGAAAGCTCTTAACTCCTGCTATTTTCAGGCGGCTGGAATTTTGTCGTTAGAGCTCTAACGCTCACTTCAGAAACGACTCTAAATACCAGCGTTAGAAAGATCCCATTGAAAAGATAGGATACGCAAATGGCGTAGGGGGATCTGCGGTATGGAAAAGTCGCGGCTGAAAAGTGAGCGTTAGACCCTTTAATCACTGACTCCAAATACCAGCGCCGGCCAAAACCAGCGTTAGGAGCCTCTAACGCTGGTTTTGACGGCTACCGCCGAACTCCAAATCTAGGCCTCTGTGAACACTGGATCACAACTGCAGATCATACAGTTCATTTTTACAGAATTTTTTATAACATAGGCAGAGATCAACAATATTATGTATCCACTGAGATAGAATGAGTTCAAGTGGAAATGGCCATCAGAGAATAAAAAGTTTACCTTTGTGATGCCTTAAAATGGAGCTCTGTCAGATCTGGTTCAGTAACTGGTGGGTGTGGCTCAAGTCTGAGATTTTACGTGTTATTAATTAAACTGAAATGCCACAACAAGCAAGGAAAGCTATGAACAATAGCCAGGAGTTAGCTGGAGAGACTTATTGAATGTGAGAAACAAAACTGTAGGTAACGTTTAGCCTCAGAGTCTCTGTGATGTCACTGAAGTGCGAGTGTCTGGTGAAACTCTTTTCTAAGAGCCATATATTTTAAAGTTATTGCAGATCTTTGTTAACATCTGCAAAAGGATGTTTGAAGTTTGTCTTTCCTCCTTAGAAGGGTTTTAATCCTGGGGCAAAAGATAGTTGTGCTGTGAAAATGTTTGTAACAGCGTTCTGACACAAACAGGCGCTGCAGATACTGAGAGAGAGTGAAATCCACAAAATATATTTGATAGTTCCAAAAGTCAAATATATTTGATTTTATATCCACAAGTTCTTGCTTAGGATGGATGTACACTGTAATCCAAAAGGTGACTGCAGGTAACAGGTTTGTAACTGTTAATTTTCCCAAATTAGCTGAGTAAAGATTAGGAGAATGAGTGGCAAGGTTTGTCAGCCTATACACACAAATTGCTGAGCACCTGTGGAAAGGTGAGTCAGACTTTTATTGTGAGGTAACAGAAAAAAAAGGGCAGGTGAAAAAATTAAAGGAACAGTGCATGCTACACCTATGACATATCCTCCATGTCAAGGAAGCTGCCCAGCAGCTGCAGGTCCCGGTCTATCTGGATTGTGCCTATGAAAAAGGGATACTAGTCTAGGAGCATGAACGTGGATGGATGGTTCCCACGAATCCTCTTCTGGACCATAGCCCTTCCAATAGACCAGGTATTGTAAGGAGCCTCTATAAAGTCTGGAGTCAATTATGCTGTGAACCTCATATTCTTCATCCTGCAAGGTTATCTAGGATGGTGGTTGTGGGAGAATTTGAGCTCAGGTTGGCAAATAAGGCTTCAACAACAAGACATGAAATGTGGGATGAATTTTGTAAGAGGATGTAAGGTCTATAGTAACGGCATTTTCGTTAACCACTTTAAGAATATGGAAAGGGCCTATATAAAGTCCCTATAGTTTCTTGCAAGAATTCTTTATCTTTAAATTTTGGTTGAAAGCCAAACGTTATCACCAGGTTTGTATGTTGGTGCCGGACGTCTCTTGGAATCATAATAATGTTTATGCTGTGTTTGAGCATGCTTTATGTTTTCTTTTAAAGGGACACTCAGGTCAAATTAAATTTTCATGATTCAGATACAGCATGTAATTTTAAACAACTTTCCAATTTACTTCCATTAAAACAAATGTGCACATTCTTTTATATTTACACTTTTTGAGTCACCAGGTCCTACTGAGCATGTGCAAGAATTCACTGACTATACGTATATGCATTTGTGATTGGCTGATTGCTATCACATGGTACAGGGGGAGTGGAAATATACATAACTTTGAAATTTGTTCGAAAAAAATCTACTACTTATTTGAAATTCAGAGTAAATACTATTGTATTGTCTTGTTATCTTGCATTTGTTGATTATGTAAATCTACTGTGTTGACTGGTCCTTTAAGTGAGAGAAAATTTCCACTAAGCTGTTTACTTGAGGACAGGTTGTATCAACCCGAGGTAATAGATGAAAGTTGGGATGATACCCGTAATTAGAGTAGAAAGGAGTACACTTAGTTGATGCATTGATGGTATTATTGAATGCATACTCTGCCATGGGTAAACAAATGGACCAGTTTTCTTGTTGGAACTAGCAGTAGCACCTGAGATACTGCTCAAGCCTTTGATTTACCTTTTCAGTTTGTCCGTTTGTTTGGGGATGGAAATCGGTACTGTAGCGATGGTTTATCTTTAATGCATTACATAATTCTCTCCAGAAATGGGAGGTGAACTGGGTCCCCTTATTTGATACTATCGTTGTGGGTAAACCATGTAGCTTTATAATATGAGAGGAAAAGGTGTGCTGTTTCTGTTGAAGTAGGGAGTTTGTGGTAGGGTATGAAGTGTGACATTTTTGTTAGTAAATCAAAAGAAAAGTAAGTCCCACCAAGTTTTTGATTGTTTGACTTCAAAAATTAAGAATGTTACTTATTGTAGTCTATCTCTCTCCCTACAGTGGGATCATCACCTACATCAAGTTGAAGCTATCATAGACTCTGGGGCAGTTTGTCTTTCCTCCTTGGAAGGGTTTTAATCCTGGGGCAAAAGATAGTTGTGCTGTGAAAATGTTTGTAACAGCGTTCTGACACAAACAGGCGCTGCAGATACTGTGAGAGAGTGAAATCCACAAAATATATTTGATAGTTCCAAAAGTCAAATATATTTGATTTTATATCAACAAGTTCTTGCTTAGGATGGATGTACACTGTAATCCAAAAGGTGACTGCAGGTAACAGGTTTGTAACTGTTAATTTTCCCAAATTAGCTGAGTAAAGATTAGGAGAATGAGTGGCAAGGTTTGTCAGCCTATACACACAAATTACTGAGCACCTGTGGAAAAGTGAGTCAGGCTTTTATTGTGAGGAAACAGAAAAAAAAGGGCAGGATACAAAATTAAAGGAACAGTACATGATGCACCTATGACAAATGCTTACAATCATTCCGCTCCTGATCCATATTTATACAGTTCTGAATGATCACAATCTAAATGATTACACTATTTCCATAAAAGATTTCAGATTACATTCAACCCTATGTCGGTAAAAAAAAACATACGATGCATGGAGAACAACAGCTTTGGTATTCACAAACCTCCTGATCACAGCTTTCGCACTTTACTTTAGTACAAACTGGACACATTGAATTCAACACACAAACCGCTAGATTTGGAGTTTTGTCGGTAACGACCCGAAAAACTAACGCCGGCTTTTTTCTGGCCGCACCATAAAAATAACTCTGGTATTGAGAGTCCACATAAAGGCTGCGTTAGGCTCCAAAAAAGGAGCGTAGAGCATTTTTAACGCAGCTTCAACTCTCAATACCAGAGTTGCTTACACAAGCGGCCAGCCTCAAAAACGTGCTTGTGCACGATTCCCCCATAGGAAACAATGGGGCTGTTTGAGCTGAAAAAAAACCTAACACCTGCAAAAAAGCCGCGTTCAGCTCTTAACGCAGCCCCATTGTTTGCTATGGGGAAACACCTCCTAAGTCTGCACCTAACACCCTAACATGTACCCCGAGTCTAAACACCCCTAACCTTACACTTATTAACCCCTAATCTGCCGCCCCCGCTATCGCTGACACCTGCATTTTATTTTTAACCCCTAATCTGCCGCTCCGTAAACCTCCGCTACTTACATTATCCCTATGTACCCCTAATCTGCTCCCCCTAACACCGCCGACCCCTATATTATATTTATTAACCCCTAATCTGCCCCCCACAACGTCGCAGCCATCTACCTACAATAATTAACCCCTAATCTGCCGACCGCAAAGCGCCGCCACCTACGTTATCCTTATGTACCCCTAATCTGCTGCCCCTAACACCGCCGACCCCTGTATTATATTTATTAACCCCTAATCTGCCCCCCACAACGTCGCCTCCACCTGCCTACACTTATTAACCCCTAATCTACCGACCGGAGCTCACAGCTATTCTAATAAATGTATTAACCCCTAAAGCTAAGTCTAACCCTAACACTAACACCCCCCTAAGTTAAATATAATTTACATCTAACAAAATTAATTAACTCTTATTAAATAAATTATTCTGATTTAAAGATAAATACTTACCTGTAAAATAAACCCTAATATAGCTACAATATAAATTATAATTATATTGTAGCTATTTTAGGATTAATATTTATTTTACAGGCAACTTTGTAATTATTTTAACCAGGTACAATAGCTATTAAATAGTTAATAACTATTTAATAGCTAAAATAGTTAAAATAATTACAAAATTACCTGTAAAATAAATACTAACCTAAGTTACAATTAAACCTAACACTACACTATCAATAAATTAATTAAATAAACTACCTACAATTACCTACAATTAACCTAACACTACACTATCAATAAATTAATTAAATACAATTCCTACAAATAAATACAAATAAATAAACTAGCTAAAGTACAAAAAATAAAAAAGAACTAAGTTACAAAAAATAAAAAAATATTTACAAACATAAGAAAAATATTACAACAATTTTAAACTAATTACACCTACTCTAAGCCCCCTAATAAAACAACAAAGCCCCCCAAAATAAAAAATGCCCTACCCTATTCTAAATTACTAAAGTTAAAAGCTCTTTTACCTTACCAGCCCTGAACAGGGCCCTTTGTGGGGCATGCCCCAAGAAGTTCAGCTCTTTTGCCTGTAAAAAAAAACATACAATACCCCCCCCCAAATTACAACCCACCACCCACATACCCCTAATCTAACCCAAACCCCCCTTAAATAAACCTAACACTAAGCCCCTGAAGATCTTCCTACCTTGTCTTCACCTCACCGGGTATCACCGATCGGTCCTGGCTCCGATATCTTCATCCAACCCAAGCGGGGGCTAGACATCCACTGAAGAAGTCCAGAAGAGGGTCCAAAGTCTTCATCCTATCCGGGAAGAAGAGGCGATCCGGACCGGCAACCATCTTGATCCAAGCGGCATCTTCTATCTTCATCCGATGACGACCGTCTCCATCCTGAAGACCTCCACCGCGGACCCATCTTCTTCCGGTGACGTCCAACTGAAGAATGACGGTTCCTTTAAGGGACGTCATCCAAGATGGCGTCCCTCGAATTCCGATTGGCTGATAGGATTCTATCAGCCAATCGGAATTAAGGTAGGAATATTCTGATTGGCTGATGGAATCAGCCAATCAGAATCAAGTTCAATCCGATTGGCTGATCCAATCAGCCAATCAGATTGAGCTCGCATTCTATTGGCTGATCGGAACAGCCAATAGAATGCGAGCTCAATCTGATTGGATGATTGGATCAGCCAATCGGATTGAACTTGATTCTGATTGGCTGATTCCATCAGCCAATCAGAATATTCCTACCTTAATTCCTACCTTAATTGGGGCATGCCCCGCAAAGGGCCCTGTTCAGCGCTGGTAAGGTAAAAGAGCTTTTAACTTTAGTAATTTAGAATAGGGTAGGGCATTTTTTATTTTGGGGGGCTTTGTTGTTTTATTAGGGGGCTTAGAGTAGGTGTAATTAGTTTAAAATTGTTGTAATATTTTTCTTATGTTTGTAAATATTTTTTTATTTTTGTAACTTAGTTCTTTTTTATTTTTTGTACTTTAGCTAGTTTATTTAATTGTATTTATTTGTAGGAATTGTATTTAATTAATTTATTGATAGTGTAGTGTTAGGTTAATTGTAGGTAATTGTAGGTAGTTTATTTAATTAATTTATTGATAGTGTAGTGTTAGGTTTAATTGTAACTTAGGTTAGTATTTATTTTACAGGTAATTTTGTAATTATTTTAACTATTTTAGCTATTAAATAGTTATTAACTATTTAATAGCTATTGTACCTGTTTAAAATAATTACAAAGTTGCCTGTAAAATAAATATTAATCCTAAAATAGCTACAATATAATTATAATTTATATTGTAGCTATATTAGGATTTATTTTACAGGTAAGTATTCATCTTTAAATCAGAATAATTTATTTAATAAGAGTTAATTAATTTCGTTAGATGTAAATTATATTTAACTTAGGGGGGTGTTAGTGTTAGGGTTAGACTTAGCTTTAGGGGTTAATACATTTATTAGAATAGCGGTGAGCTCCGCTCGGCAGATTAGGGGTTAATAAGTGTAGGCAGGTGGAGGCGATGTTGTGGGGGGCAGATTATGGGTTAATAAATATAATATAGGGGTCGGCGGTGTTAGTGGCAGCAGATTAGGGGTACATAAGGATAACTTTGTAGGCGGCGCTTTGCGGTCGGCAGATTAGGGGTTAATAAGTGTAGGCAGATGGAGGCGACGTTGAGGGGGGCAGATTAGGGGTTAATAAATATAATACAGGGGTCGGCGGTGTTAGGGGGAGCAGATTAGGGGTACATAAGGATAACGTAGGTGGCGGTCAGCAGATTAGGGGTTAAAAAAAATTATTCGAGTGTCGGCGATGTGGGGGGACCTCGGTTTAGGGGTACATAGGTAGTTTATGGGTGTTAGTGTACTTTAGAGTACAGTAGTTAAGAGCTTTAGAAACCGGCGTTAGCCCAGAAAGCTCTTAACTACTGACTTTTTTCCTGCGGCTGGAGTTTTGTCGTTAGATGTCTAACGCTCACTTCAGAAACGACTCTAAATACCGGAGTTATAAAAATCCCATTGAAAAGATAGGATACGCAATTGACGTAAGGGGATCTGCGGTATGGAAAAGTCGCGGCTGAAAAGTGAGCGTTAGACCCTATTTTGTGTGACTCCAAATACCGGCGGTAGCCTAAAACCAGCGTTAGGAGCCTCTAACGCTGGTTTTCACGGCTACCGCCAAACTCTAAATCTAGGCCATAGGGAGTTAATAAAGTACAAAACTGGAATTTCTACACTTTGACAGTATTCCTGGATGATTTGGAAAAATTATATTATTTTGTACATGTGCGATACACTCTAAAATGGTCACAGACTTAATTTTAGGTGTATATCAATAAATGATCTAGATTCATTAAAGCTATTTTCAACACATTTGTATAATCACTCAGTAGTGGGCGGGGCAGATATTTACAAATGTATATGTAAATAAATAAAAAAACAACTGCACTAGGCAGTTTTTAGGGTCTAAAATTGATAGGAGTTGGGTGTTAGAAAAAATGGCACTGAAAAGTGCCTTTACATTGCAGTCTATGGGAACTGTGTGTTCCCATTATATATATATATATATATATATATATATATATATATATATATATATATATATATATATACAGGGAGTGCAGAATTATTAGGCAAGTTGTATTTTCGAGGATTAATTTTATTATTGAACAACAACCATGTTCTCAATGAACCCAAAAAACTCATTAATATCAAAGCTGAATAGTTTTGGAAGTAGTTTTTAGTTTGTTTTTAGTTATAGCTATTTTAGGGGGATATCTGTGTGTGCAGGTGACTATTACTGTGCATAATTATTAGGCAACTTAACAAAAAACAAATATATACCCATTTCAATTATTTATTTTTACCAGTGAAACCAATATAACATCTCAACATTCACAAATATACATTTCTGACATTCAAAAACAAAACAAAAACAAATCAGTGACCAATATAGCCACCTTTCTTTGCAAGGACACTCAAAAGCCTGCCATCCATGGATTCTGTCAGTGTTTTGATCTGTTCACCATCAACATTGCGTGCAGCAGCAACCACAGCCTCCCAGACACTGTTCAGAGAGGTGTACTGTTTTCCCTCCTTGTAAATCTCACATTTGATAATTGACCACAGGTTCTCAATGGGGTTCAGATCAGGTGAACAAGGAGGCCATGTCATTAGATTTTCTTCTTTTATACCCTTTCTTGCCAGCCACGATGTGGAGTACTTGGACGCGTGTGATGGAGCATTGTCCTGTATGAAAATCATGTTTTTCTTGAAGGATGCAGACTTCTTCCTGTACCACTGCTTGAAGAAGGTGTCTTCCAGAAACTGGCAGTAGGACTGGGAGTTGAGCTTGACTCCATCCTCAACCCGAAAAGGCCCCACAAGCTCATCTTTGATGATACCAGCCCAAACCAGTACTCCACCTCCACCTTGCTGGCGTCTGAGTCGGACTGGAGCTCTCTGCCCTTTACCAATCCAGCCACGGGCCCATCCATCTGGCCCATCAAGACTCACTCTCATTTCATCAGTCCATAAAACCTTAGAAAAATCAGTCTTGAGATATTTATTGGCCCAGTCTTGATGTTTCAGCTTGTGTGTCTTGTTCAGTGGTGGTCGTCTTTCAGCCTTTCTTACCTTAGCCATGTCTCTGAGTATTGCACACCTTGTGCTTTTGGGCACTCCAGTGATGTTGCAGCTCTGAAATATGGCCAAACTGGTGGCAAGTGGCATCTTGGCAGCTGCACGCTTGACTTTTCTCAGTTCATGGGCAGTTATTTTGCGCCTTGGTTTTTCCACACGCTTCTTGCGACCCTGTTGACTATTTTGAATGAAACGCTTGATTGTTCGATGATCACGCTTCAGAAGCTTTGCAATTTTAAGAGTGCTGCATCCCTCTGCAAGATATCTCACTATTTTTGACTTTTCTGAGCCTGTCAAGTCCTTCTTTTGACCCATTTTGCCAAAGCAAAGGAAGTTGCCTAATAATTATGCACACCTGATATAGGGTGTTGATGTCATTAGACCACACCCCTTCTCATTACAGAGATGCACATCACCTAATATGCTTAATTGGTAGTAGGCTTTCGAGCCTATACAGCTTGGAGTAAGACAACATGCATAAAGAGGATGATGTGGTCAAAATACTCATTTGCCTAATAATTCTGCACTCCCTGTATATATATATACTGTGCATGCTTATTTTATGTTTAGGATTATTGTTTTCTTGAAATGAGGAAGGCATAAGCTATGGTTACATTTTAATTTAATCGAATAGATTTAGTATTCTGAGTAGATTGGATCATATCATATCCACAATACTATACATATGATGTGTGATCATTTAGTTCATTTTCTAGAATGCTTGTTTGTAAGACTCTTAGTAAAAACTATGCTGCGGTTTCTATAATATGTTCTGAAATATGTTTAGAGATTTTAGTTTTGCCTGTTCTGTACAGCATGTAAATGTAGTGACACAACTAGTAGGGTTAAGAAAAAGTTGTACGATAAAGCACTGTAGGGTGCACTGTGATGTACTACTTTATCCAATGTCTTTATATGTTTTTAGACACACCGCTTCCGGTTGCTATGGCGACGTGCTGCGCCTGCTCAGTGGTGCAGCTAGGTCGCAGAGGCACTTCCGGTTTTGCAGCAATGGTGTTTTGGTGATGGTATAAAGGAGTAAGGTATGTGTATTATTATTTTATATGGTCTGAAGATAGGGATAATATCCTCGAAACGTCACTGTTATGGTTTAATAAATTGACTATTTATTTGTGAAAGACCCGGTGAGTGCTTTCTACTTTGGTTCGTTTTATATATATATATATATATATATATATATATATATATATATATAAATATTATATATCTCATGAGCTACTACTGAGTATGTATACAAGGTCACAGATTATATGTATATTAGTCTGTAATTGACTGGTTGCTGTCACGTGATACAGCGGGGCTGGCAAATGGGGAAAAATAAATTTGTAAATGTTATTGCATTGTCTTTTATTATGCACTTGTTAATTATGCAATTCTATTGTATATAATGGTCAATTGAATACACTAACTTTCTTGAATGCAACAGCAACATTTTCTCATTTCCTCTCCCCTGCTGAAATGCTTCCATTGGTCTACAGTGAAATATGCATAAAATACAAATTCCTCCTCCTATGTTAATTATTTCCTTTGCTTTATATCTTAAAATTTCTGCCTTGCTTTATGTTTTCATCTTATGTTCTGTTCAAGAATCTCTCACAACTTAAAATATTTCTTTAGCTCATTGCCCCACATCAAAATATTTTGCCTTCACTAAAAAGCTTCATCGGAAAAATGGCCTAATGAAAAAGGCAGTGAAATAATTCTCTAATTAAAGAATGTACCTGTGTTAAATAGGCAGAACCAGTAGATTGCAAAAGCATTTACAGAGTTATGGTAATATGTGCGTAAATCACGCAGCTGTTACCTAGATTGGGAGATCTTTGGGATAAAACCACAGTTTCCATTCATATTCTTCATTATATTTGAATTTTTGCTATCACAAAGATACATATGATGTGTCTTAGGATTTTAATGTACTTTAACTCATATGACACAATTGTGATGCAAAAAATAACTTTTATAATCCCCAAAACAAACTAGTTTAAATACACCTTTGAAAATGAAGTAGGAGTTCTGTAATCATTTAACAAGACGTAAAACAAGACTGGTACTATAAAGAACACTGGTATTTTTTAAAAGGAATCTTAACGTGCAACAAATATGCTCTGTTATAAGATTGTTACGGCTCATAGAACATTTTATAATGAGTGTCAAGCAAGTATCTGTTATGATAAACTGGTTGCATGAAGATGTACATTTTAGGGAGGGTTTCCGTCTAAACTGACTTGAAAGATGCTTTTGATGCTAAGGCTGTGGACAATGTGCCAGCTTCCGCCCTACTCCCCCTCAAACACTAAAAGAAAATCGTATCTCATCCAGGAATTCCCCCTGCTAAGAATGACATAATGTGCAGGTCTTTAGTTTGATCCAGGTTTTATTTAGAATCAGTAATGCTGGCTTCTACAGGATTGCAAAACAGTGTTTAGCTGCTATAACCTTTTGCTCTAATATCATTGCCTGGAATGCAGTCCTGGAAAAAAAAAACATTATGTATTTAAATTATGACATTTTAAACATTGTAAAATATGTTGTTTATGTTGTATTTAACAGTTAAACTATAATCCCTTAGGTGCTGAAATCCTTGTTAGAAATCATGAGGTTATTAATTTTAATCTACAATGTCATAGAAATAGTTTTTAGGCTAGATTGCATATGATAAGCAATATGGTGACCACACTAACACGCATATAGCAAGCAGAAAGTAAATGGTTGCACAAACAAAATTTGGCTCAAAAGTATTAGTGCGCCTGAAGAATTTTCTTAAAACACTCCCAGCTGCATACCTCACCATACATCCCATAACATTATCTTTCATACTTGAACTAACACACAAACTCACATATCAAACGATTGAAAACCTCTAACCATCAAAAAGATTCTTAACTCCATTCTCTTTCAGACACACACCTTTCTCTCTTCTCAAACATAGATAAGGCACTGGAAACACATAAACAAATATACAGTAAAAGGGGAACAAACACTGCCTTAATAACTAACACCTTATCCTCTAAAGATAAAGAGCCCACTTTGACACACACAGGGTTAATAACAAGTGCTTTTTGCTCTCTTCGGGTTGCGCTTGTATTATGAGTTGAAAGTAAACAGTTTTTTCTGTCGAGTGCAAAAAGCCGAAGTTACAATATCACGTGCATGTTCAGGTATTCCCCCATAGGGCGCCATGTACTAAACGGTGGACGGACAGCTTCTTAACTTGCGAAGCTGTCCGCCCGCCTCTGCTACACACGGCCAGCGGATCTGTTGATCTGCTTGCCCGTATGTATCATTACACACTCATCGGAGTGTGTAATGCCCACCCCTTCAATCGTGCGACCAATCACGCTACTGAAGGGGTTGTTAATCACCGAGAGCGAGCGTGCTCTTGGTGATTTTGCTTCGCCACTTAAGAGGTGGCGTAGGGTGTAGGAAGCAGCGGTCTAATGACCGCTGCTTCTTACATTGCGGGAAGCAGGCTCGCATTTGCAAACCTGCCCCGCAAAGGCTCCGGAGCAGCTTTCGCTGCTTCTTACATGGAGCCCATAGAAGTCAATGGAGACTCATGTGCGCTAACCTGAAATGAAATTATAAATATTTCACATTCCAATGTTCTTCACATACAAGAATATGTTCTATTTATTAATAAATACATATTTCTACATGTATCTGATATTTTTTTTACAATATACGGTATATCTATACTTATATACATACATTATTATATATAGGTATAGACATATACAGATTTATATGAGAATATCTATTTATAAATACTTAGAACATATTCTGCTTTGTGCAGAACATTGGAATGTGAAATATAAATATATATATATATATATATATATAAATATACAGATAAAACCGTTATTAAATATGAATATTCCATAAATATGCGTTTACATGTGTTCTACTTAACTGCAAAGGGCTCCAATGCACTTAAATATGTTTATATATGCGTACATATGTATTTATGTGTTTATATATGTCTATAATGCATATATACACATATAAATACATAAATACATATGTACACATATATATATATATATATATATATATATATATATTCACTTACATATACATATTTAGACATGTATATGTATGTATCTCAATGTTAAAATCCTTTTGCCTGCCTTTTTTTCTAACACCTGATACATGTGGGCTGATTTAACATGCTGTGAATGCAGCTGTTCCGCGCGAGCCTCTGAGGTGGGGATTGAAATGATTGACACTCCCTGCTAGCGTTCGATTGGCCGCGAATGTGCAGGGGGCGGCATTGCACAAGCAATTCACCAGAAATGCTTGTGCAATATTAAATGCCGACAGCATATAGCGGATCATGTCCGCCGACAGTTAATAAATCTACCCTTGTATCTTCTATCTTTGAGCCCTTATAGCTTTTGTGTGCAATATCTATATATTTTTAATCATTTTTATTAGATAGTGTTATTTATTAGATAGTGTAACTATACTTTTTAATGTATTTATTTGTGTTTTGCTCAACTTTTTTGTTTCACAAAACAGTTAATTATAGTTCTGAAGTTGCGATAATCATTTTAGCGTATATTGTGATTGTGCTCGAGCAATCGCATTTACTTTCAACTTGTAATACCAGTGGTAAGCCCAATGAGCACAAACACCCACGATAAACCCCTTATCGCTCATGCCTAAACATTTCTGCTCTATTCGGAATCTGGCCTACAATCTGCCAACTTACACTCCCTTTCAAATACTCATTAAATTTGACTCAAAGCACCTCAATTGCATCTTTCTGAACTGGCCACCCAACAAACTCTAACTTCCTCCATGCCCCAAAAGCTTTCACCTTACATTTACCCCAATTTACCTAAAACCCACTTGCTCTACAAAAACAATCCACATGCAACTGAGACTTACATACAACAGTCACATCATCCATATATGTAATTACTTTAAAACGTCTCACACAACTACCAGTGTCAGATTTCACCTCTTACATATACCTGACTGTTCTGTCCCTTTAAAATATAGCCTATAAAAGCATAACACACCTTCCTCCAGGTGCTTAGTAATTTGTTTGAGTTCTCCTACGCTAGCAGTCATCCTGTGAAGCTCAATCTTAGAAGCTGCAAGACATCTCATTATATACTGTTTCTTCTGCCTTTCCATCTACTCTTGTTGGATTATAACTGCTAACTAGTGATGTCGCAAACTTAAAAATTTCGGTTCGCGAACCGCGGACTCGAACTTCCACTATTGTTCGCAAACCGGCGAACCACGTGAACCGCCATTGACTTCAATAGGCAGGCGAACTTTAAATCCCACAAGGACTCTTTCTGGTCACAATAGTGATGGAAAAGTTGTTTCAAGGGTACTAACACCTGGACTGTGGCATGCTGGAGGGGGATCCATGTCAAAACTCCCATGTAAAATTACATAGTTGATGCAGAGTCTGCTTTTAACCCATAAAGGGCCTAAATCACCTAACATTAATAAATTGTTTGCAATAACGTGCTTTAAAACATCAGTTATGATGTCGTATCATTCAGGTAGTGTAAGGGTTACGCCCGCTTCACAGTGACAGACCAAACTCCAAGAGTAACGCACCGCAAACAACCGCAAACAGTCCATTTGCACAACCACGAGATAGATAGATTTGATAGATAGATACATAGATTACATAGCTCAATCGATGCAATATACATATGATCGATACAAATTACATAGATCAATAGATGCAATATACATTTGATAGATACGAATTACATAGATCAATAGATGCAATATCCATTTGATAGATACGAATGTTATCGATCCAAAGATGCAATATACATTTGATAGATACGAATTACATCGATCAAAAGATGCAATATACATTTTAAAGATACGAATTACATCGATCAATAGATGCAATATACATTTGATAGATACGATTAATAGTTAGATAGATTTGATAGATAAATATATAGATTTGAAAGATATATAATTTCCCTGACAGAGTATAACAATAAGACATGCGGTCTGGGACCCGTGGTGTGTTAAGTAGTACTATTCTTAGCAGTTTACTACTACCTGTTACTCCCTCTATCGGGGGAGGTCTATATGGCCTGCATTTTTGGAACAGGGAGATGGAAGAAGATGATTGGTCTGTCCTCCTACTTCAAATTTGTCAAAAACACAAGTGGCTGTCTCAAAACAGTCCGGACACGAGATAAATAGATTTGATAGATAGATATACATAGATTGATAGTTAGATAGAATTGATAGAAGATAAATAGATAGATTTGATAGATATATAATTACCCTGACATGGGTAACTAGGTTGTGTTAAGTAGTACTATTCTTAGCACTTTCATCCCTGTAACTCCTCCTATCGGGGGAGGTCTATATGGCCTGCATGATTACCATGACAAAGTATAACAACAGGACACGCGGTCTGGGACCCATGGTAACTAGGTTGTGTTAAGTAGTACTATTCTTAGCACTTTAATCCCAGGTATGAGTGGTTGCACAGAGCAATTAATCACAGTATATGCTTGCGGTGGGCCTAGCACACAGGCCTGATAGAAAATGAAATTAGATTAAACTTGCAATTAGCAAACTAATGTAAAAGTTTTTTTTTTTATTTTTTTTTTAAATAATGTTAAACCAACAGGTATGAGTGGTTGCACAGAGCAATTAATCACAGTATATGCTTGCTGTTGGCCTGGCACACAGGCGTGATGAAAAATGAAATTAGATTAAACTTGCAATTAGCAAACTAATGTAAAAGTTTTTTTTATTTTTTTTTAAAATATTGTTAAACCAACAGGTATGAGTGGTTGCACAGAGCAATTAATCACAGTATATGCTTGCGGTAGGCCTGGCACACAGGCCTGATGGAAAATGAAATTAGATTAAACTTGCAATTAGCAAACTAATGTAAAAGTTTTTTTTATTTTTTTTAAATAATGTTAAACCAACAGGTATGAGTGGTTGCACAGAGCAATTAATCACAGTATATGCTTGCGGTGGGCCTGGCACACAGGCCTGATGGAAAATGAAATTAGATTAAACTTGCAATTAGCAAACTAATGTAAAAGTTTTTTTTATTTTTTTTAAATAATGTTAAACCAACAGGTATGAGTGGTTGCACAGAGCAATTAATCACAGTATATGCTTGCGGTGGGCCTGGCACACAGGCCTGATGGAAAATGAAATTAGATTAAACTTGCAATTAGCAAACTAATGTAAAAGTTTTTTTTATTTTTTTTTAAATAATGTTAAACCAACAGGTATGAGTGGTTGCACAGAGCAATTAATCACAGTATATGCTTGCTGTAGGCCTGGCACACAGGCCTGATGGAAAATAAAATTAGATTAAACTTGCAATTAGCAAACTAATGTAAAAGTTTTTTTTATTTTTTTTAAATAATGTTAAACCAACAGGTATGAGTGGTTGCACAGAACAATTAATCACAGTATATGCTTGCGGTGGGCCTGGCACACAGGCCTGATGGAAAATGAAATTAGATTAAACTTGCAGTTAGCAAACTAATGTAAAAGTTTTTTTTATTTTTTTTAAATAATGTTAAACCAACAGGTATGAGTGGTTGCACAGAGCAATTAATCACAGTATATGCTTGCGGTGGGCCTGGCACATAGGCCTGATGGAAAATGAAATTAGATTAAACTTGCAATTAGTAAACTAATGTAAAAGTTTTTTTTTTAAATTTAAAATAATGTTAAACCACCAGATATGAGTGGTGGCAGTGAGCAAGTTGGCACAATATATCCTGTGAGGCTCACACACAGGCTGGTGGCAGGCAGGCAAATGCAAAAAAAAAAAAAACGACTGGAGTTCTAGCCCTATGCAAAAAAAAAAATTAAAAATTTTTAGCCCTGAAAAGGGCTTTTTGGGGTGCTGTCCTTACAGCAGAGATCAGATGAGTACTTCAGGACTTTAGTGGAGACTGAATAGACTAGCCTAGCTATCAATTTCCCAATAAAATCAGGAGCTGCAACAATAAACCTCCTTTCTCTTCAAAAGCTGCATCACAATGATTCTAAAATGGCTGCTGCCCGGGACCTGGGAGGGTCTGGAAGGGAGTGTCTGCTGCTGATTGGCTGTAATGTGTCTGCAGACTGTGCGATACAGGGTCAAAGTTTACTCAATGATGACGAATAGGGGCGGATCGAACATCACATATGTTCGCCCGCAGCGGCGAATGCGAACAAACTATGTTCGCAGGGAACCATTCGCTAACGAACAGTTCGGGACATCACTACTGCTAACTAACCTCGAATACATCAAATTCCTTTTCTCATTGTGGACTGTACTCTGAGACTTTATCTAACAGACTACCTCCTCAGCTGAGCGTTCCACTCACAAGTCTGTAACACCAGCTCTCTATATTAGCTCTGAGCAAACCATCCACGCTCTCAGAAGCTTAGTTATGACAGATAATCGTTCCCTCCTCTTTGAGAGTCGAGGTTGTATTCTGACGGTTTCTCGTAAGGAGCTTCCATATACCGCAACCTAAAAGTATAGAGAACCGCAGTACGGAACATTCTCCTCCTCTTTTGGCTGACTTCAGTATCTACCCAAGTTGCAGATTTGTGCTATGGAGTGCTCCTGTCACATACTAACCTAAAGGAAAGTGTAATCCTGCCAGGTGATCTCCTGCTCCTCTGTCGTCTGATGTCACTAACCTACATCAAATACATTGGATTCCTTTTCTCATTGTAGACTTTATCTACAGTAACAGACTACATCCTCAGCTGAGCGTTCCGCTCACAAGTCTGTAACACCAGCTCTCTATATTGGCTCTGAGCAAACTATCAACGCTCACAGTAGCTTAGCTATGACAGATCATCGTTCCCTCCTCTTTGAGAGTCAAGGTTGTATTCTACCGGTTTCTCGAAAGTAACTTTAATATACCGCACTCTATGGAGCGCTCCTGTCACCTACCAATGTATGCCAGGAGATTTCCTGCTCCTCTGTCGTCTGATGTCACTGACCAGCCGAGCTACAGAAACGCTTTACACAACGCTCCTCATTCTCCTCCGTTAACAGACTAGTAGCTGGAGCCATATACTATATAACCAGCTCTTAAGGTTACATACATTCTTCTCTGCTGCTATATAAATGTATACTCTGTCAAGACTCCCAGTAACTGGCCTAAAACTCTGCTAACTCCTCTGCCATTAGCTGTCAGTCTAGCTTCCAGTCAACTAACTCCTCCCATACGAGAAGTAAGAAGTTTACATTCCAGACATATCTAATTTATGTTGATACATTGTTAACATGAACTTACACTGCTGAAAGTTATCTAACACTGATAACCTCTTCTCCTGAAAATAAATATCATTCGCTACTATTCAGGAATAAGAGATCCTGAAATTAAGAATTTCTCTGCAGTTGAGATCCTCAAAGCTATAAAATAGACCATTCCAACCTGATACATAACATATTACTAACCCTTAAAAATTGATCCAGCAGATTTGCCTAATCATGTCATTACCTTATTTCAGCAAGTGGATTTGCTCACCCAGGGCCTTAGAGGACTTCAGATAGAAAATGAGAGTCTCTGCAGCATTATTAAGGAATCAATAACTTTAAAGGCAGCTATGGCCGATTATAAAATTCAAGAGAACAAAGAAAGTGCAGGCAGTACTGTTAGAGAGCAATTTAAAATCCAATATATTTATTTAGAACATAGTTAAAAACAAGAAAAGTTTCCACAGCACACACAGACGTTTACATACAACCTCAGCACACAAGAGCTGCCTCTGACGCGTTTCCTGCTTAGAACAAGCACTTCATCAGGAATAAGCACCTGTATCCCCTGTGAAAATTTAAACCTTTCATATTTAACCCCATCCTGCTCAAACATTAGTGTGTCCAAAAACTTTTTAACACAGATAGAATACTATGTAGCAATACACTTAGGTAAGTAGTACACACATATAGGGTACAAGTTCACAGATTAAAAACTTTCATACAATTGATATTTTACAAAGAAAGAAATCGTTCTCGAATTGTTAATAGACATACAAAAGAAAAACAAGATTATTACCAAATAGATCTAAAAACAGCATGTTTAATATAGGGGGATATTTAGATATTTAGATATAGGGGGATATTTATCAAAGCGTCAACTATGTTGCATTCACGGGCGTCAATACGCTCGCCTAACATCGCCAAACATCAGAGCCGCAGATCTGAATGCGATCTCCATATTTATAAAAAAGCCATCAAAAACATGTGCAACAAGTACGGGGCAATGAGCATCGGACTGTTGTTAACTAACAGTAATCAATGACACTGTTATTTGGGTTTTTTCCAACTTTATTTTTACCAACTAAACTGCTACAAAGTACACACCCATAAACTACCTATTAATCCTTAAGCCGCTGCCCTCCCGCATCGTCGCCACTATAATAAACCTATTAAACCCTAATCTGCTGCTCCCGACATCGCCACCACTAAATAAACTTATTAACCCCTAAACCTCTGGCCTCCCACATCACCACCACTAACTTAACCTATTAAACCCTAAACCGTGAGCCCCCCACATCGCCAAAAACTAAATTAAGCTATTAACCCCTAAACCTAACAACCCCTTAACTTTAAATTAAAATTACATGATCCCTATCTTAATATAAATTAAAACTTACCTGAAGAATTAAAATAAACTAATTTTAAACTGTAAATTAACCTACCCTATCTATTATACTAAAAATAAGTTAAACTAACAATTAAATAAACTAAATAACATATTAAAAAAAATAACACTACTAAAATTATTTAAATATACAATTAAACATTATTACAAAGTACTAATTACAGAAAACAAACAAACACTAAGTTTAAAAAAATAACAAACACTAAATTACAAAAAGTAACAAACAAAATTATACCAAATAAAAAAAATTACACATTCTCTTGCAGCATCAAACATACCTTTTAGCTTTCGTTGCTTTCAGACTCCCATTGATTTCTATGGCATCCGCGGCCTCAAGGGTGGCGGTTTGAAAACTAGGTACTATGCGTCGGAATAGCCGCGAGTTAAATGTTTGATAAATTGGAAAAAGTGTCAGAGTCGAATGTGTATTCGGAACATCTGAAATGACGCAAGCATCAATCTGCGTTGGATTTAGATTGGTCGGATCAATCTCGCAACAATTATGATGCGGAATTCCAGCATACCTCTATTTTCGGTTGACACTTTCATAAATAGGCCCCATAGTGTATTTTTACACATAATATATGTTTATTTAATTGTTTCAGGTGTCTATTCAATAATAATAAGAAATGTTCAGTGGGTTCTAATTGATGCTGCAGTGGACAATCTGATATACAGAAATATAGAAATGTTATTGTCAACTGAGGATATTAAACCCCCATTAAAATGTAATGGTATTCAGATAATATAACCAATAGTTTTAAAATATGAAGAATTTATTAAGGAACAGCAATATTATGTGGCTGCCAAGATTAGGCACAATGGCATGCCCTCTTATTCATATAAATGTTCACTTGAGTTCCAAACATCAAGACAGGTCAAAACAAAATTCTATGTAAATATATAGTATATAGTAGGAACCCTCAGTAACTGGACATCTAAACCCATATGAACATGTATACGAATCAAGATAACATAATAGTACACAATAGTTCTTTGTATAAAGTGCCCACAACTAAACTTCTGTAAATAGCTTAAGATCCCCTTTTTAATTGATCACTTTTGGATAACCTGTTTGCAGTTTATGTATCCATAAGGCTTCCTTTTTGTTCAGTTTAGCTAATCTATCTCCTCCCATGATGCGTTTAGGTACACAATTAATGGCCTGGAATTCAAATAAGGATAAAACGTATTTCATTACTGAATCATCAAATCCATATCCTGGCATATGTTTCGCAAAGTGCTTTGCCACAGGGGCTTTTGGTTCAATTGCCTCCAAGGAGAGCAAATGCTCCCGAATGCGATCCTTTAAGGGTCTGATCGTTCGACCTGTATATTGGCAACCACACAATTTACAGGAGATAAGATAAACTACAAAACATGATGTACATGTTAAGTAGTGATAGATCCTGTATTCACATCTTGTCTCTTTGGAGGTAAAAATACCCCTTGTGATTTGATAGCGTCTGGAAATTCAATGTTTGAAGGAATTGCAATTTAGTTTTCCTCGTCCGCCCCCCCCCCCCCCATCAACTGTTCGGACTGTTTCAGCTGTGATCTGGATTTACCAAGGTACATCCTGAGACGTACGGCTTCTTTCTCTCTTTCCCCCGTGACTGGTCGGATTGACTTGGAAAAATTATAAAATCGGCGACTGAGATCTTGACAAGATACAAAGGTAACACTTTCAATTGAAATGAGAAAGTGACATCATTTACATGTGTATTGCTGACATCTGGTAACGGATTTACCTGCTGGGCTTAACAGAGTTATTTCCTCCTGTTTAAACACTTTTGCATTGGCTAATATACAGCTTATACAAGGGAACCTCAATATCAATGAGCCGAAGGTCACAAAAATCTGAATGAAATGACACATTTATTTTCAATTTTAGGGGAAAATCATAATTTGCTTTGAGCCATACATATATATTGCACTCTTTTGAATACTATGTGTGATTGCTGCATGATATGGCTGATTATATCCTTGAACCTAAAGTCTCTCCCCCAAAAAAGTTCTCAGGGGATAGAAAACACTACAGACAGTTTAAAAATGCCTGCACCCTATTATTTACATTGAAACCTAGGACTTACTGTGCAGAAAGGGTTAAGGTATTAACTGTGATTTCATACTTGTGGGGCGAACCCCGGACATGGGCCGATACATTTTTTGAGACAAAAGACCCCATTCATTCTTGTCTCTCTCAACGATTTCTTCAAATCTATGGGACTATTATACAAAGACACTAATAAGCAGCTAACAGCTGAAGCAAATATGAGGTCCCTAAGATAAGGAAGATGTATAGTGGAAGAATATATAACTGAGTTCAAGCAATACACCAAAGACTATGAGTGGAATAAGATCTCTTTAAGAAATCAATACAGACTTGGTTTGTCAGATTCAATCAAGGATGAGCTCGCCAGAACCGATCTTCCCAAAACTTTGGAAGCTTTGATGAACCAACCATACAAATCGATCGTAGACTAAGTGAGAGAAAATCAGAAAGGCATGCCACTGAACCACCCTACATAACCTCTAGAAATCCTACCCTGACTCATATTTCGACCCCAGTCGAGTCAATGGAGATTGGGTTCATTAAAGGCCCCCTTTCACCTTTAATCCACTCTCCTGCACAAACCCACTGTTGTTGTGGCCATGGTCCTAACATAAAAGTTACTTCCTTTTCACAACATGGTGTATTTGATGTTTTTTGTACAATATATATCTATACTTATATCAATACATATTTATATATAGGTATAGATATATACAGATTTATATGGAAATATCTATTTATAAATTCTTAGAACATATTCTGCTATGTGCAGAACATTGGAATGTGAAATAGTTACAGCAAATACAGAGATAAAACCTTTATTAAATATGAATATTGCATAAATATACTTTTACATGTGTTCATCTAATTAAAGGGACATGAAACCCAAAAATGTTCTTTCATGATTCAGATAGAGAATACAATTTTAAACAACTTTCTAATTTACTTCTATTATCTCATGTGTTTTATTCTCTTTGTATGCTTTGTTGAATGAGCAGCAATGCACTGCTGGTATCTAACTGAACACATGGGTGATCCAATGACAATCAATTTAGATATGCAGCCACCAATCAACAGCTAGACCCTAGGTTCTCTGCTGTACATGAACTTGCCTAGATAAAAATTTCAGCAAAGGATAACAAGAAAAAAGAAGCACATTAAATAATAGAAGTAAATTGGAAAGTTGTTTGAAATTGTATTCTCTATCTGAATCAAGAAAGAAAATTTTTGGGTTTCATGTCCCTTTAACTGCAAAGGGCTCCAATGCACTTATATGTGTATATATGTGTACATATGTATTTATGTGTTTATATGTTTATATATGTCTGTAATGTATATATACACATATAAATACATCAATACATATGTATATATATATATATATATATACTGTATATATATATATATATATATATATATATATATATATTCACATACATATAAATCTTTAGACATGTATATTTATTTATCTCAATGTTATAATCCCTTTGACTGCTTTTTTTTCTAACACCTGACACATGGGGTCTGATTTAACATGCTGCGAATGCAGCTGTTTCCACGCGAGTCTCTGAGGTGGCAGACAGCAATCATCCTGATCGGATAAGATTGCTGGTCGATTGGCCGCGAATGAGCAGGGGGAGGTATTGCACAAGCATTTCACCAGAAATGCTTGTGCAATGTTAAATGCAGACAGCGTATGCTGTCGGCATTTAGCGATGTCAGGCGGACATGATATGCTATAGCGGATCATGTCTCTCCAACAGTTAATAAATCTACCCCTTGTATCTTCTGTCTTTGAGCTCTCGTAGCTTTTGTGTGCAATATCTATATATTTGTAATAATTTTATTAGATAGTGTTGTAACCATACTTTTTAATGTATTTTGTTTGTGTTTTGTGCAACTTTTCACAAACAGTTAATTATAGCTCTGAAGTTGCGGTGATCTTTCTAGCATATATTGCAATTGTGCATGAGCGATCGCATTTACTTTCAACTCGTAATACCAGTGGTAAGCCCGATGAACACAAACACCCACGATAAACTCATTATCGCTCATGCCTAAACGTTTGTGCTCTACTCATTATCTGACCCACATTCTGCCAACTTACACTCCCTTTCAAATATTTTTTAAATTTGACTCAAAGCACCTCAATTGCATCTTTCTGAACCGGACACCCAAAAGCTTTCACCTTACACTTAGCCCAATTTACCTTAAACCCACTTGCTCTACAAAAACAATCCACATGCAGTCTTGCCCTCCCTTAATCGCACCTGAGACTTACATACAACAGTCACATCATCCATATATCTAATTTCTTTAAAATATCTCACACAGCTACCAGTGTCAAGTTTCACCCCTTATATATACCTCTCTGTTCTTTCCCTTTAAAATACAGCCTATAAAATCATAGCACACCTTCCTCCAGGTGCTTAGTAATTTGTTTGAGTTCTCTGACGCTAGCAGTCATCCTGTGAAGCTCAATCTTACAGGCTGCAAGACATTTCATTATACGCTGTTTCTTCAGCATTTCCATCTACTCTTTTTGGATTATAACTGCTAACCTACCTCACATACATCGGATTCCTTTTCTCATTGTAGTCTGTACTCTTAGACTTTATCTACAGTAACAGACTACCTCCTCAGCTGAGTGTTCCGCTCACAAGTCTGTAACACCAGCTCTCTATATCGTCTCTGAGCAAACCATCCAAGCTCACAGCAGCTTAGCTACGACACATCATTGTTCCCTCTTCTTTGAGAGTCAAGGTTGTATTCTGCTGGTTTCTCGTAAGGTCCTTCCATATACCGCAGCCTAAAAGTATAGAGAACTGCAGTACAGAACATTCTCCTGCTCTTTTGGCTGACGTCAGTATCTACCCGAGTTGCAGATTCACTCTACGGAATGCTCCTGTCACCTACCAATGTATGCCAGGAGATCTCCTGCTCCTCAGTCGTCTGATGTCACTGACCAGCCGAGCTACAGAAACGCTTTACACAGCGCTCCTCATTCTCCTCCATTAACAGACTAGTAGCTTGAGCCATATACTATATAATCAGCTATTAAGGTTACATACATTCATTCTTTTCTGTTGCTAAATAAATGTATACTCTGTCAAAACTCCCAGTAACTGGCCTAAAACTCTGATAACTCCTCTGCCATTAGCTGCCAGTCTAGCTTCCAGTCTACTAACTCCTCCCATACGAGAAGTAAGAAATTTACATTCCAGACATATCAAATTTATGTTGATACATTGTTAACATGAACTTACTCTAAAAGTTATCTCACACTGCAATTAAGACTTTCTCTGCAGTTGAGATCCTAACAGCTATATAATAGACCATTCCAACCTCATACATAACACTCATGAACATCTACACCACAAATAATCTCATCTTTCTTTAACATTTGCAAAAAAGGCTCAATCACACAAACAAACAAAACTTGTGGTAATGGAAATCCCTGATGCACTCCATATCTTACTTGAACAAATTCAGACAAAAATTCTATTTACTTGCATTTTACTAATAATACAAACACTTAATCCAATCACACAACTTTTGTGAAAAAACTCAATATTTCCAAAACATTAAACATATATTAATGTTAAACCCTATCATGAGCTTTCTCAAAATCTAACTTTACAACCGCCACTGGATTTTTACATTCCTTATAATACCCTATAACATCACGCAAACTCTCAGCAATCCGACGCCCAGGCATCGCACACACTTGTTCATCACCCACAATCTTTACAAACTTGCGGCTAGATTTAGAGTTTTGTCGGTAACGACCCGCGTAGCTAACGCTGGCTTTTTTTTCCCTGCACCTTTTAAATACCGCTGGTATTTAGAGTTCACAGAAGGGCTGCGTTAGGCTCCAAAAAGGGAGCGTATAGCATAATTTACCGCCACTGCAACTCCCAATACCAGCGGTGCTTACGGACGCGGCCAGCTTCAAAAACGTGCTCGTGCACGATTCCCCCATAGGAAACAATGGGGCAGTTTGAGCTGAAAAAAAAACACCTGCAAAAAAGCATCATTCAGCTCCTAACGCAGCCAAGCCCTATATTTCCTATGGGAAAACACTTCCTATGTCTGCACCTAACACCCTAACATGTACCCCAAGTCTAAACACCCCTAATCTTAAACTTATTAACTGTGGGTGATACACTCAGCACCTACTCCAAAAAGATCCTGGCTTTGGGTATTGACTCCTAGTAGTAATAATAGAAATATGTTGAACAATCCAAAGCGCCTATAAGGCCGGGTCTAAAGCTAGTTGAAACAAATTATCAACTATATATAAAATTATTTAAAAAAATAATAACACTTTAATATTACAAGCATGGATCCATGTTACAATTAAAAAACATAAAATAGAATAAAACGATTAAAAGAATAGAACCAAAAGTAGCGCCTTATCAGACCGATCCCCCTAGTGTGGGATCTTATTCTTCTATCACCTTGCTACAGGCGGGAGTCGCCTCGTTAGGGGCTGTTTAGAAAACCTTGTGTGTTCCTCGGTGTAATAGTAATGACCCCCCAGAGACTATTTTGAGATGTGGTGTGCAGTGATAATGCAGCAGAAAATTCTCAACCTTGCTTAGGGTAGTGATGGATATAATAAACCTAAGTGGCAGTAATGTGATAAGAAATTTGCAAGTGTGTCCTACATACACATTAGTGTTACCTAATAATCAAAGTTAGTGACAAGTGTGAGTGGTGCGGTAGTCAGTGAATCACATTTGAAAATGTACAGTCAATACAAATCAATAAAATCAAATAGCAAATTCAAAAACAAAATACAAAAGCAATAACAAAAAACAGTCCTTTGGAAAAAAATATAGCAAAAAACAATCCTTTGGAAAAAAATATAATGTTCAATCCAACCAATCCTACGTGAAAAAAAGTGAAGAAACAGTGGCCACTGTGATAAAAACGGTTGCTGTGTTCCTGATAAATTTCTATTAACTCCTGTGAAATAGTGGCCGCCTGAAATAATACCAGGTGATAGTGCTGTAAAAATAAATTTTCATCAAGGGCCCGGCCGACCCGAAAAACCAGTGCCCAGTGACCGCTAGCTCCCTTCCACTATGTCGCGGTCCGGTGACGTCAGCGGTTAATGGCGGCCTTTCGCGCCTTTTCGCCGACCGGACCGACGTTCTCCAGGTGTTGTGGCTGTGATCCCTTGTAGGTAGGTGTCCGGGGGGGTACCTCCAAGTACCCGATGCTGGGGGATTGTGGTGAAGGACTTGAGGATCGCTTCTTAGTGACACTTTAAGGGTGGAAACTGTCCGGTCCTCTGAGACGCTGCCAGCCAGATCGATGCCTGTAGTGTTTCCTTAAATTCCTCTGCTCCAGCACGGCGGACAGCAAAAAGGCGCGAAAGGCCGCCATTAACCGCTGACGTCACCGGACCGCGACATAGTGGAAGGGAGCTAGCGGTCACTGGGCACTGGTTTTTCGGGTCGGCCGGGCCCTTGATGAAAATTTATTTTTACAGCACTATCACCTGGTATTATTTCAGGCGGCCACTATTTCACAGGAGTTAATAGAAATTTATCAGGAACACAGCAACCGTTTTTATCACAGTGGCCACTGTTTCTTCACTTTTTTTCACGTAGGATTGGTTGGATTGAACATTATATTTTTCTCCAAAGGATTGTTTTTTGCTATATTTTTTTCCAAAGGACTGTTTTTTGTTATTGCTTTTGTATTTTGTTTTTGAATTTGCTATTTGATTTTATTGATTTGTATTGACTGTACATTTTCAAATGTGATTCACTGACTACCGCACCACTCACACTTGTCACTAACTTTGATTATTAGGTAACACTAATGTGTATGTAGGACACACTTGCAAATTTCTTATCACATTACTGCCACTTAGGTTTATTATATCCATCACTACCCTAAGCAAGGTTGAGAATTTTCTGCTGCATTATCACTGCACACCACATCTCAAAATAGTCTCTGGGGGGTCATTACTATTACACCGAGGAACACACAAGGTTTTCTAAACAGCCTCTAACGAGGCGACCCCCGCCTGTAGCAAGGTGATAGAAGAATAAGATCCCACACTAGGGGGATCGGTCTGATAAGCCGCTACTTTTGGTTCTATTCTTTTAATCGTTTTATTCTATTTTATGTTTTTTAATTGTAACATGGATCCATGCTTGTAATATTAAAGTGTTATTATTTTTTTAAATAATTTTATATATAGTTGATAATTTGTTTCAACTAGCTTTAGACCCGGCCTTATAGGCGCTTTGGATTGTTCAACTTAAACTTATTAACCCCTAATCTGCTGCCCCCGCTATCGCTGACACCTGCATATTTTTTTTAACCCCTAATCTGCCACTCCGTACACCGCCGCAACCTACATTATACCTATGTACCCCTAATCTGCTGCCCCTAACACCGCCAACCCCTATATTATATTTATTAACCCCTAATCTGCCGCCCCCAAAGTTGCCGCCACCTACCTACACTTATTAACCCCTAATCTGCCGACGGAACATCACCGCTACTCTAATAAATGTATTAACCCCTAAAGCTAAGTCTAACCCTAACCCTAACACCCCCCTAAGTTAAATATAATTTTATTCTAACGAAATAAATTAACTCTTATTAAATAAATTATTCCTATTTAAAGCTAAATACTTACCTGTAAAATAAATCCTAATATAGCTACAATATAAATTATAATTATATTGTAGCTATTTTAGGATTAATATTTATTTTACAGGCAACTTTGTATTTATTTTAACCAGGTACAATAGCTATTAAATAGTTAAGAACTATTTAATAGATACCTAGTTAAAATAATTACAAAATTACCTGTAAAATAAATCCTAACCTAACTTACAATTAAACCTAACACTACACTATCAATAAATTAATTAAATACAATACCTACAAATAAATACAATTAAATAAACTAACTAAAGTACAAATAATAAAAAAGAACTAAGTTACAAAAAATAAAAAAATATTTACAAACATTAGAAAAATATTACAACAATTTTAAACTAATTACACCTACTCTAAGCCCCCTAATAAAATAAGAAAGACCCCCAAAATAAAAAAATGCCCTACCCTATTCTAAAATTAAAATAGAAAAGCTCTTTTACCTTACCAGCCCTTAAAAGGGCCTTTTGCGGGACATGCCCCAAAGAATTCAGCTCTTTTGCCTGGAAAAAAAAACATACAATACCCCCCCCAACATTACAACCCACCACCCACATACCCCTAATCTAACCCAAACCCCCCTTAAATAAACCTAACACTAAGCCCCTGAAGATCTTCCTACCTTATCTTCACCACGCCGGGTATCACCGATCGGTCCAGGCTCCGATGTCTTGATCCAAGCCCAAGCGGGGGCTGAAGACTTCCATCCTCCGGCTGAAGTCTTGATCCAAGCGACGGCTGAAGAAGTCCATCTTCGGGAAGAAGTCTTCATCCTATCCGGGCAGAAGAGGAGATCCGGACCGGTAGACATCTTCATCCAAGCTGCATCTTCTATCTTCTTCCATCCGCTCGTTTTGACGGCTAACGCCAAACTCTAAATCTAGGCGATACACTTTAAACTATCAGCCAACAACTTTGCAACAATTTTGTAATTAACACTAAATAACGAATCTCCCAATTATTCAAATTCTTTTTATCTCCTTTTTATATAATAAAACTATTAAACTTTCTTTAGTTGATTTATTATCACTCAAAACCCACTCACAAACATCCAACACATCTTCACCAAGCAGACTTCAAAACTTACAATAAAAATCCACTGGCTACCCATCACTTTCAGGCATCTTACACTTCTTAATACCTCTCGCAATACCATCTAATTTATCCAAACTCAAATAGCTTTCAAGCATGCATAAATCCTCAATCTCAATTTTTACTTCCAAATATTTTAAAACCTCATTACACATACTGTAATCCAAAACCTTATATCCATACTAATTCCCATAAAACAAAAACGCTTCACACATAGGGGCATATTTATCAAGCTCCGTACGGAGCTTGATGCCCAGCGTCTCCTGCGAGCCTTCAGGCTCGCCGGAAACAGAAGTTATGAAGCAGCAGTCTAAAGACCGCTACTCCATAAGCTGTTTGCCTGCTCTAAGGTGGTGGACATAAATCGACATAAATTAACCCAATCGAATACGATTGGGTTGATTGACACCCCCTGCTAGCGGCCCCAAATCTGCAGTGGGCGTTATTGCACTCACAGTTAACAAGGACTGCTGGTGCAATGATAAATGCAGAGAGCGTATAATGTTGGCATTTATCGATGTGCAGCGGACATGATCCGCTATATCTGGTCATGTCTGCTCGCACAATCATACATATGCCCCATAATCTTATCCTTCCCTTCTCCCTTAAGCCCAGATTCATATAACACACTCACCATACCTTCCTTAACACTAAACACTTTCTTAAAGAAAAATCTTGTACATTTTTCATATTTCTCGCATACTTCTATTCTCAATCCTATAATTCATCCTTAACATCCTCATCCAATCTCCTTAATTCTTTCAAATACTCTAAACGCCTCTGCCATCTTGCATGCTCCATTTTCCTCCTTTTAGCATTCATCCTTTCACACCTAAAAAATGGAAAGCTTACATTCACTCTTTACCCATTTCCACCAATCAATCAAAGGGCTCCATGTACGAAGCAGCGAAAGCTGCTCCGGAGCCTTTGCGGGGCAGGTTCACATATGCGAGCCTGCTTCCCGCAATGTAAGAAGCAGCGGTCATTAGACCGCTGCTTCTTACAGCCTACGCCACCTCTTAGGTGGCGAAGCAGAATCACCGAGAGCACGCTCGCTCTCAGTGATTGACAGCCCCTTCAGTCGCGTGATTGGTCGTGCGAATGAAGGGGCGGGCATTACACACTCCGATGAGTGTGTAATGGTACATACGGGCAAGCGGATCAATAGATCCGCTGCCCGTGTGTAGCGGAGGCGGGCGGAAGCTGTCCGCCCGCCTCTTAGTACATGGCGCCCAAAGAATCAAAAGCCCACTTTCTCCTGTGCATCCATTTATACTTCCTTACAAATACTCAACAATCCATTCATCCTCCAACAAACTCATATTTAATTTTACCACACTCCTTTTATACTCAACTTTTACCTTAGTACTCACTTTACACACATTACATACATGATCCATAAGAAAAATCTGCTCCATACTGTACTTTATGATATTCCCATTCCTGGAAGTATAACAAAAATCAACAAAAATCAATACAAGAATGCACTTTACTGCTTTCACTAAAAAAAGTAAAAACCCTCCCCTTTTGTGTTTGTATCTTTGAAAGTATCTTTCAGACCAAAATACTAATCAAATCACAAATCTTTTCTAGAACTTTCCAAAAAAACTCTACAATACCTTTTATATCCGCAATCCTTAAGACACAATAAAAAACCCCAAACAAAAAAGTAAAAACCTTGCCACCCAAAAACATACCCAAACTTAGGAAAAAAACAATTCTCTGCAGGAGCATACACAAAATTCATTATAAACAACTCTTATAAAAATGAAAGAAAACCATAAGAACTCTTCCCATAATAATATGTTCCACCTGTAACACTTTATAGTGCCACTCCTAAACAAAATTCCAACCCCCCATAATGTTCTGCAGAATATGACCTTACAGATCCTCCCAGTGACCATGGGAGAGTCTAAATGACATCCCTGCAAACAGAAGATATCATCATTAATATTAAACAGCACATCAAAAATGACAGCACATCTACCTTTTGTCTGTATACTACAAACATTAAAAGAGTCTATACAGATAGAAATGATTAATTAATTAATTAATTAATTCATTCATTCATTCATTCATTAAAACAAAAAACACATTATATACAATATATACAGTGCAAAGTAACAACGACTTAAGGTGGTTTCCTCCCACCCCTGGCTTTCTTTGTGGTTTTCTTCAACACTTCAGCAGACTTTAGAGCAAAACCAGGTCTCTCTTTTTCATCAGGACCTTAAACAGACTTATCCATTCCTGAGGGACTAAAGTCTTAAGAGCAGAATTAGCAGGATCCACCCAGGAACAGTATCTCTACAACCAGTTCACTATTAATACATCATAAACTTGAATCAGCACAGCCACTCTCTTTAGTTTCACTACGAGTGAAATAAAAACCCTTCAGATCATGGTGATCCTTCAATGACACAACATTTGGGAAAATGTCTGGATACAAAATATCTCCTTGCGATTCATTCCTAACATCTTCTCAATAATCATTGAATGCACACTTAACAATTAAAAATCCTTTTGTCGTTCAGCATCCACAAAAGCCCCGAAAACAGTCTGGGGAAAGTTTCTTCTTAGCAAATCTTCTACCATTGCAACAAAGAACACAGCTATGTGTGCCTTTGAATTAGATCTCTATATCAGGTTGTGCTGCTCCCCAAATAGCAGCATGTCACCAAACCATGACAGGAAGGGGACAAGGCCAAGGGGCGGGTCCTGCAATGTTCACTTCACAGATGATATTTTGGGCCTCATCAGTGAGGTGTAGCCATGTTCCTCTAGGCGGTACATTGTGCAACAGGTCCATGCCTGGTTTCCTGCATCACTCTTGGGAGACTTACCCAAGAGTCATAATTTGCATACACAAAAAGAGAGAAGCGCTCAAACAGGGAATGAACAATAGTGTAATAGCTTGTTCTTAGCGTGATGTTGGAAACCAATCGTGGACACGTTTCTCAATGTGCCTAGAGATATGGCTGCACCTCACTAAGGAGGCCCACACTAGGCCAAAATGTACATCTGGGGTTTTGCCGTATTTCTCTTTCTGAGAGGGATTGACTACAGGAAAGTTCTTCTCTGTGAAAGGCACATGATGAGCAAAAAGAGGCTGCACCTAGGGTGGTAACTAGCTATAGAAAAAGCTATTATTCATTCCAAGGTTGAGAGCTTCTTTATTTTTGTTAATGCAAATAATAATCCTGAGGGAGATGTGGGCACATTTTTTAATGTGCATAGAGGGATATGGCTGCACCTCACTGACGAGGCCCACAAGCACATCTGGGGTTTTGCCATTTCTCTTGTTCAGAGTGGGATTGTCTGGTATTTAATAATAACTAGTATTTATATAGCGCCTTTCTCCCAGTGGGACTCAAAGCACTTTTTCAGCGCTCGCTCTCGGAATTAACCAAATCGGCAGCTGAATAGTAGTTATTATTACCGAAATTTAATGGTACTCATTTCATCGACCTCAGAAGGATGTAGGGCTGAGTCGGCCCTGCTGGATTTGAACCTGTGACCTTGAATCTTTTAAACAGGCTTTTTTGTAGTCAAAATAATTACCAACTGAGCTACCTTAGTACAGTACAGTCAGGGTTGGATTGTACTGTATATTTATGTGATTATATATGTGTAACTATTTATATAATATTTTTTAATGTATTTTGTGTTTTGAATAGAAGAAAATGTTTCTTGTATTTTAAATATATATTCCTATGTATATATCTGTACCTGTATCTATTCATATTGACATATATTTTACAAAAAAATATACAGTACATTTAAAAATAAAAAGTTTTTTTTCTATGTGAAGAACATTGGAATGTAAAGCATTCATAACTACCTTCGGCTTTAGTACTGTTGATCTAACTCGGTATCAGATTAGAGCGCAAACAATAAGTGGGAGAATAAGTTTACACGGTTGTGAAATCCGAAGTCCTGAACTTAGCATGCATCGGACTTTTGCTCGGGCGCCACCTTTTTACTTTTAACTTGTAATATGCGCATTAACCTGACCGAGTTAAAATTTTACTAAGTTCGTTAGAGCACCGCTTATAGTCTGGCCCTATGTTTTTGTTTAGTTTTAAAGAGTGCATTTCAAACGTATTTAATTTTTTAGAAATAAGCATGTTCCTATGCTTAAAATACCAATGTTTTCTTGTGTGGCTAAAAAAGTTGTGTCTCTCTTTAGCAATAGAACTATAGGAGTTGTCTTTATCATCCAAAGGACATCTACTTATGCTGCTGATTAAATATCAATGTAAATTTAAATACTTTTTACTTAATATTTTTTTCAACAACAAAAAGGCATGTTTTCAATATTCAGGCATGAAAAATTTAAAAAATAGTTTCACTTTATTTGCAACTTTAAAACTCCCATTGAAAACATATCCTACTTCTTTAATTAAATGTTTATTTTTCAGTGTTATCCACTTTATATTCAACTTTTGGCCTAAATATTCTGAATGTAAAAAATATAATCCTACACCTTAAATTCAGGCAACCTGTTGTTAATTAGAATTTTTTCATCGTTACAAATCAGTAATCCACTGTACAAATTGCTTTTGTATGTGATTCATTTAATGTATGTCCTAAACATAACAACTGCTGAAATGAAATGGTATTAAAAGATGAGATACGGATTAGAATTATTTCTTTTTAATCTTGTCATCTTTATAATGCCTACAACCTCAAAATCCATAGTAAGATTTGCATTGGTATGGCATTAGTTTCTTTAAACTAATCCTATTGTTGTGCAGATTTATTATCTATGTATATCTCCTTCACTGATTTCTTTAACGTTCTATCACTTGAAACTATTTTGAGGATTTTATTTAGAAAATATAAAAGAAAGGCTGAGTTTAAATCATTAGCACCAATTAATTTGAAAAATACAGCTCCCACGAAGTTCAGCTATATAAACAGACAGGGAATGACACGTTACATTATTTTTTCCTTTCTGGCAACAATCGCGCTTTTGTAGAGAAGAAATAGAAAATATAAATTTGAGACATAAAATGTACATATTTCTAGATCTTTTTAACAATGTAGTGATAACATCTAATACCTTAGTCATCACAGTTTTACAGCATAGAAAAATAATCTATTTTTCTAGAGCACATTTTTATGAATAATGCATTTTCATTAAAACTGTGATTTCCTCGAACATGTGCTAATGATTATTATCATTAATACACCTGAACATATGTATAAATATATATGTTGGGTTTTTTTTCACACATCATGGCAGAATTTTGAGTTAACTTTAAAGGGACATGAAACCCAACTTTTTTCTTTCATGATTTAGAAAGAGCAGGCAATTTTAAACAGTTTTCTAATTTACTTCTATTATCTAATTTGCTTTATTCTCTTTATATCCTTTGCTGAAAGCATATCTAGATAGGCTCAGTAGCTGCTGATTGGTAGCTGCACATAGATGCCTTGTGTGATTGGCTCACCCATGTGGATTACTATTTCTTCAACAAAGGATATCTAAATAATGAAGCAATTTAGGTAATAGAAGTAAAATGGAATGTTGTTTAAAATTGTATTCTCTACCTGAATCATGAAAGAAAAATTATGGGCTAAGTGTCCCTTTAATCTAAGCCTTACCAGTTAGTTAGTTATCCTCCACCTAAAATTACCTAAATATAAAACCCCTGTTCTTACCTCCAGCAAACTCACAGCTAAAATGACCTAAATATACACACATATGGCTAGATTTTGCACAATACCCTCATAAGCAGACCAGCAATCCCTATTATCTATTTACTCTTGAGATATATAGGTATAGATTACATAGCTATAGAGCTATATCAAGAGTAAATAGATAATAGGGATCCCTGGTCATCTTAAAGGTACAGTTTACAAAAAACCTTCTCTCCTTTAATGTGTTTCCAATTATCCATTCTACCTGCTGGAGTGTATTAAATTGTATACATATAGCTCCTTAGCCTTTATATTGGCATATGAAATAGCTGATTTAGCCTGTAGTATCCCTACCTACACCGAAAGCTTCTATATCTAGGTATAGGCTATTGAGAAATTATGTAAACACAGCCAGCAGAAGAAATATACACTCACAGTGGGAGATGGAAGAGCGTAAGCTCTAAATGTTAATTTTCAACAGAGACAGAGCTAAGAAAGGGAAGCATTTGAGTAATAAGATAACAAGATCTGATCTGTCAGCAAGCCAAGCCTATTTTGATGGGCTGTGGTTTCAAAGAGCAAATCTAGCTATTTATTTTGCTATAAGAAGTATAAATGAGCAATTTCTCACACATTTTATACTCTGCAGCTGGTATATCAAGTCATGGGGAATACATTAAGGGAAAAACAATTTTACAGTGAACTGTCACTTTAAATTGTATAATACCAAAGCATCATCAAGTGGGTAATTCTTATGAATATACACAATAGTTTCTGAAAAATACAAGCAACACAAGATTTTGAATAAAAATAGATCTAGCCATATGGAAATTCCGGTAAAAATTAGGTTTTTTAACACTTTACAATTTTAAAACTCATTGAGAATTGAAGCCCTGTGTCTTTCACAGGGTTAAGTTCTCCCTAGTGCCACAATGGATAGTGGCTGCTTCCTTCGGTGATATCAGACTGTAGAGAGTTAATGGGAAATCCTGAGAAGGCAGTCAATCAATTAAGAGCTTAGCCATCGACATATTTATGGGAGCTCAGGAATTTTTTTTATCCTCTGCAGAGACTACACGTGCAGTCAGGAGCCAATGTGTACGACAAAGCCACCAATGAGATCTATCGCTAAGTAGCTAAGTTTGTGCTGAAGGCAGTTGGGCCCACCTGAGGGGGGGGGGGCTCCAGGGCCCGGTCTCAGTCATGACCTCTGCAAGTGTGTGCCTGTGTGCATAAGTATGTGTATGTGTGTATGTGTGTGTGTGTGCTGTGTGGTATAAGAGTGGGGATTTGTTGTTACTAAAGCTAGGCTACCTACCACCACTGGTGTCTGGAATGGTGTAATCTCAGAACTTGGTACAAATATTACCTTTGAAACAATAGCCAGTTAAGTTTATACACTTATTGCAGTATTACACACGATAGATTATATATCACAGATATTTGGATTAAATTGATAACATTCATCAGAAATTATGTTGCCAAGAGTTTCCTTTTTTCTGAGCTATATATATATATATATATATATATATACTCTTAAATTTATTTATACTTTTTCTATCACAAGTTCGTTATCCAAATGTGAGGAGAAAGAAATAAGGCCCTGGAGTTAACAGAGCTTATGAAAAATTGACCTTGATAGCATGTGTCTTTTGGTATAGTAGATATACATAGAGCAATATTAAAATTAAGCTAAAATACTGAATCAAAACTAAAAAACATTGGGACTGCACATTTTTAATGTGAATAATTTGTCATGAAATAACAATGGCTCAGCCTACTAGCATATACTAAGCAAAAAACTGACAGATAGGATATGTCACCCTATCTGAGATAGACTACATTTGTAGCACTCAGGGGATTGTTTAATTAAATAACTTGTGGTAACAGAGATAGACGTGCAAAGATGTGCAGAGAACAAAGACAAAACTGTCTGAGTAAACTAAATACCATTAAAAATTAACTTTTATTAAGGCTTGGTTAAAATTGGAAAACACACACTTAAAAACACTCTTAGGAGCCACGATAATATTACTTGTTAATCGTATATTGGTTGGTGTGGTGGGTAAGAAATTATCTATGAATAGATAACTTGTAAGGTATGGGGGCTACTAGCAATTCTATATATTCAATATATACCGGAGGTGGCAACTCAAAATATGATTGATCAGTATGTTGTTGCTGGTAATTTATTGAATAGTTTTATACTTAGGTTCACTGCAGTTAAATTTTGTGAATTTGCTGTGGGATTAGCTCAATACGTTACAGTACACTTGTACATATATAATTAAGAGGCTTAAGTAATTATACTCTTATATTCATTGTGCGTACAGTCAGGGACTTTATATATGATCCCTTTAGCTTTCACTTAATTTTCTATACGTATCTTGTATATGAGGCTATGTTCAAGCCTGCACTACAAAAATAAAGGCTCAATGCTTTATATTTAATAATGTCTTTTATATTAGATATACAAAGTCCGGCGGGTATATACTTTGTTATATAGAGTATCTGTGATATTGGAGATCACCCCTTATTGTGATATACAAAGTCCGGCGGGTATATACTTTGTTATATAGAGTATCTGTGATATTGGAGATCACCCCTTATTGTGGTGTTATCACCGTTAGTAGTAAGGTATTTCGATATTAATGTTTATTGCAGGGTGATAGACACTGGGTAAATAGCGTTCCTGTTCTTATATAGAGCAGACAGATCTAGTAACTTAGTTCGAGATATGCCTTTAAGTAAATGGCAAATTATCAACTGCTCTGAGTGGTAACAAAAATGACCGCTATTTTATAAGCTGCACGGTACCTGCGTAATGTTATAACACTACAGACATATTTGGTAAAAAAAATATATATAAGATTTCAATTTAGCATAACAAAATGAGACATTATTAGTGCGGTATTGAGCCCTGTGTAGTCACAATTTACTACAAGTGGTATGAGTACTGCTAACGGTTAAATTCTCCAGCAGCTTATGTGAACGTCAGCGTTCTGCCCCCATTAACCACTCACAACTGTTAAGGTATATAGCGGTTAAATTTATCTTAATCTATCGAGGTTCCTAAGGCTAGCTAAAAATACATGAGCTCCAAGGGCTCATCACCAGTACCCTAGCGTCCCTAACATGTTTCGCCTCGCGGCTTTTTCAAAGGGTGAGCGCGCCGCTCACATACTGGTCTTTTAAAGCCTAATGGTCACACCTCCTGGGTGACGATTGTTTCTGACAGCCAATCCTCATCCTCTACAGTGTAGAGACCGCCTATCATTACGGTTGGAGTTTTAAAGTAGTTTAATTTGTTGCTAATAATAAAAGTAACTTTATTATAATGTTGAGGTTATAAAATCAATTGAGTTATAAGATCAAATGAATTATGTTGGAGTAATCAGGACAAATGAGTTCTCATAGCCTTATAACAGGGCTTAATGCTCAGCCATAAATTTACAAATTCATTTTATTTTATCCTTAAGTTAAAGCACTGAATTCCCTAAACTATGTGATACTACGTAGTGAATTAACCCTGTAGGTGCCACCGTGAACTAGTGCTATATATTACATTGTGACTGCTTTATTTATATTATGACTTGATTACTTATGCTGGTATATACCGCAATATTGTGTAATATTAAATAAAAATAATGAGTGTTTAGTGAAAAATGCTATTGTGCTGTGTTTTGAAATAACTACTTGTGATTTTGATTGTAAAACAGTGCTAAAAATAAATAGATATTACTGAAATTATTTAAAAGTAATAGTGAATTGGTGTGTATTGTGTGCAGACTGTGAAGCATGTAAGAACGATGAATTTTTATAAATAATAAACACCACTAGTGTATAAAAGTTGCAATGAATTATGTGCTTAAGACCTATGTAGTATTAATAAGGACTATTGTAAACTAATACTTAAATAACTTGTTCATACTGTTGTGCACTTGATTATGATTCTAGATGACTAACATAAGCTAGTCCTTAGATAGCTGGTGCATATAGTTGTACACTAGAATGAGATTCTGTATGTCCTTATTTTAATTATGAACGTTTTTTAGTATATGGTGATGATAGGATTGAATTTGAATTTAATTTATAAGGCAAGAGGTAAGGATTACTTCTACCTTCAACACACAGATAACTTGGTTAAAATTAGATCTTGAGATACTGGCGTTTGATAGAATTTTTTTGAGGGTTAGGCTGTGTTATCATGAATTTGTGCTATTCATTGCACATTTTTTCACATTTTTTACAGAAAAGGGGAGAGATTGTTACACTCATTTAACCCTGATGGGTAAACTGTGTTAAGGAGAAAAATCCATTTACTTTCAGCTTTTTGAAGGGTTTTTTCAAGATCCCCACCTCTGATCCCCAGCTTAACTCTCTGTATTCCAAAACATTTTAAATTACTTTGTTTTGAATTGTGTTTATACAAAAAGTGTCTGGCCACCGAGGTGAGTTGTTTACCTGCTTGTAAGTCCTTTTTGGCATTTTTGATGTTCCTCAAGTGTTCTTGCAACCTTACTCTTATTTTTCTGGTTGTCATGCCAACATAGAACAGATTACAATTGCAGCGTAATGCGTATATTACCCCTTCAGTTTGGCAGTTGATGTGTGCATTTACTTTGTGTGGTTTGTTGAACCGATCATGTATTGTGTGTAATTTCAGCATAAAGCTGCATGTGGTACAGGTTCCACATTTAAAGGAACCGTTAGAAAAAGCACTTTTAGTTTTTTCACTAGCAAGGTGACTAGGACTAATAATGTCCTTAAGATTACGGGTTCTTCTGTATCCTGTCTGTATTTTCTCACCCAAGATTGTTTTCAATTTGGGGTCAGACATTAGTATGTGCCAGTTGGATTGAAACAGGGATTTTATGTAGTTACTTTTTGGATTATAGGTTGATATGAACCTTATCTGATCATCCTTTGGTTTTACTCTTTTTTGGAGTAGTTCTTTTCGATCTGTTGTTCTCGCTCTAAATTCTGCCCTTTTAATTGCCCTTTTGCTATAACCTCTTGATAGTAAACGTTCAGTGAGTTCTTTTGCTCTCTTGTTGTAGTTAGATTCAGAAGAGCAGTTTCTCCTCATTCTTAAGAATTCACCTATAGGAAGTGCCTGTATGGTATTTGGGGCATGGGCACTAGAGCTGTGTAGAACACTGTTTGTGGCTGTTATTTTCCTGTGTACATCCATGGATAATGTTCCATCCTCTGATTTTGAAATTTCTAAATCTAAAAAGTTTACTTTCACTTGACTGGCTTCATAGGTCAATTTGACATTAAATTGGTTTGTATTTAGGTCAAGAAGGAAAGAATCTAGTTCTTCTTTTGAACCCTCCCATAGGAACAGCACGTCGTCTATATATCTTACCCAAAAGGGGATTTTCTCCAGGTACTGTGAATTAGTGTCTGAAAAGACGTGTTTTTGCTCCCACCACCCTAAAAAAAGGTTGGCATAGGTGGGAGCACATGCTGTACCCATCGCGGTACCTCTTGTTTGTAGATAGAACCCGTTATTGAAAGTGAAATAATTATGTTTTAAAACAAATTGTAATAGTGCAAGTGTGAATTCATCATGAATCGGTTCTTCTTCTGAGCCCATTTCTAGGAACCAACGTACTGCCTCGATGCCAAGCTCATGTTTAATACAAGTGTACAAAGATTCGACATCTGCTGTCACAAGCCATGTTTGTTCAGAAATATGAATATTATCCAGTTGATTTAGGACATCAGTGGTATCTTGAACATAAGAAGTAATTTGAGTGAGATAATTCCTAAGTCTGTAGTCTACATATTTACTCGCCTTTTCAGTAAGGCTATTTATTCCGGATACTATAGGACGCCCTGGAGGATGGGTTTGGTTTTTGTGTATCTTTGGAATTAGGTAAAAAGTAGCAACAGTTGGATTGGATACTTTTAGAAATTGATATTCTTTGTTGTTAATAATATTGTCATTTTTGGCTCCTTCTATTAGGTTTGAATATATTTGAAGATATTCATTTGTAGGGTTATAATTCAGTTTGGTATAACAAGAATTATCCCTTAGTTGTTTGTCTGTTTCTAGACGATACATTTTAAGTGGCCATAAAACAATATTGCCTCCTTTATCAGAATTTCTAATGATCGTGTCTTTCCACATTTGCATCTCTTTTAGTGCTTTGCGTTCCTTAGTTGTTAAGTTCCTATTAGTTTTTGTCTCTGGGATTTGTAGGATTTTCTCACATATGATATCACTGAAAACTTGCAGTTGAGAACATTGGTTGATGTTAGGCATGAATTTAGATTTATTTTTAATTTTATCACGCCATCTTGTCTCATTTGTATAGTCAGGTATTGTGCTGTCTATAGTCTCATTTTCTGCAAGTAAGTCCTCTAGATTGGTCAGAGTAGTTCTCTCTTCTGCTGAGAGTGAATTATTTTCTGAATGAGTTATTGCTTGTGATTTGTTCAGAAAGAGTCTTTTTAAGGCAATTTTGCGGATGTACAATTGTACATCTTTGACTAATTCAAATTTATCTATTTCAGGAGTTGGGCAGAAGGTCATGCCTTTAGAAAGTACTTTTTTGTGATCCTCAGTCAGTAGTTTTTGGGAAAGGTTGATTATCCTCAATGAGTCATTCTCATCTGTGAGAACGGACTTGGGGGTCTCTGATATGGTTTCCAGCCCTTTTTGTTGATTTTGTTTGGTGGCTGACTTTTGTTGTTCCTTTTTGGTCTTCCCCCTGCCTCTTCTGGTGTGTCTAAATCGGAAGAGGCACTTTGTCCTAAAAAATCCTTCCTTTTGCCCCTTGTGATTCTTATATTAGTCCCCCTTATCGAGGTTTGTGGTTCGGTATCAGATTCAGGGGTTTCTGAGTCTTCCCCTTCTGTATCCGAGACATCACTTTGTATGATAGTAACTTTCGATGGTTTAGGATTGTTCGCATTGAATCTCTTTTTCCATTTGTAGACTCTGTTATTGGCATAATCAGATTTATCTCTGCCTAGTTTGCCTTGTTTTGTAAGTTTAATTAATTTTACCGAACATTCTGAAAGTGCTGTTTCCCATTCTTGATTATGTTCTGGATTGCGAAACTCAAAAGCAGGAAAGAGCTGAATTCTCAGACCTCTAGGTATGAGTTTGAGTTCTATATATTTTTCGAAAAAGTGATGGTTCCACCACAGTTTGTCCTGTTTAAACATAAGCTTGTGAATATCTTTTAGTGCTTGGTTCATGGAGTCTGGGCTAATTGTAGTATTTTCTGATTGATTCTCAAACACAGAATTTAGATCTATTTCTCTCTTTTCTTGTCTAGATTTTCTATCTGTTTCCCACTTTGAAGTCCTGCTTTTGAGTTTCGCAATCCAGAACATAATCAAGAATGGGAAACAGCACTTTCAGAATGTTCGGTAAAATTAATGCGAATCTTAATTAAACATGACAAAGAAGAATATGAGCTATTAGAAACTAAAGTACAAGAACTACACACAAAATTACAAGAATATGAAACACTTAAAGAATTCGAATCAGCATATAAACAGTACCAGAAAGAGTTAGACAAATATGAGGCAGAAATTAAACTTACAAAACAAGGCAAACTAGGCAGAGATAAATCTGATTATGCCAATAACAGAGTCTACAAATGGAAAAAGAGATTCAATGCGAACAATCCTAAACCATCGAAAGTTACTATCATACAAAGTGATGTCTCGGATACAGAAGGGGAAGACTCAGAAACCCCTGAATCTGATACCGAACCACAAACCTCGATAAGGGGGACTAATATAAGAATCACAAGGGGCAAAAGGAAGGATTTTTTAGGACAAAGTGCCTCTTCCGATTTAGACACACCAGAAGAGGCAGGGGGAAGACCAAAAAGGAACAACAAAAGTCAGCCACCAAACAAAATCAACAAAAAGGGCTGGAAACCATATCAGAGACCCCCAAGTCCGTTCTCACAGATGAGAATGACTCATTGAGGATAATCAACCTTTCCCAAAAACTACTGACTGAGGATCACAAAAAAGTACTTTCTAAAGGCATGACCTTCTGCCCAACTCCTGAAATAGATAAATTTGAATTAGTCAAAGATGTACAATTGTACATCCGCAAAATTGCCTTAAAAAGACTCTTTCTGAACAAATCACAAGCAATAACTCATTCAGAAAATAATTCACTCTCAGCAGAAGAGAGAACTACTCTGACCAATCTAGAGGACTTACTTGCAGAAAATGAGACTATAGACAGCACAATACCTGACTATACAAATGAGACAAGATGGCGTGATAAAATTAAAAATAAATCTAAATTCATGCCTAACATCAACCAATGTTCTCAACTGCAAGTTTTCAGTGATATCATATGTGAGAAAATCCTACAAATCCCAGAGACAAAAACTAATAGGAACTTAACAACTAAGGAACGCAAAGCACTAAAAGAGATGCAAATGTGGAAAGACACGATCATTAGAAATTCTGATAAAGGAGGCAATATTGTTTTATGGCCACTTAAAATGTATCGTCTAGAAACAGACAAACAACTAAGGGATAATTCTTGTTATACCAAACTGAATTATAACCCTACAAATGAATATCTTCAAATATATTCAAACCTAATAGAAGGAGCCAAAAATGACAATATTATTAACAACAAAGAATATCAATTTCTAAAAGTATCCAATCCAACTGTTGCTACTTTTTACCTAATTCCAAAGATACACAAAAACCAAACCCATCCTCCAGGGCGTCCTATAGTATCCGGAATAAATAGCCTTACTGAAAAGGCGAGTAAATATGTAGACTACAGACTTAGGAATTATCTCACTCAAATTACTTCTTATGTTCAAGATACCACTGATGTCCTAAATCAACTGGATAATATTCATATTTCTGAACAAACATGGCTTGTGACAGCAGATGTCGAATCTTTGTACACTTGTATTAAACATGAGCTTGGCATCGAGGCAGTACGTTGGTTCCTAGAAATGGGCTCAGAAGAAGAACCGATTCATGATGAATTCACACTTGCACTATTACAATTTGTTTTAAAACATAATTATTTCACTTTCAATAACGGGTTCTATCTACAAACAAGAGGTACCGCGATGGGTACAGCATGTGCTCCCACCTATGCCAACCTTTTTTTAGGGTGGTGGGAGCAAAAACACGTCTTTTCAGACACTAATTCACAGTACCTGGAGAAAATCCCCTTTTGGGTAAGATATATAGACGACGTGCTGTTCCTATGGGAGGGTTCAAAAGAAGAACTAGATTCTTTCCTTCTTGACCTAAATACAAACCAATTTAATGTCAAATTGACCTATGAAGCCAGTCAAGTGAAAGTAAACTTTTTAGATTTAGAAATTTCAAAATCAGAGGATGGAACATTATCCATGGATGTACACAGGAAAATAACAGCCACAAACAGTGTTCTACACAGCTCTAGTGCCCATGCCCCAAATACCATACAGGCACTTCCTATAGGTGAATTCTTAAGAATGAGGAGAAACTGCTCTTCTGAATCTAACTACAACAAGAGAGCAAAAGAACTCACTGAACGTTTACTATCAAGAGGTTATAGCAAAAGGGCAATTAAAAGGGCAGAATTTAGAGCGAGAACAACAGATCGAAAAGAACTACTCCAAAAAAGAGTAAAACCAAAGGATGATCAGATAAGGTTCATATCAACCTATAATCCAAAAAGTAACTACATAAAATCCCTGTTTCAATCCAACTGGCACATACTAATGTCTGACCCCAAATTGAAAACAATCTTGGGTGAGAAAATACAGACAGGATACAGAAGAACCCGTAATCTTAAGGACATTATTAGTCCTAGTCACCTTGCTAGTGAAAAAACTAAAAGTGCTTTTTCTAACGGTTCCTTTAAATGTGGAACCTGTACCACATGCAGCTTTATGCTGAAATTACACACAATACATGATCGGTTCAACAAACCACACAAAGTAAATGCACACATCAACTGCCAAACTGAAGGGGTAATATACGCATTACGCTGCAATTGTAATCTGTTCTATGTTGGCATGACAACCAGAAAAATAAGAGTAAGGTTGCAAGAACACTTGAGGAACATCAAAAATGCCAAAAAGGACTTACAAGCAGGTAAACAACTCACCTCGGTGGCCAGACACTTTTTGTATAAACACAATTCAAAACAAAGTAATTTAAAATGTTTTGGAATACAGAGAGTTAAGCTGGGGATCAGAGGTGGGGATCTTGAAAAAACCCTTCAAAAAGCTGAAAGTAAATGGATTTTTCTCCTTAACACAGTTTACCCATCAGGGTTAAATGAGTGTAACAATCTCTCCCCTTTTCTGTAAAAAATGTGAAAAAATGTGCAATGAATAGCACAAATTCATGATAACACAGCCTAACCCTCAAAAAAATTCTATCAAACGCCAGTATCTCAAGATCTAATTTTAACCAAGTTATCTGTGTGTTGAAGGTAGAAGTAATCCTTACCTCTTGCCTTATAAATTAAATTCAAATTCAATCCTATCATCACCATATACTAAAAAACGTTCATAATTAAAATAAGGACATACAGAATCTCATTCTAGTGTACAACTATATGCACCAGCTATCTAAGGACTAGCTTATGTTAGTCATCTAGAATCATAATCAAGTGCACAACAGTATGAACAAGTTATTTAAGTATTAGTTTACAATAGTCCTTATTAATACTACATAGGTCTTAAGCACATAATTCATTGCAACTTTTATACACTAGTGGTGTTTATTATTTATAAAAATTCATCGTTCTTACATGCTTCACAGTCTGCACACAATACACACCAATTCACTATTACTTTTAAATAATTTCAGTAATATCTATTTATTTTTAGCACTGTTTTACAATCAAAATCACAAGTAGTTATTTCAAAACACAGCACAATAGCATTTTTCACTAAACACTCATTATTTTTATTTAATATTACACAATATTGCGGTATATACCAGCATAAGTAATCAAGTCATAATATAAATAAAGCAGTCACAATGTAATATATAGCACTAGTTCACGGTGGCACCTACAGGGTTAATTCACTACGTAGTATCACATAGTTTAGGGAATTCAGTGCTTTAACTTAAGGATAAAATAAAATGAATTTGTAAATTTATGGCTGAGCATTAAGCCCTGTTATAAGGCTATGAGAACTCATTTGTCCTGATTACTCCAACATAATTCATTTGATCTTATAACTCAATTGATTTTATAACCTCAACATTATAATAAAGTTACTTTTATTATTAGCAACAAATTAAACTACTTTAAAACTCCAACCGTAATGATAGGCGGTCTCTACACTGTAGAGGATGAGGATTGGCTGTCAGAAACAATCGTCACCCAGGAGGTGTGACCATTAGGCTTTAAAAGACCAGTATGTGAGCGGCGCGCTCACCCTTTGAAAAAGCCGCGAGGCGAAACATGTTAGGGACGCTAGGGTACTGGTGATGAGCCCTTGGAGCTCATGTATTTTTAGCTAGCCTTAGGAACCTCGATAGATTAAGATAAATTTAACCGCTATATACCTTAACAGTTGTGAGTGGTTAATGGGGGCAGAACGCTGACGTTCACATAAGCTGCTGGAGAATTTAACCGTTAGCAGTACTCATACCACTTGTAGTAAATTGTGACTACACAGGGCTCAATACCGCACTAATAATGTCTCATTTTGTTATGCTAAATTGAAATCTTATATATATTTTTTTTACCAAATATGTCTGTAGTGTTATAACATTACGCAGGTACCGTGCAGCTTATAAAATAGCGGTCATTTTTGTTACCACTCAGAGCAGTTGATAATTTGCCATTTACTTAAAGGCATATCTCGAACTAAGTTACTAGATCTGTCTGCTCTATATAAGAACAGGAACGCTATTTACCCAGTGTCTATCACCCTGCAATAAACATTAATATCGAAATACCTTACTACTAACGGTGATAACACCACAATAAGGGGTGATCTCCAATATCACAGATACTCTATATAACAAAGTATATACCCGCCGGACTTTGTATATCACAATAAGGGGTGATCTCCAATATCACAGATACTCTATATAACAAAGTATATACCCGCCGGACTTTGTATATCTAATATAAAAGACATTATTAAATATAAAGCATTGAGCCTTTATTTTTGTAGTGCAGGCTTGAACATAGCCTCATATACAAGATACGTATAGAAAATTAAGTGAAAGCTAAAGGGATCATATATAAAGTCCCTGACTGTACGCACAATGAATATAAGAGTATAATTACTTAAGCCTCTTAATTATATATGTACAAGTGTACTGTAACGTATTGAGCTAATCCCACAGCAAATTCACAAAATTTAACTGCAGTGAACCTAAGTATAAAGCTATTCAATAAATTACCAGCAACAACATACTGATCAATCATATTTTGAGTTGCCACCTCCGGTATATATTGAATATATAGAATTGCTAGTAGCCCCCATACCTTACAAGTTATCTATTCATAGATAATTTCTTACCCACCACACCAACCAATATACGATTAACAAGTAATATTATCGTGGCTCCTAAGAGTGTTTTTAAGTGTGTGTTTTCCAATTTTAACCAAGCCTTAATAAAAGTTAATTTTTAATGGTATTTAGTTTACTCAGACAGTTTTGTCTTTGTTCTCTGCACATCTTTGCACGTCTATCTCTGTTACCACAAGTTATTTAATTAAACAATCCCCTGAGTGCTACAAATGTAGTCTATCTCAGATAGGGTGACATATCCTATCTGTCAGTTTTTTGCTTAAATTCTGCTCTACTACATAGCACCGTTTTCCTTTACTATACTAATGTGCTGTATGCACATAAGTTAATTAAGAATAAAGGGGATAATTTTATTACATTGAAAGTAGTGCCATTGGACCCTATCCTCCTTTTTTTCAAGTACTAGCATATACTGTAGGTACAAGTGATTTTATATATTAGGTAACCTCTAACCCTAGACCACCTGTTGCCATAGTAACTGAAACATTGATTATCCCTTCTACAATTAACTCTAACTATGAAATACAAGCGCTGTTAATATCCCCATAGAAATATACCGTATACCTACTGAACCCTCAGCTCATTTGTTGCCTAACTACAGGATCCACTGCTAATATTTACCACTAAACATCTGGACCTCAATGAAAATAATTCCTAAGTACTTGGCTCCACAACTACTCGGCTAGATTACGAGTTCTGTGGTAAGCTGAGAAAGCAGCATTAACAGGTCCTACTGTTGCTTTTTCACGCCCGCTGCTATTACGAGTCTTGCAGGTTTAGGGGCACCGCACACTTTTTTGGCCTTACCGCAAATCAATTTACTTGATTTCATAAAGTCTCTTTTCAATGGGACTTGCATAGCGCCGGTATTACAAGTTTGTCCTGGGAGGCCAAAAAGTGAGCGGTACACTCTCTACCGCTAAGATTCCTAACGCATTTTAAAGTCAGAAGTTATGAGTTTTACACTACAAAGCCGTAGCATAAAACTCATAACTAAAGTGCTAAAAAGTACACTAACACCCATAAACTACTTATTAACCCCTAAACCGAGGCCCTCCCGCATCGCAAAAACTAAAATAAAATTTTTATCCCCTAATCTGCCGCCCCTAACGTCCAATCAGCCAACAGGATTGAGCTTGCATTCTATTGGCTGATTGGAACAGCCAATAGAATGCGGGCTCAATCCTATTGGCTGATTGGATCAGCCAATAGGATTGAAGTTCAATCCTATTGGCTGATTGCATCAGCCAATAGGATTTTTTCAACCTTAATTCCGATTGGCTGATAGAATTCTATCAGCCAATCGGAATCTAAGGGACGCCATCTTGGATGATGTCACTTAAAGGTACCTTCATTCGTCGGGTAGTAGTTGTTGGAAGAGTATGCTCTGCGCCGGATGTCTTGAAGATGGATCCGCTCTGCGTCGGAAGGATAAAGATAGAAGATGCCGTCTGGATCAAGACTTCTGCCCGTCTGGAGGACCACTTCTGCACGTCTGGAGGACCACTTCTGCCGGCTTCGTTGAGGACATCTTGCCGCTTAGATGAAGACTTCTCCTGGTAAGTGGATCTTCGGGGGTTAGTGTTAGGATTTTTATTGGGTGGGTTTTATTTTTAGGTTAGGGCTTTGGGCTGAAATAGAGCTAGATGCCCTTTTAAGGGCAATGCCCATCCAAATGCCCTTTTCAGGGCAATGGGGAGCTTAGGTTTTTTTAGTTAGGGTTTTATTTGGGGGGTTGGTTGTGTGGGTGGTGGGTTTTACTGTTGGGGGGGTTGTGTGTATTTTTTTTTTGGTAAAAGAACTGATTTCTTGGGGGCAATGCCCCGCAAAAGGACCTTTTAAGGGCTATTGGCAGTTTAGTTTAGGCTAGGGTTTTTTTTTATTTTGGGTTAGCTTTTTTTATTTTGATAGGGCTATTAGATTAGGTGTAATTAGTTTAAATATCTTGTAATTTGTTGTTTTTTTCTGTAATTTAGTTTTTTTGTAATTTAGCTAATTGTATTTGATTTATTTAATTGTATTTCATTTAGGCAATTTATTTAATTGTAGTGTAGTGTTAGGTGTTAGTGTAACTTAGGTTAGGTTTTATTTTACAGGTAAATTTGTATTTATTTTAGCTAGGTAGTTAGTAAATAGTTAATAACTATTTAGTAACTATTCTACATAGTTAAAATAAATACAAACTTGCCTGTAAAATAAAAATGAACCCTAAGCTAGCTACAATGTAACTATTAGTTATATTATAGATAACTTTGGGTTTATTTTACTGGTAAGTATTTACTTTTAAATAGGAATAATTTAGGTAATAATTGTAGGTTTTATTAGATTTATTTAAATTATATTTAAGTTAGGGGGGGTTAGGGTTAGGGTTAGACAGGTTTAGGGGTTAATAAATTTAGAATAGTGGCGTTGACTTTGGAGGCGGCAGATTAGGGGTTAATAAATGTAGATAGGTGGTGGCGATGTTAGGGACTACAGATTAGGGGTTAATAATATTTAACTAATGTTTGCGAGGCAGGAGTGTGGCGGTTTAGGGATTAATATATTTATTATAGTGGTGGCGATGTCCGGAGCGGTAGATTAGGGGTTAATAAATATAATGTAGGTGGCGACGATGTCGGGGGCGGAAGATTAGGGGTTAATAAGTGTAGATTAGGGGTCTTTAGACTCGGGTTCATGTTAGGGTGTTAGGTGTAAACCTAACTTTTATTTCCCCATTGGAATCAATGGGGCTGCATTACTGAGTTTTACGCTGCTTTTTTTGCAGGTGTTAAACTTTTTCTCAGCTGGCTCTCCCCATTGATGTCTATGGGGAAATTGTGCACGAACACGTACAACCAGCTCACCGCTGACTTAAGCAGCGCTGGTATTGGAGTGCAGTGTGGACCTCAATTTTGCTCTACGCTCACTTCTTTCCTGCTAACGCCGGGTTGATAAAAACCCGTAATACCAGCGCTGCAGGTAAGTGAGCGGTGAGAATAAAGTGCAAGTTAGCAACGCACCCCTGTTACCGCAAAACTCGTAATGTAGCCGAGTGTTAATTCCTTACTGCACATTTTAAGTTAGAGAGATGAAAAGTCAAAACTGCACTTTCACAAGTCAGATAGAGCATGCAATTTTAAGTGACTTTTCAATTTACTTTTATCAAATTGATAAATTGAATTGAATTTGTTATTTGGTATACCTAGGTAGGCTCAGGAACTGCAATGCGCTACAGGTAGCTAGCTGGTAATTGGTGGCTACACATCTATGTCTCCTCTCATTGGCTTAACAGATGTGTTCAGCCATCTCCATCATTGCTCTGGAGATGATTTTTCAACAAAGGATACAAAGAGAACACTGTTGGGCCATTTCAACTCTGTATTTTATATAAAACATAAAGGCAATTACTTTTTTTTTTTAACATTTGCAGCAAACAATTTTTCATTCTGTAAACTAATTTTTGACCTTTGTCAAAACTGATTTATTTTTTAAATCATGCAGTAAAGCGAGACAAGTTAAATGTCCTGTACATTTTATCCATCAAATGGACTAGCAGCAGATCATTTATAAATTAGTACATTCTCTCAACCATTAAATTTAATGGCATACCATTGTACGTAGCACATGGACTTTTAGATCGCTGCTCTCCATTAAAACAACATGCCAAATATTACTTAGGCTACCTCACCTTTGTAAAATATATAGTAAGATTATGCACTGACAGTATTTACAAAGGCAGCTACAAGGCTTCACCTGTTATTTTTGTTTTAATTAGTATAGATCAATAATGAAACAAAATTATCAAGCATTGAAAAAAAAGAGCAGAAATACTCCTTATACCTGTTTGAATTTCTTTTCTTTTTTTAAATAATATTCATTTTGGCCTAAGCATTTGTGTGTAAATATTTAAATCCTTTTTGCATTGAGTAATTAACTGATGAAATCTTAGAGTTGCATATTCTATTATTTTTCTGACAAGGTATTTTGTGTTACTCAAATTCAGCTTTATTAATTGAAGAAGGAAAGCTGTGACATTTCAGGACTGTTCTTTTAATTTAATTTGTTAAAATACAGTAAGCAATGATAACAAATGACAATAGTTTGCTGATATTGGGCTAGATTATAAGTGGAGCGCTAATTTATTGTCCCATTTGCACACGCGCGATAAATAGCTAGCTTTTATAAGTGGCTGGTTATTGCTACAGCACGAGCTCTGAAAATTAACCCGAGTTCAGACCTCTGGTTAATTTTTAAAAAGTGTCCCAATTGGCCCCACACTTTAGTTTGAGGTTGTATTTTAATAATAAAAAAATAGCAATAGCAATAGGGTGTGGGGTGTTAAAAAATAAATGGAACTGAAAAGTGCCTTTACATTGTGGTCTATGGGAACTGTGTCTGTGTGTTCCTTGTAAATATGTATGTATAGGGTTATATATATATATATATATATATATGTGTGTGTGTGTGTGTGTATACTGTGTATATATATATATATATATATATATATGTTTTAATATGGGTATATACACATATTAACACATAAATATGTATATGTATACATTCATATATATTTATATTTTTATATTTGCTGTCCATCGCTGCCTTCGCTGTGCTAGTTCTCATGCTGTGTCTGTCGGAATGAGAACGAATCTCCTATTGGAGCCTATGGAAGCAAGCTTGTGTGAGCACAATGCTTCCGTGCAATGCCAATGCGAGGTCGCGTTCCCCTTGCACCTAACTTGTAATGCAAAGTCGAGCGAAAATATTGCCCTTGTGAAAGCAATATTTTGCGCTCCACTTGTAATCTGGCCCAAAGATTTCATTAGTTAAAAGAGTAGTACTTATATAATTCAAGGTAACATTCTTATAAAAGTAATATTCTGAAAAATTACAAATTTAGGAGTAGATTACACGTTATTTAATAAAACAACGGCACACATAAAATGAGGGTGAATTCAAAAGAGTGAGAACTAGTTATACTATACACTGACCACGTGTTCTAAATATTACTTTAGATATATAGCAATTACAAACAGTAAGGCTACACTTTCTCAACCTTTATACTTTTACTTTTAAATATTTATTTACATATTATCTGCTAGGTGATAGAGTTGTGTCTCCGAACAGTAAAAAAGGATAAATGAAGCAGCTTTTCCTATGTTGATGTGTGGATAAATCTAAAGGACAGTCCACAAATAAATTTACATTTTGCCTTGCTTTTATTGCGCAATTAAAAGATCTATGGAATGCTCATTTTCATTAGGCTAACGCTGTATGACCTAATTCCCACTATTGCTGATTCTTAAAATAAGAACGAGTTGATTTATTTATATATTGTTTGCCTAATCTTTTAATTACAGTTTAAATTTAATTTGATATATAAATACAAACATACATCACGTTTCAGACATTGATAATTAAATGAATCTGAATTTCAAGATGATTGGTAGATTATAATTTTCTGATCAAAATATATAATCTATTTATCTATCATAGTTAACTGCTTATTTTTCAGTCCATAGTCAGGTGGAATTCCAAGTGTCTCTGAAGGGCCCAAGAGGTTGGACATATAAAAAGTGATGCAGTGGAATATATGACACATAGAAGGAGAAAGAATAGTAGAAAAGATAGTCTAAGTTCAGATTGAGATATGGGAGCAGGAGCAAGCCCCAAACGCATACAGGGTACAGAATAAACAGGGACCAGGTGTTTATAATATTATAAGCAAAGCTGGTCACAAGAGAAATACCTAATATGGTCTATATATAAGGAGTTCCAGACAGTCAGACAGGAGGGGCAGCAAGTCTACAGATTGGCAGGAAGTTCTGGGTACACTCCACATAATGGGCAAACAGCAGGAAAATTAGTCGAACAGTGTAAACTAACAGCACACTCACAGGCTGGTGACAGACACATATATTGAAGGATGGATACTCTTAGAGCTGAGTCTAAAACAGACAGGAGTACTTGGACTTAACTAGGAGTCTCAGGTTTCAGAAATCTTAGGGTACAGTTATTGATTATTCGTTTCAAGATGTAGACTGAATACAGGAAGTAGTTCAGGACTTTAGGCTGAAGTCTAAGGGTATACTTGTTGATTATCATGTTCAGGCAAACTGTGCAAACGGTGATTTAGGGGTTTAGCCTGAAGTCTGAGGGTACACTCGGTGATTATCAGATTCAGGCTATAGAATGAGTGCAAGTATTGGTTTGGGGGGTTCAGGATGAAGTCTATGGGTACATTTAGTGATTTTTGGATTCAGACTTTAGACTGAGTACTCAACAGAACAAGTAGGTAAATTCCGATTATCCTAGTATGTGAAGGTATAATCTAGATTTTATTAAAGACACAGAGATGAGTATTTTTATGCATTACTCTTTCTTTACTACTCAATGCAGCCTTTTAAAGAACAAGATATATAAGATAATATAACATACACATAATAAGAACATAACATAGACTTATTATAGTGAGAAAAAACAGCCAATCAGCGCAGAGCATAGACTATAAACAGAGCACCCAATTAACATACTTCCTCTTTCTAATTGATGCTCAAAAGGAATAAAATATTAAACATCATAAGAAAACCAAAAAGTCCGAAACAACAGAGGGTAATAAACGCCAACTTCTTGTAGAACTGATGGACGAAATTCCATGGGATGTTGAATTTGATAGAAGGTAACGTAGATGTCCAGGATTCAGTGAATGAAGGTTGAGATTTCTGAATTGACGGGAAGAATCCAGAGGATGAGAAAGGATTGGATTCACATGGATACTGTTAAAAAATATAAGAATTAGTAACACATAATGACGGTTATTAGGGTGGGAAAAAACACCATTATCTATGTGAGGAGGGAAAATACTCCTCTCTGTGTCTTTAATATAATCTAGATTATACCTTCACATACTAGGATAATCGGAATTTTATTACAAGACCAGAGACTCCTATTTTTATGCAAGTTTAAAGTAGTTAGGAGAATAAATTAAGCGAGGCATGTTGAATGGGTCTGAAATAAAATTGTTTGAATATGGAATCTGAAGACCAGTCTGCAGCATTTAAAATCTGTTGAAGAGGAGCCGCTTTCAAAAAGGCTTTCGAAGCAGCGGAACCTCTGACAGAATGAGCTGTAAAAGAAATGTTGATACCGGCCTCTTTCATGACCCATTTAACCCACCTAGCGATAGAGGTAGAAGTGATAGGAGCATAGGGGGGAACAAAAGAAATAAGCAGTTGATTATGGATAGGTTTCCTAAATATCAGAGTTCTAGATTCATATGACTTTAAGCATTCGACCACACACAAAGAGGGTTCAGAAGACAGATAAGGATAAAAGATGGAAGTAGATAAAGTTTTTGTTCTGCGAGAAAGAAAGAAGGTGACTCCTTCAGGGGAGAAACGTTTAGAGTTCCAATCTAATGCTTTTACATCCGATACCCTTCTGAAAGAAATAAGGCATAGAAGGGTAGCGAGTTTAGCGGAAAGTTGTTTTAGAGTCAACAAGTTATTGTCTGGCCAGGATTTGAAAAGAGAGAAAACTAAGTCTACATCCCAGAAAAATTTGTGTTTGGGAACAGGAGGACGTTTTAATCTAATGGCTTTAAGAACTCTACAAACTAAAGGGTGTTTACCGATAGGTGAATTATTGATTAGATTATGTCTGGCAGAGATAGCTGATCTATGGACATTAATTGTTCTGTAAGCAAGGCCTGATTCAAAGAGGTGTGACAGATAATTAATGATTTCGGTTAAATCCGCAGAAATGGGATCCAAATCCCTTTGCAAGCACCAGCTAGACCATTTTGACCATGCGGCAAAATAACATCTGCGGGTACCTGGAGCCCAAGAGTCTTGAATGAGGGATCTAGCTCTCTCCGAAAGGCCTTGGAGAGACCAGGGTCCCCTGAAATTGTCCAGGCTATCAGAAAAAGAGAGCCTTGGAGAATTAGACTGTGAAATTCGCCCTCCGGATTGACTAATAGGTGAGGAAGTGGAGGAAGAAGAATTGGAAGATTGGTGCAAACGAGCCAGCCAATAATTCCAAACAATTGATATGGAAACGTTTCTCCTCCAATGTCCATTTGCCACCGGTGATGGAAGGGCCGCAGCGTGCACCCCAGCCTGAAAGACTGGCATCGGATTCTATAATGAAGTCCGGAGTTCTGCCAAAGATGGCTCTCCCATTCCAGGCTTCTAAATGAGAGAGCAACCAAGACAATTCTTCTTTGGCTTCTAGGGACAAAGGAATCAAATGAGAATAAGAAAAACCTTTCCTCAAATGAAGAATCTTTAGTCTCTGAAGTTCTCGGTAATGTAATGGGGCAGGAAAAATAGCCTGAATAGAGGATGATAGTAACCCTACTATTCTGGCTATGGTTCTGATGGGAACTAAATCTTTGGATAAAGTTTTGGTAATTTCTTTCTTGATATTCTTTACCTTGTCTGAAGGAAGACTCAGAGTAGAGAGTATTGAGTTGATTTTGAAGCCTAAGAAAATCAAAGACTTTGTGGGTAAGAGAACTGATTTCTGTTTGTTCACAATAAAACCTAAGGATTCTAATAAAGAAATTGTGGTAAATAGATGATTCTGAAGGGAATGAAAATCGTCCAAATAAATTATTAGACGAATTCCTCAGAGTCTCAACCAGGCCACTACAGGTTTCAGTAGCTTGGTGAAAATCCAAGGAGCAGAGGACAGACCAAAGGGAAGGCAAGTGAAATTCCAAAGCTGGTCTTCCCAACGGAAAGTCAAGAATTTCCAATGTTCTTGGGCGATTGGAACGGTTAGATAGGCGTCTGTGAGATCCAATCGAACCAACCAATCGTTTCCTCTTAGACATTCTCTTAATAAGTGAATACCTTCCATTTTGAAATGATGGTAAGCTACAAAGGTATTTAACGTTTTTAGATTTATGACTGGTCTGTATTGATTGTTTTTCTTTTTTACCAAAAACAGATTGCTTAGGTAAAAATCTTGAGGTTGGGAGACTGGAAGAATTGCTTTTTTGGAGAAGAGAGAAGAAATTTCTCTCTTGACCAAAAGAGAGTCCTCTTGAGAAAACTGAATTGGATGGGGAAGACAGACTTGAATTGGGGGAGATATGAATTCTATGAGAATACCTGATACAGTTTGTAAAACCCAAGGGTCTGAAGTAATTGAAGCCCAATTTTGAGTAAACAGGGCGAGTCTGCCTCCAATTTTTTCTGGGAAAGAAAGGACATAGGGAAGAAATGAAGAACTTACCTGGAGCTTGTCTAGCTCTGGCTCTGGTCCTAAAACCTCTCTGAGTCCAGGGGCGACCTCTTGTCGGAAAAAAGGAGGAAGTGGATGGTTCAGAGTAACCTCTTTGGAATTGAGATTGAAACTGGTGTTGGTATTGTGATTGTTGGGGATAGTAATGAGACCTGGATAAGAAGGATTGGCGGCCGGGAAAGCGGCCTCTGCCTCTCCCGGCCCTGTCGGAGAAACCCTGGTTAGGGTAGAAAATTTTCTTAACAGATGTTTTCACTTTATTTAAGTTAGAGAAAGTATTTACGTATTGGCTTAAGTCCTTTAAGTAAGAGTCTCCAAACAAAAGATCCTTGTTGTCTGAAGCGATATTACTTGAGGAAAAATCAGAAATTTTCGGATCTATTTTCCTCAAGATGTTACGTCTTCTTTCTCCAGACATTGCGCAATTCGTGTTCCCAATAAAACACAGGAGTCTTTGTACCCATTCTCTGACCACATAGGGATCCAAAGGGCAATTTTCGGCTACGCCTTGTTCAGATAATTCGAATAATTTAGTGAGGGGACCAACTGAATCTAAAAGTTTATCTTGGCAAATTTTCCAGGATCTATCTATTCCTTTTTTCAATTTATATCCTGGGGAACCAATGAATTTTAAAATTTTGGGGTCAACTTCAGGTGTGATGGAAGCATTCTTTGGTAACAGGGGACGAGGACATTCGGCTTTCATTTTGTTGCGGGTTTGCTTTTTTAGGGGTTTACGTAATTGGTGGTCAATGAATTTAGCTAAATCCAGGGGGGGACACCACTCGGCGGACCGGGGATGGTGTAAGTCGTCTGGTTTAAACCTAGGGTTACCCAAACAATCTAAAAAGTCCTCTTCATCCTCACTGTATTCAAAAGATTTTTTAGCTTTCTTTTTCGGTTTTTTAGCGGCCGGGGAGCCATCGGAATTATCCGAATCATTGAAATTGTCTGAATTAATATCAGTGTATTCGTCACCATCTGATTCTTCAGAATCTGAAGATGGATTATCAATATTAGTTTTTGACTTAAATTTAAATTTTTTGCATACATGAGTATCCCCTGTTTGGTTACCCTCAGGGTGCAGGGTTCTACTAACAGCGGTTTTTCTTCCTTTGCTGTGAGGAATATTAGTCTCAGTTAAAAGTTGGCGAGACTTTTCAATAAGTTTTTTGCTTGCTTTATAGGCAATAGATGGGTTCTTTCTTTTTAAAGATATTTTTCTTTGTTTCTCTCCCATCAAAGAGGTCATTTTATTAAATAAATTATTCATAGAGGAATCAATCATAGATTGTACTGTATGTAAGGTCAAGGGAGGTGATTTAGATTGAGTTTCAGACATTGTTTATAATGTTTTGTCAAAAAACAATGTGAGGTAAAATTAAATATTAAATTAGTTGATTATCAAATCTCCCTTATAAGAAAAATTTATGTATAAAATTTTAAATATATATAGTTGAAAGGGTCTGGCAAAACAGACTATTGAGAGGACAAGCAAAATATTTTCTGAGGTAAAAACTGTTTGGTTCAATTAGTTAGCTAAAACGATTAATACAGAATTTATACTAAATATAATTGCAATGTATTATAACTGCCAGAAGATGGCAACAAAAGCTGAGGAGAAATACTCAATGATAAAATGAGAGAAATGTCAGGACCGAGTGGAAAAGACACAAAGTTACCACTCGGTTAACAGCAGAGGTACAGCTGACAGGAGGCAGGGTTATTACGTCAGCGGTAATGGGCGGGAAGGGGACGGCCCACAAAATGGCGAACGGACTGAGAGAAGAAAAAGCATGCAGGAGGGGAAAAAACACTGTGCGAACAGCGGAGCAGCAAAGTTTGAAGCAGAATGTCAGTAGGTGATAAGGCTAAAGGCACAATAGAGACACAAAACTTAAATATAAGAAAAATGAAAACCGGAAGAAAAAATATATATATAAGGGGAAACAAGGGTGTTATAGTTACAAACGAAGTAAACAGAAAACGGAAAAAATGTTAAAGGGGATAAAAATATCTATAAAGACAATAATGATAATGTTTTATTATTAATATTATGACTGCACTACTTATCTGAGTGAGCAGCAAAAAGAAAGAGGAAGTATGTTAATTGGGTGCTCTGTTTATAGTCTATGCTCTGCGCTGATTGGCTGTTTTTTCTCACTATAATAAGTCTATGTTATGTTCTTATTATGTGTATGTTATATTATCTTATATATCTTGTTCTTTAAAAGGCTGCATTGAGTAGTAAAGAAAGAGTAATGCATAAAAATAGGAGTCTCTGGTCTTGTAATAAAATTGCAGCTGAGCATGAAACCGAAGCATAGAGGAGCTAAGATTAAATAGCTAGACAATAGGAAGACAAGATTTAAATTGCAAATAATTACTGAAATCACCTCACCTGGGTTAACAGGTGTGCAGAGCCAATGGCCAAACAGTAATGAAAAATAATACAGACTAACTCTCATAAAATGTCAGAGATCATATAACACTGTATGCAACTCAGCAAAACAGGACTACAAATGTCAGTGGTAGAAGTCCAAAGTGTGTTGAGAAATATTATTTTTATGACCTCACATTGGGTACAATTATTTAAAGCTGTTTAGTATTGCAAGATTCTATAACATGCCTCTTCAATTTTACAAGGCTCCTCAAGGTTTGTTTTAGAGGCAGTTTTTACCTTAGGAACTGGGTATCTCTTTAGGGAAGTTCACTAATATGATTTATGTTAAGGAGAGGCACTTACTTTACAATATCATGCTCAGTAAATTAATCTGATGCTTTAACTCCATGCTGGTGAGTTTTTGAAAATCTGATCCACAATCTGTCCTATCTATCCATCTATCTATCTATCTTTTAATCTATCTGTTCTATCTCTTTCTCTCTGACTTTTTGAAAATCTAACCCACAATATGTCCTATCTATCTATCTATCTATCTATCTATCTATCTATCATCTATCTATCTATCTATCTATCTATCTATCTATCTATCTATATATTTCTTCTATCTATCTATCTATCTATCTATCTATCTATCTATCTATCTATCTATCTATCTATCTATCTATCTATCTATTCTATCTATCTATCTATCTATCTATCTATCTATATATCTATCTGTTCTATCTATCTCTATCTCTCTGAGTTTTTGAGAATCTGACCCATAATCTGTCCTATCTGTCTATCTATCTATATATCTAATTATCTATCAGCTGTCTATCTATCTATCTATCTATCTATCTATCTATCTATCTATGTATCTGATATACTTTATACCACAACTTTTATTACTAGAATCCAAAAGATGTCCACAACACCAAATATCTTGATATAATATTTATTAAGACAATTAGAACAGCAACGTTTTGGGGGTGATCCCATTAGCATGACTAAGGGTATCACCCCCAAAATGTCGCTGTTTTAATTGTCTTAATAAAGATTATATAAAGATATTTGGTGCTGTGGACATCGTTTGGATTCTGGTATGTACCCAGGGACCTGTCAGATCCCTAGTCTTCACGAGCACCGTTCAATATTGCTGTTCCACACCTGTTTGTTTAACAACTTTTATTACTCATAGTCATATTATCAACAAAACAAAAGGATTTAATTAGCTTATGAATTACTGTGCTTACACAAGCTGATGTTTGACATCATTATTTCACTTACTATCTTTATTTATATGCAAGGTTTTAAACATAGAAAAAAAGGTTATTATGATGTAAAGACAGTAAGTCAGTTACTGATTTCTTAATTCATCAGCATTCAATAAATGCAGTATTTCAATGAGAAACCCTACACTAATTAGAGAAAAAAAAGAAAATAACTTTTGACAAAACAAATGTAATTGATTTCAGCTTCAAATACAGATCTCAGAGGTGAAGAGTTTTGACACCAGCAAAGTTACAGCAATGTTAAAACAATGAGTAATATATAAATATATTAGAATAATACAATCAAATATTTAACAAAAAAGTATTCCATTTTCATTATTTATTCATGCTTTACAAGTATCTTAACAAATCTGAGATGGCTTAGCATTCAATCACTCACAAAATAAATGAGCTTTTGTATTTATCAGCTGTAGTACAAATCTTTCCATACATTTTGCGTTTGCAAAGTTGTTAATATAATAATATAAAATAATCTAAGAGCAGAGGCGCGATCACATATACGGTGCAGGTTTCGGCGCAAGCGCGGGAATCCGCACCGCCCATAATTTCACCTCACTCATCGTTGTATTACATATACTGCGCCGTCAGATGCTAAACTGGCGTAAGTAGGACAAACTGGCGATCTTCTGAAATGTGCGCAAATACAAATTTTAGTTGTCGCAAGTAACTTATGCCAGTATTTTGTCCACGGAAAGTGTTAATATATAGTAGTTTTATGCAAATTAGGCTAACACTCGTAAAAATGGTCCGCAATTTCAAATAAATGCGACACATAATTCTGCTATTCAAAATTCATATATAAACCCATATATAAAGAGATAAATGTAGTACAATTATGATTTCCCATTGTTCTCTCCTCCAAGTATTGTTGATTGTTTTAAGAACAAATATAAAGTAAATTAGCAAGTATATGTCCACAATGTGATAAAGTACCTACAAGCTCATCCATTTGATTATGTTGTGGCTTCAAACTATTCTAAATACACAACTAAAATTTAAAAAAACAATATCATAGTATACTGTCCCTTTAACCTTGAGATGCTGCTTAAATGTATGTGTTTGTTAAGGCTTCCAAGGAGTTACGTTGCTTTTTTAGTCAGTGCAAGGGTTCCTGCGCCTGCAATTTGTGGCGAGGTGAGAATGGAGTAGATTTTCTGAATTTTGCGCGCGTAAGTCCTTACGCTGTATATTGGATACTAAATTGCACGCCTGTTCAATGTTAGTCTATGGTTAAAAAAAATATGACCGAAAGGTGAAAAATACGCGCGTAACTTGTATGCTACGCCATATATGTAATACCAAAATCGCATAAAATCTGGCATTGCAGGCTTTTGCAGGCGACGCTGCATATGTGATCGAGCCCCAGGAAGGTTGTGAATCAGCAGTGGCAGTACAAGAACTTAAATGGACTTAATACCAATATGCTAAATTACTTGAAAGTGATACACCATAACTAGAAATCTGACAAGAAAATATCACCTGAACCTTTTTTAACTAAAAAAGGAAGATATTTTACATCAAAATTTCTTAAACTCACAATACTTATGGCTAAATTTAGAGTTTTGTCGGTAAAGACCCGCGTAGCTAACGCAGCTTTTTTTCCTACCGCTGCTTCCAAACAACGCTGGTATTTAGAGTTTTCTGAAGGGCTGCATTAGGCTACAAAAAGGGAGCGTTGAGCCGAATTTACCGCGACTTCAACCCTCAATACCAGCGTTGCTTACGGTAGCGGTAAGCTGGCAAAACGTGCTCGTGCACGATTCCCCCATAGGAAACAATGGGGCAGTTTGGGCTGAAAAAAAAACTAACACCTGCAAAAAAAGCAGTGTTAAGCTCCCAACGCAGCCCCATTGTTTCCTATGGGTAAACACTTCCTAAGTCTGCACCTAACACCCTAACATGAACCCCGAGTCTAAACACCCATAACCTTACACCTATTAACCCCTAATCTGCCGACCCCGCTATTGCTGACACCTGCATTAAACAATTAACCCCTAATCTGCCGCTCTGGACACCGCCGCCACCTACATTATCCCTATGAACCCCTAATCTGCTGCCCCCAACATCGTCGACACCTACATAATATTTATTAACCCCTAATCTGCCCCCCAACATCGCCGCCACCTAACTTTAAGTATTAACCCCCAATCTGCCGACCGGACCTCGCTGCTACTATAATAAATGTATTAACCCCTAAAGCTAAGTCTAACCCTAACACCTCCCTAAGTTAAATATAATTTTAATCTAACAAAATAAATTAACTCTTATTAACTAAAGTATACCTATTTAAAACTAAATACCTGTAAAAAAAAACCCTAATATAGCTACAATATAACAAATAATTATATTGTAGCTATTTTAGGATTTATATTTATTTTACAGGCAACTTTGTATTTATTTTAACTAGGTACAATAGCTATTAAATAGTTAATAACTATTTAATAGCTACCTAGTTAAAATAATTACAAAATTACCTGTAAAATAAATCCTAACCTAAGTTACAATTAAACCTAAAACTACACTATCATTAAATTAATTAAATAAATTAGCTACCAATACCTACAATTAAATACAATTAAATAAACTAAACTAAATTACAAAAAAACCCCACTAAATTACAGAAAATAAAAAAATATTACAAGAATTTTAAACTAATTACACCTAATCTAAGCCCCCTAATAAATTAAAAAAAAAAAAAATAATAAAAGTCCCTACCCTATTCTACATTACAAAGTAATCAGCTCTTTTACCAGCCCTTAAAAGGGCTTTTTGCAGGGCATGCCCCAAAGTAATCAGCTCTTTTGCCTGTAAAAAAAATACAACCCCCCCAACATTAAAACCCACCACCCACATACCCCTACTCTAACCCACCCAAACCCCCCTTAAATAAACCTAACACTACCCCCCTGAAGATCTCCCTACCTTGAGTCGTCTTCACCCAGCCGGGCCGAAGTCTTCATCCGATGGGGCAGAAGAGGACATCCAGACCGGCAGAAGTCTTCATCCTATCTGGGCAGAAGAGGACATCCGGACCAGCAAACATCTTCATCCAAGCGGCATCTTTTATCTTTATCCATCCGGAGCAGAGCCATCTTCTTCCCAGCCGACGCGGATCCATCCTCTTCAACCGACGCCTATTCGCCGAATGAATGTTCCTTTAAATGACGTCATCCAAGATGGCGTCCCTCAAATTCCGATTGGCTGATAGGATTCTATCAGCCAATCGGAATTAAGGTAGGAAAAATCTGATTGGCTGATTCAATCAGCCAATCAGATTCAAGTTCAATCCGATTGGCTGATCCAATCAGCCAATCAGATTGAGCTTGCATTCTATTGGCTGATCGGAAATGACGTCATTTAAAGGAACCTTTATTCAGCGAGTAGGCGTCGGTTGAAGAGGATGGATCCGCATCGGCTAGGAAGAAGATGGCTCCGCTCCACTCCGGATGGATGAAGATAGAAGATACCGCTTGGATGAAGATGTCTGCCGGTCCAGATGTCCTCTTCTGCCCGGATAGGATGAAGACTTCTGCAGGTCTGGATGTCCTCTTCTGCCCCATCGGGTGAAGACTTCAGCCCGGCTGGGTGAAGATGACTCAAGGTAGGGAGATCTTCAGGGGGGTAGTGTTAGGTTTATTTAAGGGGGGTTTGGGTGGGTTAGAGTAGGGGTATGTGGGTGGTGGGTTTTAATGTTGGGGGGGGTTGTATTTTTTTTTACAGGGAAAAGAGCTGATTACTTTGGGGCATGCCCTGCAAAAAGCCCTTTTAAGGGCTGGTAAAAGAGCTGATTACTTTGTAATGTAGAATAGGGTAGGGACTTTTATTATTATTTTTTTTATTTTATTAGGGGGCTTAGATTAGGTGTAATTAGTTTAAAATTCTTGTAATTTTTTTATTTTCTGTAATTTAGTGTTTGTTTTTTTTGTAATTTAGTTTAGTTTATTTAATTGTAGGTATTGGTAGCTAATTTATTATTTAGTGTAGTGTTAGGTTTAATTGTAGCTTAGGTTAGGATTTATTTTACAGGTAATTTTGTAATTATTTTAACTAGGTAGCTATTAAATAGTTAATAACTATTTAATAGCTATTGTACCTAGTTAAAATAAATACAAAGTTGCCTGTAAAATAAATATTAATCCTAAAATAGCTACAATATAATTATTTGTTATATTGTAGCTATATTAGGGTTTATTTTACAGGTAAGTATTTAGTTTTAAATATGAATACTTAAGTTAATAAGAGTTAATTTATTTCGTTAGATTAAAATTATATTTAATTTAGGAGGGTGTTAGGGTTAGATTTAGCTTTAGGGGTTAATACATTTATTATAGTAGTGGCGAGGTCCGGTCAGCAGATTAGGGGTTAATACTTGAAGTTAGGTGGCGGCAACGTTGGGGGGGGGCAGATTAGGGGTTAATAAATATTATGTAAGTGCCGGCAATGTTAGGGGCAGCAGATTAGGCGTTCATAGGGATAATGTAGGTGGCGGCGATGTGCGATCGGCAGATTAGGGGTTAAAAAATGTTATTATAGTGGCAGCCATGGGGGGGGACCTCGGTTTAGGGGTACATAGGTAGTTTATGGGTGTTAGTGTACTTTAGAGCACTGTAGTTAAGAGCTTTATATACCGGCATTAGCCCATAAAGCTCTTAACTACAGCCTTTCCATGGGCGTTAGGAGTCTTGTCGGTAGAGGTGTAACACTCACTTCAGCCAAGACTCTAAATACCGGCGTTAGGAAGATCCCATTGAAAAGATAGGATACGCAATTGGCGTAAGAGGATCTGCGGTATGGAAAAGTTGTGGCTTGAAAGTGAGCGGTACACCTTTACCTGGCCGACTCTAAATACCAGCGGGCGGCGAAAAACAGCGTTAGGACCCCTTAACGCTGCTTTTGACAGCTAACGCAGAACTCTAAATCTAGGCGAAAGTGTTCTGTAAAAAGTTATCCTTCAGCTACTGTCAGCTGCATGTTGAAAGAAAAGAAAAACAGCAACAGCCAATCAGCTTCATCAGTGCTTATGTCACACTTTGCTTTACTGTGATCTTTGTGTTGAATTGGCAGCAGACACTGTAAGTCTGCTGCCTGGATGAACCATTTCACAAGGACTTGCGCAATCGCCCCAAACAAGCGTGTTTGCTGTGTTTTATCTCTGCCACCTCAGAGGATGACAGCTGCTTCTTTTGTTGTGGAATGTAGGCTCACATGTTGGATGCTGTCTCACAAGGGTTTGAAGGCTGCATACTTTATATAAAAGTCTTAGCGTTTATGCTTATAGTAAATATTGTTATCTATAAATACAGCTGTGGAAGTTTTCTTCTCAGTCGGTGAAAAGTTTCTCTTTGGACCTGAGGATCAAAAAACTTGCATGCATGGAGAAAAATCACACAAAAACGTTTAGAGCTTTTTACATTATTTTGTCTCTCTTTCACATTCAGAACCCTGCATATTGAAATATACAGCTCACAAGGTAAAATTAAACTTTTTAAAATTCTTTGAGGGAACTCACAGTACTGACAAGACTTCTTAGATCACCTCACCACAGTGGAGAGCTTTGGGACATCGGACACTCAGAGTTCAATGGCAATTTAAGACTTTGGGTTCAATTTATTAAGAAGCGGATGCTGCATCGAAGCCCCATCATTTTTGGTCCGCCAGAAACGGAAGTTAAGAAGCAGCTGCTCCTTATCTTCTCCACCACCTTTTAGGTGGTGGACTGAAATCATCCCGATCCAAAACGATTGGCCGCCAGTGATCAGGGGGCGGCATTGCACAAGCATTTTACTAGAAATGCTTGTGCAATGATAAATGCCGACAGCGAATCATGTCCGCTCGACCATTAATAAATCTACCCCTTCATATAATCCAGGGGCCATAAGGCACACCTAAGTTTGAGTACCATTCCCTTTTGAGCATAGGGTCAGCAGCTGTAATCTTTAGTTGTGATACAAGAACTTATTTTATAGTTAGAATAAGGGGCACAATGGGGTAATATGGTGGCTAAACTATGTTTGGCTCTATTCTTTGAGTGTTATTGTGTTATTATATTTCCCTGTGTATTTATTTTATAGTGATGATCTTAATTGGAATAAACAGTTTTTATTGCATTCTAATTGTTGGTCTCAGCCCCTTGCTTGGATCATTAAAATGTATGATATTAAAAATGTTTTTCCAGAAAATATATTTAATTTCTCCTGATATATATTATTATATAGTGAAGTTTAATGTTATTGCTTTTATAAGTATATCCTAATTTTTGGTCAAAAGCCTCTATACATGGTGAATAGTTTTTAGGTGTCGTTCAGAAGTGCCTTAGGGGCCGATGTATCATGCCCCGTATGCATCTTAATGCATCTGTTTCCGAGCGAGCCTTCAGGAGTTAAGACCTTTGCTCCTTAACTAGTCAGCCACCTCTGAGCTGGCAGACTGCAATCAGCCCGATCGCATACGATCGGGTTGATTGACACCCCCTGCTAACGGCCGGTTGGCCACGAATCTGCAGGGGCGGCATTTATCAATGTGCGGTGGGCATTCACTAGAAATGCTTGTGCAATGATAATTGCTGACAGCGTATGCTGTCGGCATTTATCGATGTGCGGCAGGCATTGTTAAATTGGCCCCTTAGTCTAAGGAGAAGTCAATAGAAATGGAGAAGTTGTTGCACATAGCACAAGAACTTACAAACATTTCCATAAACGTTTCCTGGGTGCTTCCCATGACAGAAATGTACTTGGACTTTTGGGGGGTAGCTCACAGCTTTTTTGTGGGTGGGACAGCAGCAGCAGGAGGGGCTGAGGGTGTATTATCTGTGTTGTAGGTCAGGTCTTGGCCATGCCAGGTGGAGTTGTGTGTGTGTCATGGGTGGAGCAGTCATGGTAAGGAGAACTGTACATACTATTTACCTATTTATGGAGAATTTTAAAGGGGCATTAACAGAAAATAAATTGTATAAGCAAAGTATGGATATTATTCCATGCCTCACTATAGTCAGAGGTGCCACCATATTAAAATCTAGCTTTCACTGCATTCCAGTGCTGACCTGTTTGCATATGTGCAGAAACTCTTCTTTAGATACCTGCAGTGCACCCAAAATTAGAGGGAGGTGCATTAAATGAATTTAGTTTTTAGTGTCTCTTTAATTTACCCTGTACTAGAGCACTATGCAAAGTTCCCTAAAGTCATTTTTACCACTGGTGATGGTTCAATATTCAAAATAGCTGTCAGATTGTCATGGTTTTATACAATGAAACCTGGCAGGTATTTTGCATATTGGACCACTGGTATTTCAATTCAACAGAAAACAATATTCTCGTTTTTTTTTTTTTATTCATCTAATTCATCAGCTTTATCTTCTTGGAATCCAATTTGCATATTTCTCCCAGCAAACATGGCAAACTCATAAACTTAAAGGGATAGTCTAGTCAAAATTAAACTTTCTTGATTCAGAGCATGGAATTTTAAGCAACTTTCTAATTTACTATTATCAAATTTTCTTTGTTCTATTTGTATCTTTATTTGAAAAAGCAAAAATGTAAGCTTAGGAGCTGGCCCATTTTTTGTTTAGCACCTGGGTAGAGCTTGCTGATTGATGTATAAATGTAGCCACCAATTAGCAAGCGCTACCCAGGTGCTGAACCAAAAATGGACTGGATCCTACGCTTACATTTTTGCTTTTTCAAATAAAGATACAGAGAAAATGAAGAAAAATTAATAATAGGAGTAAATTAGAAAGTTGCTTAAAATTGCATGTTCTATCTGAATCATGAAAGTTTAATTTTGACTTGAGTGTCCCTTTAATCAAATTTTATTAGAAGCAGCCAGAGTACATCTATCATTCAACAAGCCCCATCAAAAAAAGCATATACATGTTAGAGGGCATTTTTTTGTACACAACAAATAAAAAGTAATGACTTTGTACACTAGATTTTTCTTTACATAAATGTTTTGTAGAGGATCCATTTATATAGCCCACCTGGGAGTGTTTTTGTAACAATTTATAGTTTTGCTTATTTTTTAATAAAATAGTGCTGATTTTCAAACTCCTAACCAAGCACACAAAAGTTTAGATGTATTCTAATGTCTACAGATTCAAGCTTGCTCCTGTTGGTGTAATCTGGCTTTTCACATGCAAGGGGGGGGGGAGTGTCTGCTGTTCCTGGGTGTCCCAGCCTAACCTCATCAACAGTGCTAAACTGGGAACTTCTATGTAAGTTTTTGAAAACGGTTTAATAATGGATTTTTAAATAAGTATCTGTGCACATTCTTCTTTATAGTAGTGTCTTTCGCATGCAATTATATGCAAATGAGTGTATACTGTCCCTTTAAAGTTTCTTGGAAAATAAGACTTCAAACTTTTGGTAAGTACAATAATTAAGCAAAAGTATACCAAAGATGAACAATGTGTTTTGTAAAAGTATCCAATACTGAGCACTCACCAGAGAGTACTTAGCATTCACCAGTAGACTTAATATTCAGATAATTAAAAATATTTAGGGGAAACTCTTGCCAGTAATCTGATACACATATTTAGTATATCATTCAATGTATACAATTAAAAATAATATATAAAAATAACAAAAGAAAGCAGCAAAAATATTAACGTTTCTTTGTAGAACAGCCCCAAGAAAACAGGGAATGGCAAGTCCAGGCAGCTCCACGGTTCACAGGCCAGCCTGACTTTCATGAAGATCACTGCAACAAAAACAAAAACACCAGGGTGTCGAATGGCATGATGTCTTCCCAAAAACCACACAATCAATATAAGACATTCACTTACAAAAGAGAAGCACCTCCAGGTGCTGTATGCACAAGCTAGAACTTCTTTGACACATAACTGTAGCTCGACTGAGTCTCCCACCATCAGAAGTGGATGTAGTTACGCTTCTCCAAATGTTACAAATCATCCTCCAGCAGATATTCACAATCCTAAGGAAGGAGTATAGAGCTTACTACTCAGTGTAGAAGAAGAAAATATCTGCATGAGGGTGATTCATAACATTTAGAGCAGCCCTGATGATGCCAGTGTTACTATATAGACTCCTAATAATGGTGGAAGACTTGAGCGATCAGTTAATCTAGACATCTGAGAAGTGCTAACTTGTGCATAATACCTGAACGTGCATATCTTTTTTTGAGTGAACTTCTTATATCCATATTCTATGTGTGCTTATTGGGAAGACATTATGCCATGTGGTGCCCTAGACTTAATAGTCACCAGATCAGATGTAACAACACACCGAGGCTGCCCTCAGGAAACTCTCTATAAAAAAAAGAAAGAAAAAGGGGGCTGTCCGGTACGAGTTGCGTGATATCTCCAATAGAAAATAGTGCTTGCTGGAAAAGTTAACTTTTCTGGGCAGAGCGAGTAAAAAAAAGGGGGCACACTTTTAAAATTAAATAGTGCAGCCAATACAAATAAGATTACTCTGTTTTCAGCATATAGCTGAAAAAAACAAAGACAGTGCATCCCATCTAAGAGTAACAGTTTTATTTAAACAGTGATAGCGCTTGCTAGAATCACACTTACAAGATAATAAAGGTAATCAGGCATTCAAAAAGAACACAGACAACCGCTCTGAGCTGTGCCATGAGCGTATTACCAAACCGGACTGGGAGGTAGATGGTAACAGCCCCAAACGAGGTAGACGCCGAAGTCTCTCGTGGGCTCTCCGGTCAGGATGGAATAGTTCAAGTGCGTGCGTGACGTCAGAGCGTTGATGACCTCAACGCGTTTTGTCCTATAACGTTAGGACTTTCTCAAGAGGGTGGGTGTTAGAGGCTGCCAGGTGCACGCGCATATAGCTGGAGGTTGCACCTGATTGGCTGGTGTTACAATTTAACCTTTGAACTGAAATACAATGTTCTCCGCTATGTGCGACTGCACCCGGATAAGTAAAATCCATAATAATAAGACACAAGTGGGTAAAATAGAACTAGTAGGCATAGAAGGAAATTATGTATATGCACATATTGTCTAAAACCGTACTGAAAATTCATCGTATTGATCTAAAAACACAATATGTTAATAAGTACCATAAAACATAACATATAAATACAATTCATCATTTGAAAATATATGGATAAAAATAAATATTACAAGAAGGGAGGAGTCGGTGGGGGGTCTCTAGTCCCTTTAAGGAAAGAGCAATAGAGAAGCACACCACATACACCAAGATTGGCGCTGTGTGTGTAGTAAGCAAAGATAGTGGTGGGGGATCCTATGTCAGCAGCTGGTATCTCAAAAATTTGAAAGGTATCTCCCCTATGGAAGGTGAGAATTTGGGAACCCAATCCTTACACAGCGCTTTTCTCACCCTCTTCCTTCTATAAAAATAAATATATATACATAAAATAGATACTGAGGACATGAAGTCGGGGGTGACCTAGAACAATTCATAAATATAAAATCTGATGTATATGGAACAATAAAATTGATATTTTCACAAAAAAAATATTTTTACATAAAAGCATTTAAATCTAAGTCAATGTTTAACCCATTGGGTGAGAGTGGGTGAGCTGCTACCATCTAACTCTCAGTCCGGTTTGGTAATACGCTCACGGCACGGCTCAGAGCGGTTGTCTATGTTCTTTTTGAAAGCCTGATTACCTTTATTATCTTGTAAGTGTGATTCTAGCAAGCGCTATCACTGTTTAAATAAAACTGTTACTCTTAGATGGGAAGCGCTGTCTTTGTTTTTTTCAGCTCTATCTACTTTGGTCACTTTGACACAGAAGTTTCCCAAAATTAACAGCTGCTCCCGCTCTCCATACTCCAGGCAAGATACGACACTGCACAAGATTGTATGTTTAAATGGCTAGAATCTACTGACCTTACTACTATTTGATGGACAAAAATGAAAACCTGGAGACAATCTATTGACACGGTACTGTTCCATTTTTCACTGTGCATATTCATATCATTTCATTGCTTACCTCATCACCTTTTGAATCATAAGCTATATCTATATATCTGTATATCATTTGACCAAGACTGTCATCTTTTGTTCTTTTTGTTTGTTCAGCATATAATATGTTACAGCCATCTCTATTTTCCTTTGCATGTGTTTGTTTTTTAGGGTAATATGGTAGTGTAAGGTAGCCAGTGTACTAGAATGAAATTAAATGCCTGGCCCTCTAGTGGAAAGGAAGAACCTTAGTTGGAGTTGAGTTAGAAACTGTGTTGCAAAGTTAGGGGTGGGTTTAGCTTACCAGATTTAAGCCCAGGGAGCCAGGGTTCTGCCTCTTTCTCCTGGTGACTACAGCCTGGAAGTTTTCCCCTCCCACCAGTTCCCTACATGTTTTAGTTGTGTGAGGTGGAGGCATCAGGCCATTAGATGGCTTCCTTTCGGTTGCTGGTTAGAGGCAAAAGGCAAGGATAGGGTTAATTGGCCTAGTCTTAGTAAGTCCTTAGCTATTAAGGTATGGAGCTCGTAGTTTCCTGCAGGGCTCATTATCCCGGCGCCTTAGATGCTGGAGCTTCCCCATCATTATTTTCTGCAAAATGGATCATTATCTCTTAGTAGCGGGAGGTCACGGCACTACAATGTCAGAGTACAGAGTCCGGATCTGTGACAGTCGGGCTAATAGGCGGGGATGACATCCCCAAGACTGTGCCCTGGGGGGTGCACCACCCTGCAGGTCTGCTGGCTGAAGATCCCCAGGGTGTCTGTCCTTACTAGGCCCCTGCCCCTATCCATTCAATAAGCCTCCCTTCAGGGGCCGTGACCTCTGGCTATATGGGGTTAGTTCTTAGGTCCCTGCTTGCCGTCACCATAGGTTAAGGCTTATGAAGCCAAGTTTAAATGTTAATAAAATTTGTTATTACTAATAAATGCGCCCATCATATGGTTTTATACCCAGCTCTTTGTGTAGTGTGTTTATTGAAGGGTTTGAAGGGGGCTATGTTTTATATATGTTTTATATATGTTTTATATATAGTTGGTTAAGGATTCAGAGTGACGACATGAGGCATCAGCACTTTGATCAATCTCTCCACCTCAGTTTGAAAGATAAAACTGCAATTTTTCAAAGGGAAAATATTTGGAGAATGTGCCAGTCCTAAAACAGATCTTTCAGCTACCCCCATGGAACATCTCCGTTCAGCCCCGTTCAGAGCCACGAAAACTAAGTTAAAATAATGAAAACAATGCAGGTTGAATTTTGTATTCTATAATATTTTGCATATGTAGTGTAGCTTTATTATGCTTTTTCCTGTGTGTATTAAATTTGTTTTTTTTCCCCTACATAATTTTAATACTTATTTTACTTTTTCCATAAAATACAATTTTTGCAAAACTATTTTGTTATGAATTTAAATGTTAAGAGTTAACAATACGCTTTTTACTGTTTGTCTTTATTTCAATCATTTTTAAATTATTATTTTTTGGAGACCAATTGTAACCTTTGCATCTCCTTCATGTACATACATACAGGGAACACTCCTTTGCAAGGCACACTGGGTTCAGTTCTGGGTTAGATTACGAGTGGAGTGCAAACTGTAGCACACAAGCGATATCGGCTTTTTGCGCACAATGGAAATAGCGCGTATATTACAAGTTGAAAGTAAGTGCGATTTACACTCGTATGGTTCGACCGACTTCAGAGCTTGCATAAAAGGTAGGAAAAGAAAAAAGGACTTTAACATATATATGCCTTTATATATATATATATATATATATATATATATACACACACGTCTAAATATGTGCATGTATTTATGTATATATATATATATATATTTACAGTATATATACAAACAGAGAGAAGCACACTCACAGGAACGAACAACTTGCTCAATATTATTGTTAGCCTGTTCTATGGTGATTTACCACCTGGGTGCAGCTTCTTTTAGCCCAGTAATGCTTTTCACAGAGAAGAACTTTCCTGTAGTATATCAGTCTGATCCCGCCTATTATGGTCAGTCCAGCGGCGAAATACCAGGCAATTCCTCTCTGAACAAAGAACAAAACAACCCCAGACGATCATTTCGGCCTTCATTGGGCCTCGTCAGTGAGGTGAAGCCATATTCCTCTAAGCACACTGAGCAAGGATTCCACATCTGGTTTCCCCTTTTTCCCATAGGGAGACTAAATGCACACAGAGAGAAGCACACTCACAGGAACGAACAATATATATATATATATATATATATATATATATATATATGTGAATACAGATGTATTTACAGTATGTATTTAAATGTGTATATATGTATATACAAAAAAATAAACACATATATACATATGTACACACATCTATACATCTATACATATGCATTGGAGCCCTTGGCAGTCAAATACCTGAGAACATAAAAAAGCATATTTATTCAATATTAATATTTAATAATAGTTTTATATGTTCTAAGTATTTTTAAATAGATATTCATATATATATATACTAGTCCTAAAGCCCGTTCACACGGGCCGTGTTGTGTTATATTTAATTTACATTCTTTTACATTCTCTCTCTCTCTCTCTCTCTCTCTCTCTCTCTCTCTCTCTCTCTCTTTCTCTCTCTCTCTCTCCCCACTTGCCGGTCCTCGCGCTGCTTTGTTTCACCCCTGCGCGTGCGATCAGCTGTGCTGCCCGGTCCTCGCGCTGCTGTCGGGTGGGTGCGCGTGCGATCAGCTGCAAGTGTTTGTCTGAACTGCGCATGACGGCTTCAGACAAACTCTTGTCTTTTATAATATAGGATATATATATATATATATATATATATATATATAATGTTACAAATGGATCCCACACTCACTACTAAGACACAGCTTCCGGGGTGCACTTTAAATAATAATATATCAAATTGAAACAAGAAAGGCACTCTCCGTGATAAACACCAGACTTTATTCAGGTGAACGTTTTCTGGGTTACCCCCGTCCTCAGACCTTGTCAACGGGAGTAACCCCGAAAATGTTCACCTGAAGTAAAGTCTGGTGTTTATCACGGAGAGTGCCTTTCTTGTTTCAATTTGATATATATATATATATATATATATATATATATATATATATATATATACAGAGGGGCAAAAACGTATTTAGTTAGCCACCAATTGTGCAAGTTCTCCCACTTAAGAAGATGAGAGAGGCCTGTAATTTTCATCATAGGTATACCTCAACTATGAGAGACAAAATGTGGAAACAAATCCAGACAATCACATTATCTGATTTGGAAAGAATTTATTTGCATATTATGGTGGAAAATAAGTATTTGGTCACCTACAAACAAGCAAGATTTCTGTCTCTCGCAGACCTGTATCTTCTTCTTTAAGAGGCTCCTCTGTCCTCCACTCATTACCTGTATTAATGGCACCTGTTTGAACTTGTTATCAGTATAAAAGACACCTGTCCACAACCTCAAACAGTTACACTCCAAACTCCACTATGGTGAAGACCAAAGAGCTGTCGAAGGACACCAGAAACAAAATTGTAGACCTGCACCAGGCTGGGAAGACTGAATCTGCAATAGGCACGCAGCTTGGTGTGAAGAAATCAACTGTGGGAGCAATAATTAGAAAATGGAAGACATACAAGACCACTGATAATCTCCCTTGATCTGGGGCTTCACGCAAGATCTCACCCCGTGGGGTCAAATAATCACAAGAACGGTGAGCAAACATTCCAGATCCACACGGGGGGACCTAGTGAATGACCTGCAGAGAGCTGGGACCAACGTAACAAAGGCTACCATCAGTAACACACTAGGACTCAGATCCTGCAGTGCCAGACGTGTCCCCCAGCTTAAGCCAGTACATGTCCGGGCCTGTCTGAAGTATGCTAGAGAGCATTTGGATGATCCAGAAGTGGATTGGGAGAATGTCATATGGTCAGATGAAACCAAAGTAGAACTGTTTGGTAGAAACACAACTCGTCGTGTTTGGAGGAGAGAGAATGCTGAGTTGCAACCAAAGAACACCATACCTACTGTGAAGCATGGGGGTGGCAACATCATGCTTTGGGGCTGTTTCTCTGCAAATGAATGGGGCCATGTATCGTGAGATTGTGAGTGCAAACCTCCTTCCATCAGTAAGGGCATTGAAGATGAAACGTGGCTGGGTCTTTCAGCATGACAATGATCCCAAACACAGTGCCTGGGCAATGAAGGAGTGGCTTCATAAGAAGCATTTTAAGGTCCTGGAGTGGCCTAGCCAGTCTCCAGATCTCAACCCCATAGAAAACCTTTGAAGGGAGTTGAAAGTCTGTGTTGCCCAGCGACAGCCCCAAAATATCACTGCTCTAGAGGAGATCTGCATGCAGGAATGGGGCAACATACCAGCAACAGTGTGTGACAACCTTTTGAAGACTTACAGAAAACATTTGACCTCTGTCATTGCCAACAAAGGTTATATAACAAAGTATTGAGATGAACTTTTGATATTGAACAAATACTTATTTTCCACCATAATATGCAAATAAATTCTTTCCAAATCAGACAATGTGATTGCCTGGATTTGTTTCCACATTTTGTCTCTCATAGTTGAGGTATACCTATGATAAAAATTACAGGCATCTCTCATCTTCTTAAGTGGGAGAACTTGCACAATTGGTGGCTGACTAAAAACTTTTTTGCCCCACTGTATATATATATATATATATATATACAGTTTATACATACATACATACATATACATTCTCCGGCCACTTTATTGGGTATACCTGTTCAATTGCTTGGTAACACAAATTGCTAATCAGCCTTGCACATGGCAGCAACTCAATGCATTTAGGCATCTAGACGTGGTGAAGACGACTTGCTGAAGTTCAAACCGAGCATCAGAATGGGAAAGAAAGGGGATTTAAGTGACTTTGAAAAACTGCTGATCTACTGGGATTTTCACGCACAACCAAAAAAGAAGAAAAAGAGGAAATATCCAGTGAGCAGAAGTTTTGTGGACGAAAATGCCTTGTTGATGTCAGAGGAGAATGGGCAGACTGGTTCAAGATGATAGAAAGACAATGGTGTCCCTACTACAGTCATATGTAAATTTTACATTTAAATGGTTTTGATTCATAAGTGTTATGAACTCTTCTAATTCCTTCACTGTTCCATGCCACATGACTAAAATATTGTCTATGTAACGTGGCCACAGACTTATTTTTTCCTTATATACTGATAATGTATTTCTTATATAGTCAACCTCCCATTTCCCGAGATACAGGCAAGCATATGTGAGGGCACAACCTTCCCCCATTGCTGTGCCTAGTATCCAGCGGGAAAATTTGTTGTCAAAAATGAAAAAAATTCTATCCAAGATTAATTGTAATAGTTGTAAGGTAAAGTTAGTATGTGCTGTATATTCTGTGCCCCTTTGGTCTAAAAAGTATCTATACGCCTCAATCCCTAATTTGTGAGGGATTGAGGAGTAAAGGGACTCCACATCTATTGCTACTTATATAGTTTGATCTTCCACTACTAATCCATCTAGTTTTCTTAGCATATCATTGGTGTCTTGAATAAATGAAGGGAGGGTAGTCATAAAGGGTTGCAAACAGTAGTCAATATATAGAGTGATGTTTTCATCAAACTTTGCTGTCCAGAAATTATGGGCCTACCGGGGGTGGATGTTTCTTTTTATGTATTTTGGGGATTGTATAAAAAGTAGCCATTTTAGGGTTTTTAGTATACATAAAGACACAATCTGCCTTATTGATAATCCTCTTTCTTAAGGCCCCTTCTGAAATAAACTCCAATTCTAATTGATACTCAATAGCAGGGCCCTCTAATAGTAGCTCATAATGTATAGTATCAGTGACTTGTCTCATGCATTGTTTTTTGTAGTCTTTGGTGTCCATTATTACCACATTGCCACCCTTATCTGATGGCTTGATTGTGATATTATGGTCCTCAATAAGATCTTTTAGTGCTTCTCTTTGTTTACCTGTAAGGTTATCTTTATATCCCATATGTATATCTTATTTGGATATATCTTTTTCAACCATTTTTACAAAGCTGTTTACTGATGGAACCATAGATAAGGGTGGCATGTAGGTCGATTTTTCTTTGAGAGTGGTATGCCCTATGCCAATATTATCTGTTTCACCTTCTGGTATGTCCTGATTTTCCTCTAACAGAGATGTTAATTCCTTTAACATTAATCTATTTTGTTGGTCAAGTACCTGTTGTTTTTCTTTGCCCTTATGTTATTTATTTAAAACCACCTTTCTGGCAAACATGTGCAGATCTTTAACTAATGTGAACTTATCCAATTTGTTAGTGGGTGAAAATGATATATGATATTCTGTAATATCTGTTCATGATCCAAGGAAAGTGTTTTTCCAGATAAATTAATTATTTTAAGATCATTACTGTTAGGTTCATTTATATCTATCTCTTTTTGTTCAGTGGTGCTTATTGTTGGCTCCTCAGATTGTATGTTTTTTTTCACTGTATCTTCCTCCCCTGTGTTTTTTCCCTGCTCTTCATCTTTTCCTTTTTGTGGGTTATTTTTCGTATTGCCTAAAAAAGGCCTTTGATTTCATCTTCTATTCCAAGTTCTAGATCTACCCTCATCACTTACTGTTGATTTATCTGTGTCAGACGAGGTATCGTTGTTAGCACCTCTAGAGAAATCATATACTTTATTTGTCTGATAATCCTTGAAATCCCTTTGGATTTTTTTTTCTTAAATTTTGTGTCTTCTTGTATTTTTTTAAGTTCTAGTGTAACCCCATTCATTAATCTCTCATATTCAGGGTTATTAATCCATTTTTACAAGATTGTGTTTGATTCCTCGAGTTCTTTGGTTATCATCTCTAGTTTCAAAGTATTTTCCTTTATTATTAAACCCATAATTTTAAAGGAACATTCTGATAAATGGGGTCCTGCTTCCTCCCTGCCAATTGCAGCTGTGTAGTCGGCAAGTGACCACAGCCAGTAGCCCACCCTGATACCTGGACCGCAGTATTCAGGGTCCCACCCTGTGGCAGACTCCGGCTACCCTGACTACCTGGAACAAGCCGCTATGTAGCAGAGAAAGTGATTATAGCAGGAGCCCACCCAAATAACTAGACCGATTAGCATTCAGGTGAAGCAAGAACTGATTTTATTGGGAAACACAAACTCCTTTTATACACAAACAAAAGGGTCTTATCTCTTTCCCAAATCTCATGGCACTTCCATGGTGTAATTTGAAAGCTCTCGATCCCCAGATGCCATGATCCAAAAAGCGGCATGATTTGTTACTGGGGACCGGAGTTACAGCCTGGTAAGATAGGGGGTAGGGGTGTCCAAAACCTCTGGTTCCCAAAGGAACTCCCCTCTGGCAATCACCCCACCTCTTGTCCTCCCTATGCACTACCGATCTCCAAAAGAGCAAAGTTCTGAGGCAAAGGGCTGCTGGAGCGACCAGGGGTAAGGTTAGTGGGTGTCCAGCGTGAAGTGACCGACCGGGAATTCTAGGAGCCCAGGTAGCCTAAAAAGGGTTACACAGGTATCCTTTATGGTGCGGCCAGCTGACAGTTCCAGCAGTCGACCAGCCTAGAAGGGTTTTCCCAGTTAGAGATCAACTCTCCTCTGACAGAGTACTCATAGAAAAACAACATTGAGCATGAATCTGGGAGATTGTGTAAGCCATGAAAAGGCCAAGTCCGATGTAGAAAGGAGTGAGCCCTGTAGTAGGGGGGTGGGGGTTAGTCTTGGTGGTTTGGTATCCGTGACAATCTATTTTTGTAAGTCTTAAATATTTTGTAGATACTATTCCCACTTTCCTGTGTTGATTCGTTTTCTGTCGTGGAGAGGCGAAATATGTCATTGATGTCACTCTCCCATTCTTCCTCATTGATCATAGCCATAGTGATGTATCGAGACCCTCAAATCGGGGAACACTCAAGCTCAGAAAAAAATGATGCTTAATTATATTGTAATGTCACAGTACAGCATATAAATGTAGTTGTAGCCCCAAGGGTAAATTAAAAAATTGAAAATGTACCAGCTCAATCCAATGTGTAATGAACTAGATGACCCTGGACAACTAAAGAGACATTACTCTTTAGTTGTCCAGGGTCATCGAGTTCATTACACTTTGGATTGAGATGGTACATTTTCAATTTTTTAATCCAGGGGTGCAAGGGGGCATAAAGTGTATAATGAATAATAATAAAGAAAAAGAAGAAAATAGAAAACAGTATGCCCTATGCCAGCACTATCTATAAGAATATCTATAAATGAATAAAGCAATCAACACTGAGTGTAGGTGTCCCCGGATTGATGTAAACAAGTCCCTCTCCCACAAACGTACAAATGCTTCTAAATCAAAATCAAAATATATTAAATATTTATTAAATAATTTATGTGTAATTAGTGCAATAAGGAATAAAGTGCATTTGCTAAAAAACAACAATTATTATATTACCTATCCACCAATGGCCATTGGGATAATATTATTAAAGTCCCATTTTAATATAAGAGCTCACAAAGTATATTGTAAAGGTAAATAACTTCCAAAATCCGTAGGCCTGTAAAGACTTAGGGACATATTTATCAATGTGCGAGCGGACATGATATGAAGTTCTTGTGAACTGCTGGTACAATGCCTCCACCTGCAGATTCGCGGCCAATCGGCTGCTAGCAGGGGGTGTCAATCAGCCCAATCATTTTCGATCGGGTTGATTTCTGTCCGTGGCCTCAGAGCAGACGGACAAATTATGGAGCTGCAGTCTTTAGAGCGCTGCTTAATAACTTCTGTTTCCGGCGAGCATTAAGGTAGAGTCCCAAAATCTGGGACTGTACACTAGCAAATTATAAGGATTAGTGCCGATCCCTTAAGTACAATTTATGTGCACATTGTATAGATAGAGAAGAAATACCAAATCAGGTATTAAACAGTCTCCCTCCCCACGAACTAAGTCTTAGCTGGGTTTTTTTAAGAATTACTATTTGAAATATGTGAAAAGGATAAAATGTGGCTTTTATAATGTATATAGGTACAATTTGGATACACATTTAGAATAATAGTATTACCTTAATAAGGATTACATGTTAGACAGGAAGTATACTATTCGGAACTTCTGAGCACTGCTTAAAATCCCAGAAGGGAGAAATACTCAGAAGGAAAGTTATGCCATGAAGAAGCCACACAGAGTCTTCCCAGCTGCATAACACGTGTAGCGTTTTTTTTTAAGTCCTCGGCTAGGCCAGCTGAGGGATCCTTACCACTGAGCTTTTGGGATTACACCATATGCCACAAGTACTCCCAACGAAGCGAGGTATAGTCACAGCTACCCATTGTGGAACTGAAACAGAGCAGCTATGGATGCAGACCAACAGAAGCCTAAGTGACCAGTACTATATTTTAATTTGACTAAATTTGACCGGCAGATACCATACCACGAAGATTGGTGAGATCTAATCCGCTTATTACCCTATCAGCAGGGTACCTTAGGCGAGGGTGGTACACTCAGTAGGTTGTACCCTGTAACGTGGTAAACCCCAGTGCGATCTGGGGATTTCACTGTAACAAACTTGTTTTTTACTGGTCTGTGCTAAATATTACTAAATGACTGTCTGCTGCTACTTTTACCGCTTACATGACACTTTATATAGCTTGCATTATTTGACCAGCATCATTGCTGTTGCTAACAATTGCTGCTACTAATTACAATGGACTTTGCTTGTTGACTATATACCTCGCCCTACACCTTTATGCATTGTACATATTTTGATTACAGCTAAGAGATTCTGGACATTCATTATTGCTACCTGACCTTTTTTCACACTAAGCCTTTATAGGCCTACGGATATTGAAAGCAATTTATCTTTACAATATACTTTGTGAGCTCTTATATTAAAGTTGGACTATAATAATATTATCCCAATGGCCATTGGTGGATGGGTAATATAATAATTGTTGTTTTTAGCATATGCACTGTATTCCTTATTGCACTAATTACACATATGAATTATTTAATAAATATTTAATATATTTTGAGTTTGATTTAGAAGTTTGTACGTTTTTGGGAGAGGAACTTGTTTTCATCAAACCGGGGACACCTACACTCAGTGTTGAATGCTTTATTCATTTATAGATCTCCTTATAGATAGTGCTGGCATATGGCATACTGTTTTCTATTGACTTATTTTTCTTTATTATTATTTATTATACCCTTTATGCCCCCGTGCACCCCTGGACACATTACTCTTTAGTTGTCCAGGGTCATCTAGTTCATTACACATTGGATTGAGCTGGTACATTTTTCAATTTTTTAATTCACCCTTGGGGCTTCAACTCCATTTATATGCTGTACCGTGACACTCCAATAAAAAATATATAAAATTAAGCATACTTTTTTTCTGAGCTTGAGTGTTCCCTGATTTGAGGGTCTCGATACTTCACTATGGCTATGATCAATGAGGAAGAATGGGAGAGTGAAATCAATTACACATTTAGCCTCTCCACGACAGAAAACAAATCAACACAGGAAAGTGAGAATAGTATTATCTACAAAATATTTAATATACTGATTCAAAAATGGTACCAAGAGGCCTAAGATTTAGAAAAATACCAGGTAATAACTTTAAAGACCCATTACTGGAAGGTTTTTTTACCACATGGGACAGTTATTAATCAAAATATTCCTTTAAAATTATGGGTTTGATAATTAAGGAAATACTTTGAGACTAGAGAAGATAACCAAAGAACTAGAGAAAAAATGGATTAATAACCCTGAATATGAGAGATTAATGAATTGGATTAAACTAGAATTTACATAAATACAGGAAGACACAAAATTTAGGAAAAAAGAAAATTCCAAAGGGATTTCCAAGATTGTTCTCTAGAGGTGGTAACAACGATACCTCGTCTGACACAGATAAATCAACATTAAGTGATGAGGGTAGATCTAGAACTAGGAATAGAAGACAAAATAAAAGGCCTTTTTAGTCAATACGTAAAAGAACCCACAAAAAGGAAAAAAATGAAGAGCAGGGAAAAAACACAGGGGAGGAAGATACAGTGAAAAAAACATACAATCTGAGGAGCCAACAATAAGCACCACTGAGCAAAAAGAGATAGATATAAATGAACCTGACATTAATGATCTTAAAATAATTAATTTATCTGGAAAACACTTTCCTTGGAACATGAACAGATATTACAGAAGGGATTATCATTTTCACCCACTAACAAAATGGATAAATTCACATTAGTGAAAGATCTGCACATATTCACCAGAAAGGTGGTTTTAAATAAATAACATAAGGGCAAAGAAAAACAGCAGGTACTTGACCAATGAAATAGATTAATGTTAAAGGAATTAACATCTCTGTTAGAGAAAAACCAGGACATACCAGAAGGTGAAACAGATAATATTGGCATAGGGCATACCACTCTCAAAGGGAAATTGACCTACATGCCACCCTTATTTATGGTTCCATCAGTAAACAGCTTCGTAAAAATGGTTGAAAAAGATATATCAAATTAGATATACATACGGGATATAAAGATAACCTTACAGGTAAACAAAGAGAATCACTAAAAGATCTAATTGAGGACCATAATGTCATGATCAAGCCATCAGATAAGGGTGGCAATGTGGTAATAATGGACACCAAAGACTACAAAAAAGAATGCATGAGACAAGTCACTGATACTATACATTATGAAACACTATTAAGGGACCCTGCTATTGAGTATCAATTAGAACTGGAGTTAATTTTAAAAGGGACCTTAAGAGAGGGGATTATCAATAAGGCAGAATTTGATTTTATGTATACTAAAAACCTTAAAACGACTACCTTTTATACAATCCCCAAATACATAAAAATACATATCCACCCCCAGGTAGGTCCATAATTTCTGGACAGCAAAGTTTGAATGAAAACATCTCTTTATATATTGACTACTGTTTGCAACCCTTTATGACTACCCTCCCTTCATTTATTCAAGACACCAATGATATGCTAAGAAAACTAGATGGATTAATAGTGGAAGATCAAACTATATTAGTAGCAATAGATGTGGAGTCCCTATACTCCTCAATCCCTCACAAATTAGGGATTGAGGCATGTAGATACTTTTTAGACCAAAGGGGCACAGAATATACAGCACATACTAACTTTACCTTAGAACTATTGCAATTAATCTTGGATAAAAAATTTTTCATATTTGACAACAGTTTTACCGGCAGATACTAGGCACAGCAATGGGGAAAGGTTGTGCCCTCACATATGCTTGCCTGTATCTCGGGAAATGGGAGGTTGACTATATAAGAAATACATTATCAGTATATAAGGAAAAGATAAGTCTATGGGCACGTTACATAGACAATATTTTAGTCATGTGGCATGGAACAGTGAAGGAATTAGAAGAGTTCATAACACTTATGAATCAAAACCATTTAAATGTAAAATTTACATATGACTGTAGTAGGGACACCATTACCTTCCTAGACTTACAAATAAATATAAAAGAGGGTATTATTCAAACCGAAATGTACAGAAAGGACACATCAGCCAATACTATATTAAGGGCTGATAGTCATCACATTAATTCAGTGACAAAGGGGATCCCATATGGACAGTATCTTAGATGCAAGATAAATTATTCTACATCAGATTCCTTTAATACTCATGCTAACAAACTATCAAAAAGACTGCTAGATAGAGGATATTCCCATAAAAGCCTTAAACACAACTACCAGATGAAAAACAATCCTCAGAGAAAAATGTAGCAAGGTTTATATCAACATTTAACAATAAGTGGAATGAGATTAGATCAATACTTATAAAACATTGGAATATAATGATGGTAGATTCCACTATGCAAACAATAGTGGGTGAGATACCACTTATGACCCCTAGGAGATTGCCCAACCTATGGGACAAGTTGGTACATAGCCACTTTAGAAACCCAGTTAAAAAAATGGCTACAAAACTATCAAAAAAAAGATGGTAACTTTCCATGTTGGAAGTGCAGCATATGTAAAAATATTCAAAAAGGCAATAAAGTCACCGATGCCAAGGGAAAAAAAAACACAAAATATTAGGGCACATAAATTGCAGGAGTGGTGGTCTATGTAGGTAAAGCCTTTAGGGAGCTAAAAGAAAGGGTAAAAGAGCATAAAAATGAAATAAAAAATTAGAGTGGAAAGACAGTAGTGTAGCGAGACATTTTTTTTTAAATGCCACAACAGCTCTGCGATTGGTCTAAAAGTTGTAGGTTTAGAACTAATAGATCAGCAAGGATAGGGAGTGACTTAGATAAGCGCCTATTGCAGGCAGAAAGTAAATAGATCCATAATATAGAAAACTTAAACCCAAAAGGTTTGAATGAGGAAATTAACTTTGCCCCCTTCCTATAATAAAATCTAAACTTAAACACTTAGGCTACAAACACTTAACTCCTTGTCCCCATTTTCTTTACAAAAGGGTTCCTTATTCCCCTGCCTTCAGAGGTGTTTATAATTAATATACAAATAGGATAATTATTTTTGACCACTAAAAAGGAAGAAATACAAGCTAAATTCAGCATAGGGTCTTATAAACAAATTTGGAAAGCTAAGTACTAATTCACACACCATTATTGCAGTACTGTTGACTAATGTGATGTTAAATACAGTTGCCTTTATTCCAGCTTTATTCCACCCTGTAGTAAAAATATCTGAATCTGTCTGCAATGTGCATACTATACACATTATATTACATCATACTAATCCTATATAGATATATTAACATCTGGGACTGTACACTAGCAAATTATAAGGATTAGTGCCGATCCCTTAAGTGCAATTTATGTGCACATTGTATAGATAGAGATGAAATACCAAATCAGGTATAAAACAGGCTACCTCCCACAAACTAAGTCTTAGCTGTTTTTTTTTTAAGTATTACTAATTGAAATATGTGAAAAGGATAATATGTGGCCTTTATAATGTATATAGGTACAATTTGGATACACATTTAGAATAATATGATTACCTTAATTAGGATTACGTGTTAGACAGGAAGTATACTATCCGGAAATTCTGAGCAATGCTTAAATTCCCGGAAGGGAGAACTAATCAGAAGGAAAGTTACGCCATGAAGAAGCCGCGCAGAGTCTTCCCAGCGGTGAAACACGTGTAGGGTTTATTTTTAAAGGGCCATTATACACTCATTTTTTCTTTGCTTAAATGTTTTGTAGATGATCTATTTATAAAGCCCATAAAGTTAGTTTTTTTTAAAAATGTATAATTTTTCTTATTTTTAAATAACATTGCTCTGATTTTCAGACTCCTAACCAAGCCCCAAAGTTTTATGTGAATAACGTCAGCTACCTTCTCCAGCTTGCTCCTGTTTGTGTAAAGGGTCTTTTCATATGCAAAAGAAGGGGGAGGGGGGAGTGTCTTATTTGCCACTTGCAGTGGGCTTTCCAACTACCTTTTCAACAGAGCTAAACTGAAAGCTTCTAAGTACGTTTTTAAATCATTTTATACTGGATTTTTATATCAGTATCTGTGCATCTTATTCTTTATAGTAGTGTCTATTACATGCAGTTATATGAAAATGAGTGTATACTGTCCCTTTAAGTCCTCGGCTAGGTCAGCCGAGGGATCCTTACCACTGAGCTTTTGGGATTACACCATATGCCACAAGTACTACCAACGAAGCGAGGTATAGTCACAGCTACCCATTGTGGAACTGGAACAGAGCGGCTATGGATGCAGACCAACGGAAGCTTAAGTGACCAGTACTATCTTTTTCTGTGACCGAATTGGACCGGCAGATACCATACCACGAAGATTGGTGAGATCTAATCATCTTATTACCCCACCAGCAGGGTCCCTTAGGCGAGGGTGGTACCCTCAGTAGGTTGTACCCTGTAAAGTGGTAAACCCCAGTGTGATCTGGGGATTTCACTGTCACAAACTTGTTTATTACTGGTCTGTGCTAAATATTACTAACTGACTGTAAAAAGTTAAAAAAACTAGTAAAAAACTGACTGTCTGCTGCTACTTTTACCACTTACATGACACTTCACATAGCTTGCATGATTTTACCAGCATCATTGCTGCTGCTAACAATTGCTGCTACTAATTACAATGGACTTTGCTTGTTGACTATATACCTCGCCCTACACCTATATGCATTGTATATGTTTGTATTACAGTTAAGAGACTCTGGACATTCAATATTGCTACCTGACCTTTTTTCACACTAAGCCTTTACAGGCCTACGGATATTGGAAGCAATTTATCTTTACAATATACTTTGTGAGCTCTTATATTAAAATGGGACTTTAATAATATTATCCCAATGGCCATTGGTGGATAGGTAATATAATAATTGTTGTTTAGCATATGCACTTTATTCCTTATTGCACTAATTACACATATGACTTATTTAATAAATATTTAATATATTTAGATTTTGATTTAGAAGCATTTGTACGTTTGTGGGAGAGGGACTTGTTTACATCAAACCGGGGACACCTACACTCAGTGTTGTTTGCTTTATTCATTGATAGATATTCTTATAGATAGTGCTGGCATAGGGCATACTGTTTTCTATTGTTTTCTATTTTCTTCTTTTTCTTTATTATTATTCATTATACCCTTTATGGCCCCTTGCACCCCGGGATACATTACTCTTTAGTTGTCCAGGGTCATCTAGTTCATTACACATTGGATTGAGCTGGTACATCTTTCAATTTATTTATATATATATATATATATATATATATATATATATATATATATATATATATATATATATATATATATACTGTGTGTATATATTGTGTGTGTGTATATATATATATATATATATATATATATATATATATATATATAGGTGTAGATAAATATGTTGCCAAACATCATCAGATATATAGAAATTTTATTTAAGAATAAATATAACATATTTTTTATGTGAAGAACATTGGAATGTGGATGTCATGTGTAGTGCTCTTGGAAAAACATGGTCGGGTTAGCGTGTGAGTATGGGTGTTTTACTTCACTTTTCATGCTCCATTGAAATCTACGGGAGAATATGTTAATGTGGTAGCGAGATCCGAAGTACAACTTTTTGTGTGCGTCAGGTTTTTACTCTCCCCCTAACTTTTTACTTTCAATTTGTAATAGGAGCGCAATCTGACAAGCGCAAAAAGCCTCTATCTACCGAAGCAAACAAGCGCGTGGGAGCACAAAATACTGCTCCACTTGTAGTCTAGCCCTCTTTAAAGCTCTCTGGGATTTCTTACTATAATAATAAAACCCCTGTCCTAATTCTATAAAGGCAGTTTTTATTTTAAGAACAGTGTATCTTGCAAAGAGGTTTTCCCTGCGTTTAAAGGGACAGTTTACTCCAGAATTGTTATTATTTAAATAGATAGATAATCCCTTTTTTACCCATCCCCCAGTTTTGCATAACCAATACGGTTATATTAATATACTTTTTACCTCTGTGATTACCTTATATCTAAGACTCCACAGACTTCCCCCTTATTTCAGTTTTTTGACAGACTTGCATGATGCCTAGGAAACTCCAGAGGAGTAAGCACAGTGTTATCTATATTGCACACAGGGACTAACACCCTCTAGCTGTGAAAAACTGTCAAACTAAGAGACAGCCTTCAATGGCTTAGAAATTAGCATGTGAGCCTGCCTAGGTTTAGCTTTGAACTATGAATACCTAGAGCAGTGATTTTTAACCTTTTTTTTGCCGTGGCACACTTTTTTACATTAAAAAATCCTGTGGCACACCACCATCCCAAAATTTAAAAAAAAATCACACATTGTAGCCTAATACAGCATCCTAGGTCCTAGAGAACAAAACAAAAAAAATTGATGATAAAAGTAAATTGGAAAGTTGTTTAAAATTGCCTGCCCTATCTGAATCATGATAGTTTAATTTTGACTAGACAGTCCCTTTAAGTATTTAAAAGTGAAGCATACATTACAATAGGTATTTTAATTTAAACATTTTATAAAATAAATCAATTAAAATTGAAATAAATATATAGTAAATAATTTTGGACCAAATTACCAGTGGAGTGCAGGTTAAATCGCAATGCTTGAGCGCAATTCAAGTTAACGCTTGTTGGGTTAGGGTGTCCTCAGAGCTATGGTTAACTGTTTTGCGAAACAAAAAAGTGTCACAAAACACTTAAAAAATATATTAAAAAGTACAGTTACACTAATAATAACACCCTCTAATCAAAATTATTTCTAAAAAATATTGCACACAAAGGTTATAAGGGCTGAAAGATATGAAGTATCAGAAAAAAAGGCTGCACAGGGCTTTTACATTGAGATACAGACATATGCGTGTCTAAATATGTATATGTATGTATATATAAATGTCTGTATATGTGTACATATGTATTTATATGTGTATATGTGTATTTACAGTCATATATAAACATTTAAACACGTAAATACATGTGTATATATATATAGAGAGACATATATAAGTGCATTAGAACCCTTTGCAGTTAAGTCGATGAAAACATGTTAAAGCATATCTAATGCAATATTCATTTTTAATTGTGTTATACTGTGTATTACTGTATATATTTCACATTCCAATGTTTTGCAAAAAGTAGAATATTTTCTAAATATTTATAAATAGATATTCCTATATATATTTGTATATATCTATACCTATATATAATCATCTATATATATATATATATATATATATATATATAGGTATCGATATATATTGTACAAAAAAAACTTTAGATATATATAGCATGTCTGGGTTAGTGCACTTGATAATACACGATCAGGTTTGCGCGCGAGCAGGATGTTGCTTTTTTTCCTTTGCTCTATGGGGGAATAGGTTATCACGCTCGCAATATTGTAAGCGGGTTAGCACAAGAGTGATAACATTTTACTTACAACTCGTAATATGAGTGCAACCCGACGTATGCAAAATGTTTACTTTGTTTATATATATATATATTTGATTTTTCCTGAATTGATTATTTTATGAAAATGTTGTTCCATCATAAATATGTATCAAATTTGCATTATTTTTATGCATGTCTTTTTTTTCACTTCTATTCATGTTTTGTGATACTGTAATATCTAACTAATATTTCTTTCTTTAAATACATTTTTTTCAGTTGCTACATAAATTTACATAATTTGGAAGCAATCAGATATTATCTTCAGAATTAAAATACCCTATTTAACATATCTATTTGTGAAGGTGTAATTTCCCTATATAATGCATTATATGCAACAAAACAACATATTTTTTAAGCTTTGTTTAAACCACATATAAATAAGAGGTTATACAGAGTTAATTCAGAAAAAAAAAGCAAAAACATTTTTGTATCCTTTACTAATTTTTAGTTCAAAACAGCTTAGCTAAAATAAAATTGTAGGTGAAAAAGTATCATAAAAGAGTACATGAACGAGTAGAAATTTAATATTAAATATATATACCTGTGTGTATGTGTATATATATATATATATAATTTTTTTTCCCAAGAAACTAAATTTGGAGTGGCATTTTGAAGGCACAAGCTTCTGTTCTAAATTATCTTCTCTAAGAGATCGTATTTGATTTGTGTGTGACCCATTATAGATATATTTTGAAGGTCAAGTGTGTCCACCATGCATACTCTGTGTTCTGATGACATCATGCGACACTTCACCAGCGGCAATAGTAGCATGTCTTGTGGACATATGCAGCTGCATCAACTTATGACCACATTTGCAGTGAATCTAGGCTTTCTAGTTTCCCCAACAAAAATAGTGAATGACCAGCAAGTGAAATAGGGAAAACAGAAGGTGGAGTTGTGATAAGACCTCAGATTATTATTATTATCAGTTATTTGTAGAGCGCCAAGAGATTCCGCAGCACTTTAAACATAGGCATGGTATGCAGGTAACATTTATAGGGATCACATGGGTAGAGGGCCCTGCCAAGAGCTGCACTGTTGTAGTCAGCTCTTATGAAGATGATCTGCAAACACCTGGGCTCATAGGCTTAAATGCTAAGGGGGTTCAAGGGGATAACAAAGGAGGAGAGAAACTGGGGTTAGGAAATTTTAGTGTAGGTTGTATGCATCCCTAAACAGTAGAGTCTTTTGGTAGCGCTTTAAACTTTCAAAACTTTTGGAGAGTCTTGTGGAGTGAAGCAGAGAGTTCCACAAGATAGGGGCCAATCTGGAGAAGTCCTGTAGATGGGAATATGAGGAGGTAACAAGAGAGGAGGAGAGGAGGAGGTTGTGAGCAGAGCGAAGGGGACAGGAGGGAAAGTATTTGGAGACAAGGTCTGAGATATAGGGGGGGGGGGGGCAGTGCAGTTGAGGGCCCTGTATGTTAGAGTCAGAATTTTGTGTTTAATTCTGGAGGCTAGAGGAAGCCAGTGAAGGGATTGGCAGAGAGGTGAAGCAGATGAAGAGTGATGTGCAAGGAAGACAAGCCTGGCAGTGGCATTCATTATGAATCGTAAAGGAGCTAGATGGCAGCTAGGGAGACCAGAGAGGATGGAGTTGCAGTAATCAAGGCCGGAAAGGATGATAGATTAGATTCAAATCTTAGTTGGGTCTTGTGTAAATAAATGTTTAATTTTAGAGATGTTTTTAAGGTGGAAGCGGCAGGAATTGGCCAAAGACTGAATGTGAGGAGTGAAAGAAAGATCTGAGTCAAGTGTGACCCCAAGACATCGGGCATGCATGGCAGGGGTAATGATGGCATTATCAACAGTTAGAAAAATGAAGGGGTGGAGATTTTGGAAAAAGGGGGGAAAATAAGCAGCTCAGTTTTGGAGAGAATTAGCTTAAGGTAGTGAGAGGATATCCAGGATGAGATATGAGAAAGACAGTTAGTGACTCATGTTAACAAGGAAGGAGATCTGGTGCAGAGAGGTAGACGTGGGTGTCATCAGCATACAAATGATATTGAAACATGTGGGACTTTATTAAGGAACCTAGTGATGACTGGTAGATTGAGAAGAGAATTGGACTAAAGACAAAGCCTTGCGGTACCCCATCAGAAAGTGGTAAAAGGGCAGAGGATGCACCAGAGAAGGCTACACTAAAGGTACGGTTAGACAGTAGAAATGGCTGTGTCGCAAATACCAGAGGATTGTAAGGTTTGGAGCAAAAGAGGGTGGTCAATAGTATCAAAGGCTGCAGACAGATCAAGGAGGATTAGCAGAGAGAATTGGCCTTTCAATTTTTCTGTAAGTAGGTCATTGGTAACCTTAATGATTGTTGTCTCTGTGGAGTGTTGTGGGGGAAATCCAGATTGCAGCGGGTCAAGGAGTGAGGTAATGTAAGGAAATGGGATGGACATGCATAAAAAAGGAAAGAAAGAGAGAAAGAAGAGAAAAAAATGCAGTATTTCCTTTCACATAGCAATATTCTATACCTATATGTAATATGAACAAACATTACAAGAGAGAGGAGGGAAAACAACACAAATATTATACATCATATCATTCTATTTGTATCCTTTGTCCCAACTAAATCAGAATAATATATCCACAAAAAACTAAAAAAACTAAACAGAAAGATAAGAACTACTTTCTTCTTGTATTACAAAAATGTAGACCATCTTTAAGACCACCATTAGATTAAGCTAATATTTTCATGCCTTACTTTTGTCCAGAGTCACAAATTGGGAGGGAGAGAAGGAAAAAAAAAGGGGGAAATTCCAAAAGGGTGATTGATTTATGTTGTAATTTAAGTTTGCACTAACACTCATTCTCCCCTTAGTTTACATTCCATCATGTATTGTGTTGACTCAAGTAGAGAAATAATCTTGCTTAGAAAGGTTATGGGCAGAATAGTAGGAGCTCAAGATAAATTTGTAGTGAAGAAAGGCAGCTGAACTCCAAGATTTTTTCCAGTGTAGCTCAGCAGTACAGGAACATCTGTATGGTAGCCTTTCAGAGGAGTATGCCAGGGCAGAGAATGAGCATCTGACTTCTGAGCTATGGTAGGAGGGGCCAAATCATTAAGGGACGATGTAAGGGTGAATTTGTAGTGGCAGATAGATTGGTCAGGGCAGGAAAAGGAGGAGATGGAAGAAAGGAGAGATTAGAGAAAGCTAGAGAGCTGTTGCGGATCTAGTGACTTAAAGGGATATAATACTCATATGCTAAATCACTTGAAAGTGATGCAGCATAACTGTAAAAAGCTAACAGAAAAATATCACCTGAGAATCTTTAAGTTAAAAAGGAAGTAAGCTCACCAGAGTAAGTGCTGTGCAAAAATGTATCTTTCAGTTACTGCCCAGCTGCAGGTCCAAAAAAAGGAAGGAAAGAAGGAAGAAATGAACAGCAGCCAATCATCATCAGCAGTGCTGAGGTCATGAACTCTTTTACTGTGATCTCATGAGATTTCACTTAACTCTCATGAGATTTCATAATAAACTTCCTTATACTGAATAGGGAAATAACATGAGTGTGCATGAGGCACGCTCCCTTGCGGATCCCAGGACAGGCATACTGATTTGCTGCTTAAAATCCTTTACAATGAGGTGTGAATACTTAGGACATTTTGAGGTAAAATATATTTCTTTTTTATATAGAGATGTTCAGGTGATATTTTCTAGTCAGATTTTTACAGCTATGCTACATCACTTTCAAGTGTTTCAACATTTTGGTATCATTTCATGGCCCTTTAATGCTTCTGTGGAGTTTGGTGTGAGGACTAGAAGAAGGGAGTTATAGGGTGTAATGTGATTTTGCAAGTGAAGAGATGATGGTCAGAGAGTAAAAGGGGAGTTTGTGAAGTTTAAAATAATGCATTGATAGCTGAAAATCAGATCAAGGGAGTGACCATCGTTGTGAGGGGGAGAGTCAGTTCACTGTGACAGACTAAAAGAGGAGGTGAGTTGCAGAAGTTGTTTTGCAAAGGAAGAAATGGGATTTTAAACAGGGAGGTTGAACTCCCCAAAAATGAGGGCAGGGGTGTCTGAGAAGAGGAAATAATGTAGCCAAGCAAAAAAAATATCTAGAAATTGAGTTGAGGAGCAGGTGGGGGCGGTATATGACTTCAACATGTACAGAAAAGCGATAGAATAAGCTAATCATATGGGTTTTAGAATGAGGAAAATGTGAGTGAAGGGATGGGTTGTATTTGTTAAAAGGTCCAATAAGAGGAAAATATAATACCTACACCACCTCCTTGTCTATTTCCAGACCTAGAAATGTGGCTAAATTGGAGAACCCCATGTGACAGTGCAACAGTGGATGCTGTGTCTGATTAGATCTATGGTCCTGATGCTTCTTTCCATCATATGCCTACATCAGACATTGGATCAAAATCCATTCACTGTAGCCCCTGTCAGCTATATGCCCATACTGGATATCATATCAGACCCCAGATCCTGTCAACTATACTCACATGAAAACTCTGAAAAAAAATTGTCTGTTGTTCATCTCAGTTCTATGCCTATATAGATTTTACATTGATCTAATCCATTAAGTGTCCAGATTTTTTTACATAAATATTAATGGACAGCCAGTTGAAACTCTTGGACCCCTTGCAACCCAAAGGGGATCACTTGCTTGATAAAAATTTCCACTTGAAAGTTTCCAGATGAAAGTTGTGTCAGGTTCCTCTTTGCTTCTTAACACTAGTTGGGTTTTTTGTTGTGGCCAGGTCTATACGGCTGGTGAAGCTTAATGTGCATGGTGTACTGTCACTAGGAGATCCCCTGCTTCCAGAGCAAGGGGGAGCTCTAAGTGATGTTGGCTTTATGGATGTATGTTGCTAATGTTATTGCTTTCTTCAGCTTGTCTATGTGCTGTTCTTAGGACCTTTTATACCTTCACCACTTGGCCTTGTTCCTGGCACCAAGCCTGAATGGGAGGTGTTAAAAGGTCATCTCTGACTCCCATTCAGTGCTTGGTTATTTGTATGGATATTGAAGTGCTCCTGTTTCTGGCGTGCTATTGTGGACCTTACCTATGCTCTTGCTGGTTAATGGACTTTGGAACTGTGCCCTGACCACAGCTATTGCTTTTGCCCTTAACTCTAATGCCTGGTTTTGGACTGTCTCGCTAGTTCTGACCCCTGGCTTGCTTATGGATTATTCTGCAGTTTTCCAGACTTCTGCTGCTGTTACCTCTCTCCCCTATTGGCTCCTGCAAAGAAAAAAGTTCACACTTTTACTATCTTTATACTAAGAAACAGATTTATTTTTATTTATAAAATCTTGAAAATATGGAAGTCTGGAAAAACAGTATAATTATTTTCATTTGTATCTAAGCCACTTAGAACAGCAATATTAAATGGAATCTGGTAAATATTACATTTACTTTGGAAAACAACTGTAAAATGTTATGGAAATGTGCTTTCTAAGTCAGTGTGCGCTCTAAAAGGCATTTTGCTTGAAGCATGCAGTTCTTTGCAAGAATTTACTCATACTTCATTATAGCTTTTAATATTAACATTCACTTGTCTCTCCAATCTCACCCTTCAAAATATAATCCACTCCTCTGTTCCTCATTTCCTCGCTCTCACGGCTATTAGATAGCTTGCTCCTCATTAGGACCACATATTGCTGAAGTACACATTTTATGCCTTGCTTGCTCTGCAAAACAACAACAATTATTATGTACAGATTAATTTTTTTTTTGTAATATCAAGTGCTGACATTTTTGCAAAAAAATTTATAAAAATATTCTCTTTAAATACACAGCTTGTATTCTAAATAAATATATTTTTTTATCTGTTTTGCACAATTAAAAATGTAACTCAATACAACTGTATTCTTGAACAAAAATGCTAAAATTAAGTATTTTACACCAGCTATAGCAGGGGATTAACAACAACAAAAATATGTTTCTTGATATTAAGTCATTTATGGTGTATATTAATAATTTAAATCCAGCTGTTTTCATTGATAAGTTGATGGGAAATGTTGTCCATGGAGGACCCTATAGCTGAAGAAAATGATCTCTGTACTTCTTTCGATGTTCATAAATTAATAATCAGGCTTGTAGTTCTGTAATTCAGCGTATCTCCCAATTAGACATGATTTTACCACAGGGGGTAGCACTAAAGCTAAACAATACAATGGAGAATGTGATCACAAATTCCTTCTAAATGGTGACACTGAATCTTAACCATTTCATAACTTTATGTAACAATATTACCAGTAAAAGATTTCAGGTAAAATGTTCTTTATCAGTTTGCTTCTGCCATCAGTTTTTTATCTTTATTTTTTTTGGTATATGGCTCCGTTGTAGTATGACACTCTTATGTTCCTATGGCTGTTTCTTAAACTTTAAATACATTTTCTATATTTCACTTTTGATTATTGTGGCCTCTATGTTAGATTCTGTTAAATGAGGCTCAGTAAAACTGGAGTGCATGCAATGAATGTATCAATTATATAAACAATGCTAAAATGTGTTTTAACTGTAGACCAAAATATCTTAAGATAACTTGGTATGATACACGATAATTTATTAATAATAATGGTTTGCTATAAAAAAGTAGGTTATTGCATCTCATAACACCCTTTTATTGTATTACAAAATATAATTTCAGTTCACACAAGGGCATTTTAATATAAAATTCAGAATAAATCATGATAGTTTAGTTTCTTATGATGTTTTTTGTTTATTCACATTTGCATTTGAGAATATTTATGCAAATCTATGTATAAAATAGACAGACATATAAAAGTACATATTTAAAAACACACTGATAAAAAAAAAGTTCTCTGCAAGTATGCAAGCACAGTCATCGAATCTGGGGGTATTTAGACCTAAGGCCGAAGGATTTATAGATGCAGCATATTATGCAGGGTAGTCCCATAGCATGATGCCATCCCACTCCCATGCTTTCCAAATATTTTCTATATCCAGTTTATTACAAATAAATAATCCCTGCTTGTTTGGTGGTGGTGGTGGTGGTGGTGGTGGGGGGGGGGGGGTTATGAACCCCTCCATGTGTCTCTGATCTTCAGTTTTAAAAAATATATGAGACTTATACAAGCTCAAATTGTTGTGGGTTTGGGGGGTTCAGGGAGCAAATTTCCCTCTGCTTTGGGGAGCAAAAAAGACTAAAAATACCTTTGCATCAAATCCTCAAATAGTTAATTAAAACCAAAATTATTAATAAACAGATAAACTTCTATAATATCAGAAAAAAATAAACATTTTAAAATGGAAAAAAAACACAAACAAATTAGTAATGGAAAGATTCTGAATATGAGCTAAGGACATATTCAAAAATGTTTTATGGTGTAAAAAAACAAAAGGAACTGCAAATTGTTATGGCAGTAATACATAATTTGCAAGAATAGGCAGTATCCTGTGTAGATAGTAAGCTCTTAGGAGCAGGGACCTTCTCTTCTTTAATAGTGTCATAAAGTAGAATCTGCTAGTCATGTACCCAACACTTTGGAATTTGGCTGCATTTTTTCAAATAAATAACAAGGGTAGAGAATAAAAGTTTAAAATATATCAGTGAACTGAATACAAATTATAATGCAAGTTCTAAAATCAAACATTAAAACAATTAGTATTATTTGACAGAAAGATTGGTAAGAGCATGGTACCGTTTTTTCAGTAGATCAGTAAAGTGATTTAAGCAAATATGTAGTGGAGAAAATTATTATTTATATATACTGCATACATTTTAACAGGGGTTTGTAGACTTTTATATCCACTGTATATATATATATATATATATATATATATATATATATATATATATATATATATATATATTAATTTATAGACTATATTCAAATTATTTTAGTTTGATACGTCTTAATTTTTTTATTATTGAAATTCTTCCCATCTCTAATATATCAATGCCATTAACACATCATTTTTTTAATGTAATGAATATTATTATAACAATATTATTATTACAAATATTATTACAAAAAGGAAATAACTTGTGAAGTTGACGTGTTGTTAAATGTTAATCTTATCTTTTATACTTTCCATAATAAGCGTAATAAGTGACATTGACAATGACCACGATATTGATGACACAAGCTTGAGAATATACAATATTAAACCAAGACCTTTAAATACTGAGTTTTTCAGTGCAAACATGCATGTGACATTCATTTGTTATTTGTAACATATTTTTCATATTCTACATGTAAATTAGGTCATGCAAATATGTACGAGAGACTGCATGACTGAGCAGCACATATGCACTAATGCTTTTGATTCCAAGAGATGTTCATTTGTTATTGGAAACCAGGTCATTGTGTTGAGTCCATTGGCCAGTCAAGAATTTCATAATAAATGACATACAAGATTAGATTTTAGTGCATTTAGCAAATGTCTTCTCACAGTGTGTGGGAGTCTGTTTTATCCCTCATAAAAATCTTAACTATATGTGCCATTGTTTACAATAACATCAGTTATCTGAAGCTTAGTTTAACACCTACATTGACTTAATACATTGATACGTTTTTTAAATAAATGTTCCATGATCATTGTTATAGGCATTTTCTGTGTACTATTGATATTCAGTTAACGATACTCTTTGTTTTCTAAGTCTGTAATTGTCGATGATAATGGCAATTATTGTTTTTTTCTTTTGTATTTAAAGATGGATGATGACAGTATCCATGTTCAGTTACATTTTATAAAACCATTCCCAAAACAAGTCTTGAAAATTCAACACAGATTCTACAATTTTATTTCCAAATCAAGGTTTAGAACCTCAACTAAAATCAAGCTAAAAAATCTAATACAAAAGTCTATACATTCTGCTTTATTTAGATGGTCTCTGACTTAAAAGGACACTAAACCCACATTTTTTCTTTTGTGATTCAGCCAGAGCATGCAATTTTAAGCAACTTTCTAATTTACTCCTTTTATCATTTTTTCTTCATTCTCTTGCTATTTTTATTTGAAAAAGAAGGCATCTACGTTTTTTTTTGTTTCAGACTGTGGACAGTACTTTTTTATTGGTGGATTAATTTATCCACTAATCAGCAAGAACAACCCAGGTTGTTAACCAAAAATGGGCCGGCATCTAAACTTACATTCTTGCATTTCAAATAAAGATACCAAGAGAATGAAGAAAATGTGATAATAGGAGTAAATTAGAAAGTTGCTTAAAATTGCATGCTCTATCTGAATCATGAATGAAAAAATTTGGGTTCAGTGTCCCTTTAAATAAGGAATATCCTTAACAATGTACGGACTTTAAACCTTGATTATCTCACCCTTGTTGCATGTAGTCATCATGTTTAGAGATCTTCTAATGTGAAGACTGATTTTACAACTGGCTGCTTGACTGAACCATAATTATTTAGCCACATTTCAGTAAAAAAATTATTGTACCTAAATCCTTAATTGAAATTCTGTAACCAACATATACACTCCAGGCTATCCCCAAAACATATATTGAACAGTAATTATAGTTTATATTTTATTTAATAATATTTTTTAAATATTATTTAATAATGCAATCAGTTTACCCATTGCAAAGTCTTCAAAAATAAATTATATTAGTAATATATTAGTCATGTCATATTAGTATTAAAATATTATTATTATCATTTATTTGTATAGCTCCGCCAAATTCCGTAGCGCTGGCTACAGTGATAGGGGTATAAAATGACAAGGATTTGTGATAAAATACAAAACATAATAAAACTAAACAAATCTAGTACAGGAGGAAGAGGGCCCTGCTCGGGAGAGCTCACAGTCTACAGGTTTAGGGTGCAGAGACATAAGATTGGGGGTAGCTTGTCACATCAGTTTTAGTTACAGTAGTGAGTCAGGCAGTTCATGTATTAGTTTGGTTAGGATGAGAGATGGAGGAGAGATGGTAAGCCTCTATGAATAGGTGTGTTTTCAAGGAGTGTCTGAAGCTATACAAGGTTGGAGACAGTCTTATGGAGTGGGTAGAGAGTTCCAGAGGATAGGATGTCTTGAAGAGGGGGGAATAAGAAGCAGCTCAGTTTTGGACAGATTGAGTTGGAGGTAGTGTGAAGACATCCAAGAGGAAATTGCAGAGAGGCAGTTGGAAATCTGGTTGAGTAAAAAGTGAGAGAGATCAGGAGAGGAAAGATTGATTTGGTTATCATCAGCAAATAAGTGGTACTGGAATCCAATGGAGGCTATATGTTTTCCAAGGAAGGATGTATAGAGAGAGAAGGGACCCAAGACACCTTGTGGTACTCCAACTGAGAGAGGCATAGGATCACAAGATATGTTAAAGGAAACTGAAATCAAGCATTTTGAGAGATATGAGGCAAACCAGAGGCCTGTGTCTCGGATGTTATAAATTAATGTAGTATTTTTAGAAGGAGAGGATTGTCAAATGTGTCAAAAGCAGCAGACAGGTCAAGAAGAATTAGTAAGGAGTAGTGGGCTTTTGCTTTAGCTGATAAAAGGTAATTTGTTACTTTAGTAAGAGCGGTTTAGGGTGGAAACCAGATTGTAGTGGATCAAGTAAGGAGTTAGCTGTGAGAAATTGAGCTAGCCAATTATAGACCAGTCGTTTCAATAATTTTAAAGCAAAGGGAAGTAAGGAGACCGGTTGATAATTAGAAGGGGTGGAGGGGTTAAGGATTGGTATGATTGACGCATACTTGAAGGTATCAGGAAATGTGCCAGCAGTGAGAGATTGATTAAAGAGATGAGTTAGGGTAGGAGTTAGTGAAGTAGAGAGAGAGGGAAGAAGTTGTGAAGGAATAGGGTCAAGCTGGCAGGTTGTGAGATGAGCCAAGAATAGGAGTACAGAGACTTCTTCCTCTGTTACAGGAGGGAAGTAGCATAGAGTTTTGTTAATAGAAGGGGTGGGTAGGATTGCTGGGTTTGAGGGGTGTGAGGTGCAGATATCTTTTCTAATGGTATCAATTTTATTTTTGAAGTGATAAGCAATAATCTGAACAGTTAGGTTGGTAGTGGACGTAGAAGGGAGTTAAAGGTTGAGAACAGCTTTCTGGGGTTGGATGCGTGAGATGATACAAGATAGGAGAAATAGACTTGTTTGGCCAGGCTGAGCGCAGAGTTGTAGGACTTAAGGATGAATTTATAATGCCGGAAATCAGCACAGGTGCGTGATTTCTTCTACTGACGTTCAGCAGCCCGTGAGCATCAATGAAGATTTCTGGTCTGTTTGGTGTGCCACGGTTGCCGCCGAGTGATGCATGTATGTCGAAGAGTGGAGGGTGCAGCTTTGTCAAATGTTGAGTTTGGGCAAGAAAGGGATGAAATGTTGGCAGAGGATTCAGTTGAGTGGAAAAATCTGTGAGATCCAAGTCATTTAAATTCCTGCAAGGCAGCATTTCTTTCGGGGCTTGCAAAGATGTAGTAGCTAGAGTAAGAGAGAAAGTTAGTAGATGGTGGTCAGAGAGAGGAAAGGGGAAGTTAAGGAAGTTGGAAATGGCACAGAGATTAGTGAAGACTAGGTCTATGGAGTTGCCTTCACAGTGGGTTGGAGATGTTGTCCACTAGGACAGGCCAAAAGTGGTGGTAAGAGATAGAAGTTTAGAGTCAGCAGGCATGTTAGTATTATCAACGGGTATGTTGAAGTCCCCTAAGATGAGAGAAGGGACATTAGAAGAGATTAAATGTGGAAGCCAGGCTTCAAAGTGGTCCAGAAATAGTGATGCTGGGCCAGGGGGCCGATAGATAACTGCAACACGAAGAGCTACAGGGGAGAAGAGGCAGATAGCATGAACTTCAAAAGATGAGAAGGAAAGAGAAGGGGTGAAGGAATGCAGTGAAAGGTACGGTGTGGAGACAAGAGAATTCCTACTGCCCTTCCTTGTTTGTCTCCTGGTCTGGGTGTGTGACTGAAGTGCAGGCCGCCATAGGACAGAGAGGCTACAGCAGTTGTGATAGAGAAGGAAAGCCAAGTTTTAGTAAGGGCTGACAGGTTAAGTGAACATGAAATAAATAGGTTGTGAATAGATGTAAGCTTATTGCATACAGAGCGTGAATTCCATGGGCACAAAATAATTGGGGTGTACTAACAGAGGTGCAGTTAATGATGTTTAGAGGGTTACGTGAGCAAGGTGTATGAGGTGTCATTTGGGGTAGTGAATTGAGGGAAGCAGAGGGTGGACCTGGGTTAGGTGAGACATCCCCAGCTGCAAGAAGTAGAAATATGGTGAGTGAAAGGAGATGAGAATGTGTCTTGTGCGAGTGTTTAAGTTTAGAAATAGTAAAGCATGGCTGGCTGAGGGATGTGAGATAGGAATAGAGTTCATGTGTGTTGTAGAGGGAAGAAGGTAGAAGAGAAGGAGAAATATGAATTGTCTGATTGCTGTTCATGAAAGGAAGAGCTGTGACTTTAAGGAGAAGGGACGGAAAGGTTAATGCAGACATTAGAAAGTTGTTTGCAGTTAATTTAAGGAGATTTAAATGCACCTGTTTCTGTGCTGTCCACTCCTTTGACTAACTCCCTTGTTATAACTCCATACACTTATAAACTAACAGACTTGAGAACTACACATGCTGCACTGATCTCACAAGCAAGCTTGATGTAACAAGCTAAGGGTATACAATTTAAAGGTAATAAAAGTCACATGATCCTAGTTAGCAAAGATCATAAATTACAGCAGGATCAAACAAGGCCTGATCAAACAATGCAGATGACACCTTTCTTATCAAAATGGAAGACAGAGAAAAGAAAGTTTTTAAGGTAATTCACACATACCAAAGATTTAAGATTTGTAGGGGCAGAAGGCAGTTATATTGTGTTATGCAGGGTTAAAATGGATTCTGTACTTTCACACATACCTGGAGAGAGAGGAGAGAGAGAGGGTTGTAAGCAGTGTTTCAAATATGTTCCAGATAGGTTCCAATTATATACCAGCCGCTGTTCTGTATATTTTGCTATCCATATATAATCACTCTCTTGTTATAACTCCCTACACTTATGAATTAACACACTTGAGAACTACACATGCTGCCCTGATCTCACAAGCAAGCTTGATGAAAATATGTAGTTATCTATAATATTAATTTATTTTAAATGAATATTTGTATTTTATTTTTGTTTTTCTTGTACACAATTATTTATCTGTACCTTTATTTATAATTTACTCTTATGGAATGTTTTTCTTTTACAATCTTCATATAACTAATAAAGTTATTCCCAACGAACAGGTGTGTATCAATATTGGTTACATATATTACATATTCAGTAACATGCGTAATGCCCAATCTTTCGGCCAAGTGCACTTTTTCTCAGAAGTAACTCTACTTCATGAATCAAATAAAGCAACCTATCAATCTTCATTCATCTTAAATTCAACCTTAAGCAACTATATATATATATATATATATATATAAAATATACAAATATATATATTATCAGAGGTGGCATTAGATAGTCAATATATATGGGGTTGATTTAAGAAGCTCTGTATCGGCCCCAATGCCCCTGTTTCCGTGCGAGCCTAAAGGAGTTAAGAAGCAGTGGTCTTAAGACCGCTGCTCCTTAACTTGTATGCCACCTCTGAGGCGGCGGACTGCAATCAGTCCGATCACATACGATCAGGTTGATTGAAACCCCCTGCTAACAGCCGATTGGCCGTGAATCTGCAGGGGGCGGCATTGCACAAGCAGTTCACCAGAACTGCTTGCGCAATAATAATACGCTGTCTGCATTTATCGATGTGCGGAAAACATGATCGCTTCATCGGATCATGTCCGTCCTCACAATGGTAAATCTACCCCATAGACTCAAATCAATAGAAGATATATTGATAGTGACCTCATGTTAGCAGTAGCATTCACTGGTTGCAAATCTGATGAACATGAGAGATCATTAACATGCATCAAGGGGCACTAAGCATATAAATCTTACCCTGCACATATTCCACTGGCAAAAATGCCTAAAATGTTATAATAATGTATATAAGTTAAATTAGAAACCGTGTCTTAAAAAAGTAAGACTACACCATAAACTCTTTAAATGTTGTGAATTATAACCTCCCTACCAGTTATCATGTGATTAAAACTAATTCACCAATCTCAAGTATAATATTCACTAAACTATAATTTGCTTCTATTGTGAATTGTGATTTGTGGTAGAATTGTTTACTCCTGCAACGGAAAAACATGGATACAATTTTATTTCCGTACACAGAAGAACAGAGAAGATCCTATTCTTGAGGCAGGGAAGCAGTTAATTCCCATTTGTGTGTCAGTTACTTTGGAGCAATTTATGAGTTGCAGGAATAAAATTGCAGAGAAAGGATGTGGGGACGACTTACAATCTCCATCACTGCTATTATATGAAGCATAACGTGTTGGCTATGCCCCAAAACATTATGCATCCTGTTGAACTAATACAGCTTCCTTAGCTTCAATGTCATTTCTCCTGTTACTGCATAGCATTGAGATACTGTTTCATGATGCCAAGAACCAAATACATTATAAAAGCTTTCATTATGTCAAGAGGACCACAACTTCCTATAAGAATGCACATATGCACTTTTGTTCTCCATACATGAGGGCACCTCATATTTTTATTGCTTGTCTGTCAAAGTCCTAGCTTTAACTTTATTAATTCATATAAAAAATAAGCTAAATATTTTTTCAAAAAATTATCTTGTAGGCAAACAGGGTAAGTGATTAACCCACATCCACAAATCTTGTATATTTCATTCAGCAGACAGACCCATATTTTTCCCTCTATGGATGCAGCAACAATTAACTTTAGAATCAAAACAAATAATATATTAATATAAATTATTATTATTATTATATTGTAGTAGAATAATAATAATATTACTGAAAATTATTTATGACTTAGCATATTCGTATTTGTAAGGCACAAAAGCACATCCATTTGTATCTGTCGAGATCCATAATTCTGCGCCCATCAATTCCCACTCAGAAAATATTAAATTGCTAAAGAAAAAGTTGAGAATTATCTAGTACAATTTTCTCTTATCTGGATTCATAACCCACACTTGACATAAAGAGAATAGAGGATGAATTGCATATGTGATAAGCCAGAGTTGTATCCCCTAAGCAGCTTGATTGTTTTCCTATTAATAAAACTCACACTTTTTAGGATAAATTGCAGGCCACAGTTTTAGACTAATGGATTTTCCATAGCAGACTTTATCTACTTCTACAGACAAATGGGCCTTAACAGTACAGATTTTAAGAACGTTCCTGCTTCAGCACAAGTGAGTTAATTACGGTGATTGAACCACTTCTTAACCCAAGAAAGGATATTTTAAAAGCTTGTTTATTATGGGTTCTTGAAATACATTAACACATAATGTAGATATATACAGTATCTCACAAAAGTGAGTACACCCCTCACATTTTTGTAAATATTTTATCTTTTCATGTTACAACACTGAAGAAATTACACTTTGCTACAATGTAAAGTAGTGAATGTACAGCCTGTATAACAGTGTAAATTTGCTGTCCCCTGAAAATAACTCAACACACAACCATTAATGTCTAAACCATTGGCAACAAAAGTGAGTAAACCCCTAAGTGGAAATGTCCAAATTGGGCCCAAAGTGTCATTATTTTGTGTGGCCACCATTATTTTCGAGTACTGCCCTCTTGGGCATGGAGTTCACCAGAGCTTCACAGGTTGCCATGCTCTTCCACTCCTCCCTGACAACATCACGGAGCTGGTGGATGTTAGAGACCTTGCGCTCCCCCACCTTCCGTTTAAGGATGCCCCACAGTTGCTCAATAGGGTTTAGGTCTGGGGACATGCTTGGCCAGTCAATCACCTTTACCCTCAGCTTCTTTAGCAAGGCAGCTGTCATTTTGGAGGTGTGTTTGGGGTCGTTATCATGTTGGAATACTGTCCTGTGGCCCAGTCTCTGAAGGGAGGAGATCATGCTCTGCTTCAGTATGTCACTATACATGTTGGCATTCATGGTTCCCTCAATGAACTTTAGCTCCCCAGTGCCGGCAGCACTCATGCAGGTCCAGACCATCACACTACCACCACCATGCTTGACTGTAGGCAAGACACACTTGTCTTTGTACTCCTCACCTGGTTTGCTGCCACACACGCTTGACACCATCTGAACCAAATAAGTTTATCTTGGTTTCATGGGACCACAGGACATGGTTCCAGCAAACTGTTTGCAGGCTTTCTTGTGCATCATCTTTAGAAGAGGCTTCCTTCTGGGATGACAACCATGCAGACCTATTTGATGCAGTGTGCAGCGTATGGTCTAAGCACTGACAGGCTTACCCCCCACCCCTTCAATGGCTGCAGCAATGCTGGCAGCACTCATATGTCTATTTTCTCTGGAAATGACGCTGAGCACATGCACTCAACTTATTTAGTCAACCATGGTGAGGCCTGTTCTGAGTAGAACCTTGTCAGGGTGCCAGGAATCAGACTGAGATGAGAAGTGCAAAAATAATCACACCTTTATTAATAGCAAAAAAATAATAATAAAAAGTCCTGCGGCTTTAGCAATAGGTTGAAGAAGACCCACAGGAAGACGTTGAGGAGTCTTATTCTGTGAACAAACTGAGCAGGAGGCAGCATACGCAGCAACATCAGAACGAAGACCTGGCCACCAGAATTGTCGAGTGACAGACCAAATCATTTGGTTCTTGCCTGGGTGACCTGCAGCTTTAGGATAGTGGTAAGTATGCAAAAGTTTAGTTCGAAGATTCTCAGGAACAAAACACTTACCACTAGGTTTCTCAGGAGGTGCATTGGTTTGTGCAGCCAGGATCTCCTCCCCCAAGGGAGAAGTCAAATTAGTACGTACGGTAGCAAAAATATGGTCAGGAGGTATAACTGGAGTAGGTACAGACTCCTCCTTGGACAGAAGGGAAAACTGTCGAGAGAGGGCATCAGCCCTAACATTCTTACTACCAGGCAGGTAGGAGACCACATGATTAAACCGAGACAAAAATAGCGCCCATCTGGCTTGTCGGGGCAACAAACATTTTGCTTCAGTTAGATAAGTTAAATTTTTGTGGTCAGTAAGAATGAGCACTGACATGCTAGTACCCTCGAGAAGATGCCTCCATTCCTTGAGTGGTGCCAAAATAATGGCCAGTAATTCCCTGTCGCCAATTTCATAATTGAACTCCGCTGGAGACAATTTCTTAGAGAAGAAACCACACGAATGCAAGGAACTGTCAGGCGTAGGACGTTGAGACAAGAGGGCACCTACACCAGTCTCAGACGAATCAACCTCAAGAACAAAAGGCAGGACAGGGTTAGGATGAGCCAGAACTGGAGCGGCAGCAAAGGCAGTCTTAAGACTATCAAAGGCCTTAATGGCAGTAGAGTGGATCATTCTCTTTACAGGTCATGTCTGTGATAGGTTTGACCAAGGAAGAAATGCTTTTAATAAACTTTCTATAGTAATTAGTGAACCCCAAAAAACGTTGAAGACCGAAGACCAACTGGGTGAGGCCACTGCAAAACTGCAGATAACTTGCCAGGATCCATGGACAACCCTGCAACGGAGATAACATAACCTAGGAAGGTTACTTGAGTCTGACGGAACTCACATTTCTCTGAAGAACCTGTGTAACATCAGAACGATGAGCCTCAAGTGTGGGTGAGTGTATAAGGATGTCGTCCAAGTACACCACAACACACTGTTGCAACATATCTCATAGGACATCATTAATAAATTCCTGGAAAACAGCAGGAGCATTACATAGGCCAAAGGGCATTACAAGATACTCATAATGCCCGCTCCTGGTGTTAAATGCTGTTTTCCATTCGTGGCCCTCCTTGATCCTAACGAGATTGTATGCTCCTCTCAAATCAAGTTTAGTAAAGACCGTAGCTCCCTTGAGGCGGTCAAAGAGTTTCGTAATGAGCGGAATAGGGTAAGCATTCTTAATGGTAAGATGATTAAGACCCCTATAATCGATGCATGGTCTTAACTCGCCACACTTTTTCTTCACAAAGAAGAAGCCAGCCCCTGCAGGAGAGCAGGATTTGCGGATGATCCCCACAACAGAGCATCAGCAACATACTCCTCCATAGCACAATTCTCCGCAAAAGACAGAGGGTAAACCCGGCCCTGAGGAGGAATGGCTCCGGGTTGCAGGTCTATGGCACAATCGTAAGACCGGTGAGGAGGCAATGTACTGGCACGCACCTTGTCAAAAACATCTAGGAACTCTCGGTACTCCTCTGGCAATTGAGATACCGAAGAAGTGCACAAGACTTTAACTGGTTTCCGAAGACAAGTGGAAATACATTGCGGAGACCATGACAAAATTTCGAACCTGTGCCAGTCAAGACTGTGATTGTGATTTTGGAGCCAGGGATAACCCAGAACAACCGGAAAATGCAGAGAGTTTATCACCTGGAACTGGAGGGTTTCAAAATGGAGAGCCCCAACAGCCATAGATAACAGAGCAGTTTCTTGAGTAACGAGTGCGGGCTGAAGGGGCCTGCCATCAATGGCCTCAATAGCAAGTGGAACGGACCAAGGCAAAACAGGAATGGAGTGCTTTTATACAAAAGCACTGTCAATGAAATTGCCCGCAGCACCAAAGTCAACAAGAGCCTGGGTGACTATGGAGGAGTGCACCCAGGAAAGGATAACCGTTACCAAAGGTTTCTCCTTTAGCGGTTCCAGGGACAAGGATAAACCACCCAAGGTCTGCCCCCGACAGGACCATAGGTGTGAGTGTTTCCCGGACGTGTAGGACAAGACTTCAAAAGGTGGCCCTGTAACCCACAATAGAGGCAGAGACCCTCCCTCCTCCTAAAGGCCCTCTCTGCTGTGAAGAGATGCGTGAATCCCATCTGCATCGGCTCAGCAGTACCTGGTAACTCGGGACCAGGAGGCATGGGAGGAGAGGGAGGCATAGGTGGGAATGAACACGTAGGAGACAACGGAACAGGAGGCTTCCGCAAGCACTCCTTGAAAGAGGGCCTCTAACTTAGTGTGATGTCAATTAGAATAAAAAAAGACACCAATGCCTCGAGAACTTCTGGTAAATCTCTGGCAGCAACTTCGTCTTTAATCGCATCAGAGAGCCCATGAAAGAAGGCGGCAACAAGGGCTTCATTGTTCAACCTACCTCTGCGGCAAGCATACAGAACTCAATGGAATACTGAGCAACAGATCTTGTACCTTGCTGAATGAACATGAGTCGTTTAGCAGCAGAGGAGGAGCGAGCTGGAACATCAAATACCCTTCGAAAGGAGGCCACAAATTCAGGGTAATTTGAAAACACAGGTTTATTAGTCTCCCACAAGGGATTAGCCCAGGCAAGAGCTGTGTGAGAGAGTAACGAGATGAGAAATCCCACCTTAGCTCTGTCAGAGGGAAACGCCTGAGGTAACATCTCAAAGTAAATGCCCACCTGGTTCTAAAACCCTCTGCACTGATTAGGATCACCTCCATAACACTGAGGTAGAGGTGCAGAACCAGACATGCTCCTGGTAGGACTAGATGCAGCAGTGGAAACAGGAGCAGCCATAACTTGCGGGACACTTTGGTCCAAATGTGCAGTGCAAGTCAGCAGAGTTTGCAGGGCTAGTGCAAATTGATCCAAGCGGTGATCCTGTTCATCCATCCTGGAAATTATGGCAGGTAAAGGTGGATTATTAGCACCATCAGGATTCATGGCCCTTGCGTAATGTCAGGGTGCCAGGAATCAGACTGAGACGAGAAGTGCAAAAATAATCACACCTTTATTAATAGCAAAAAACAATAAAAAGTCCACAAGTCAAATAACAAGCCAGGAATCAAAACCAGAGCTGGTAGTCAGACGAGCCGAGTCAGGAGCCAAAGCGAATAGTCAGACGAGCCGGAATCAGGAACTAGGAGAACAGCAGAGTCAGGAACAAGCCAGGGATCAGGAACCAGGAAGGACGTCAGACAGCCAGGTAATACACAGGAGCTCTCACAAACAGGTCTGAGACAACGCAAGGGCAAAGCATACTGAACAGAGGCCCTTTAAATAATTAGTGATGACACGGATGATGTACACCAGTCTGGCCATAAAAGGAAGTGCAGAAAATGAGCAGCATCACACATTATGCACCAGAGTCAGCTAGAGAGGTGAGTAAAATGGCTGCCAGCAGCACATGGCAAACAAAACAGGGAAAAAACCCTGACAAACCTATCCTGTGAAACAGTTGTATGTTCTTGCCCACCGTGCTGCAGCTGAGTTTCAGGGTCTTGGCAATCTTCTTATAGCCTAGGCCATCTTTATGTAGAGCAACAATTCTTTTTTTCAGATCCTCAGAGAGTTCTTTGCCATGAGGTGCCATGTTGAACTTCCAGTGACCAGTGTGAAAGTGATAACACAAAATGTAACACACCTGCTCCCCATTCACACCTGGGACCTTATAAGACTAAGAAGTCACATGACACCGGGGAGGGAAAATGGCTAATTGGGCCCAATTTGGACATTTCCACTTAGGGGTGTACTCACTTTTGTTGCCAACAGTTTATACATTAATGGCTGTGTGTTGAGTTATTTTTTAGGGGATAGCAAATTTACACTGTTATACAGGCTGTACACTCACTACTTTACAATGCAGCAAAGTGTCATTTCTTAAGTGTTGAAAAGATATAATAAAATATTTACAAAAATCTGAGGGGTGTACTCACTTTTGTGAGATACTGTATAACGTAAAGGGGCATGAAACCAAAAAAATTATTTCATGATCCAGGTAAAGCATACAGAATGTGTTATTCTTTGTTGAAGGGCATACCTAGGTAAGTAGCATGCACGTGTTTGGAGGTTTATAGGGCAGCGGTTTGTGAAAACACTGTTGCAATCTAGTATTCAAGCAAATGTATAACATTGTTATACACATTCTTGTTTCCTTATTTTTCTCCAGACACTTTCTCCAGTTTTGCATAACCAGCAGGTTATATTGAAATACTTTTTACCTCTGTGACTATCTTGTATCTAAAACTCTGCAGATTGTCCCCTTATTTCAGTTCTTTTGACAAATTTGCATTTTAGCCAATCAGTGCTGACTGATAAATTACTTCACGGAAGAGAGAACACAATGGGGTCGATCCGATAAAAATCGTCGCCCGCAAAAGCCGGCGAAGCCAATATTTACGCTGGTTTGGTATCACATATACGGCGTAACCTAGAAGTTACGTGCGTATATTTCTGCCGTCGCCCGTAGTTTTTTGGGCCATAGGCAGGTATACCAAACCAGCGCAGTTTGGTATCCAATATGCAGCGTAAGGACTTACGTGGCGAAAATGGAGAAATCTTACTCCATTTTCACCTCGCCACAAAAAGCAGCCGCAAGAAGCCTTACGCTGACTATTGGAGCCCCGTAACTCCCTAAACTAACTAGAAAAGAAACCTAACACCTAACGCATGCGCAATGTCTTTCTACCTCCAAAGTAATATTTTCTGAGATATTACCAGTGCCGTGTGTTAACTCAGTAAGGCAGAAGGAGCTAAGGTCTGTTAATTCATGGCTAAAAACATGGTGTAAAAATGAGGGGTTTGACTTTTTAGAACACTGGGCTGATTTTTCACTAGGGTACAAATTTTACAGTAAGGATGGATTGCACCTGAATGACATGGGTGCAGGTGTGTTGGGGGAAAGGATGGTAGCACGTTTAGAGAACCTTTTAAACTAGGCAAAGGGGGGGAGGGTCAATTAGAACAAAATAGAACAGAGAGATCAGTGTCTGAATATGTCACTCCCTTAATATCTCAAGGAAGGGATGACTTAAGAAATGTCACATTAGAAAGTATAGAGGAAAGTACACCAAGTAGCAGCAGAAAGCACATGAAAATTAAATGTATGACAACAAATGCAAGAAGCATGACAGGTAAAATGGGGGAGCTGACGCTCTTAGTTGCAGAAGAGGACTATGATGTTATCAGTATAACTGAAACTTGGTGGGATGATTCACATGACTGGGCAGTTAACTTAGAGGGGTATACATTATTTAGGAGGGACAGGAATAATAAAAGGGGTGGAGGAATCTGCATGTATATTAAACCTGACCTTAAACCTACAATAAGGGAAGATATTTATGATACAAGTGACAATGTAGAGACCCTGTGGGTTGAAATAAAGAGTGGGGGGAAAAATCCTAAAAAAATATTACTAGGAACATGCTACAAGCCTCCCAACATTAGTGACCCGGAGGAAACTCAACTACTTATCCAAATAGGTAAGGCTGCTAATAACAGTGCTGTAATTATGGGAGATTTTAACTACCCTGATATAAACTGGGCCAATGAAACTAGTAATTCAGCTAAGGGGGATAGATTTTTAAATGTTCTCAGGGATAACTTCTTGTCACAATTAATAGAGGAGCCAACTAGGAGTAAAGCTATATTGGATTTAGTGCTATCAAACAATACAGATATAATATCAAACATAGAAGTTAAAGAACATTTGGGTAACAGTGATCATAACATGGTCACATTTGAAATCTCTTTTCATATGCAGTGTTTTAAAGGCTTAACTAAGACTTTTAATTTCAAGAAAGCAAAATTCAACGATTTAAGGAAATCATTAAATAATATAAATTGGGACAATGTATTTTCTAATAAAAATACAGAGGATAAATGGATAATATTTAAAAATTTGTTAAATAAATATACATATCAATACATACCATATGGTTATAAAAAAAAAAAAAAAAAACTAAGCCGTTATGGCTAAATAAAAATGTGTTAAAAGAAATTAGGAAAAAACGTAGGGCATTTAAATTATTAAAAGAAAATAGTACAGACTCAGCATACAATATTTATAAGGAATGTAACAAAGCATGCAAAAAAGCAATCAAATTAGCCAAAATTGAAAATGAAAAATTAATTGCCAAGGATTCTAAGTCTAACCCTAAAAGGTTCTTTAAGTACATAAATAGCAAAAAATCTAAGAAGGATAATATAGGTACATTAAAATGTGTGGAGGGTAGCATGATAAATAATGACAGGGAGAAGGCTGAGGTACTAAACCAGTTTTTTTCTTCAGTATACACAAGAGAGGAACCATTGAATGATACTTTGGAACAGAATAGAACATGCCAGTCCATACCACTAACTGGGTTTTGTTTAGAGGATATCAGGAAAAAACTAAAAAATATTAAGGTAAATAAAACTCCAGGCCCAGATGGAATACACCCAAGGGTGTTAAGTGAACTTAGCACTGTTATAGACAAACCTTTACTCTTAATTTTTCAAGACTCATTATCCTCAGGCATGGTACCCCAGGATTGGCGTAAAGCTGATGTGGTGCCACTCTTCAAAAAGGGAAGCAGGGATGATCCAGGAAGCTATAGACCAGTTAGTCTGACATCAATAGTGGGGAAGATATTTGAAGGGATTATAAGGGATTATATTGATGAGCATATTCGTGTAAACAAGATTATGAGTTCTAATCAGCATGGCTTTAGGAGAAATAGATCATGTCAAACTAATCTAATTAGATTCTACGAGGAAGTAAGTAAAAATATAGATAAAGGGGAATCAGTTGATGTGATATACTTAGATTTTGCAAAGGCATTTGATACAGTGCCACATGAGAGATTAATGCACAAAATTAAGGGACTGGGAATAGCTGAAAATGTTAGCTCATGGATAAATAACTGGATAAAAGATAGGGAGCAACGAGTAGCAGTAAATGGATCATACTCAGATTGGACAAAGGTAATCAGTGGCGTCCCCCAGGGATCAGTACTGGGCCCTGTTCTTTTTAATATTTTTATAAATGACTTGGAGCAAGGATTAAATAGCGACATCTCTATTTTTGCAGATGATACTAAGTTAAGTAAGGTCATTAGGTCAGAGCAGGATGAACTCTCTTTGCAAAGGGATTTGCTAAAATTAGAACTATGGGCAAGTGAATGGAAAATGAGATTTAATACGGAAAAATGTAAGGTTCTACATTTTGGAAGTAAAAATAAGCAGGCTATGTATTTTTTAAATGGGACAAGACTTAGCCAAACACAGGAGGAAAGGGATTTGGGAGTAGTAATAGATAACAAGCTAAAGATGAGTGCACAATGCAGGGCAGCGGCTTCAAAGGCTAATAAGATACTAGCATGTATTAAAAGAGGCATTGATTCAAGGGAGGAAAGCATAATTCTGTCATTATATAAAGCCCTGGTAAGACCTCACCTTGAGTTTGGAGTGCAGTTCTGGGGACCGATTGCTAAAAAAGATATTGCAGAACTAGAAAAAGTTCAGAGAAGGGCCACAAAGCTAATAAGGGGATTGGAGAAATTAACCTATGAGGAGAGGCTAGCCAAACTGGGTCTGTTCTCTTTAGAAAAAAGGCGCTTGAGAGGTGACATGATTACTTTATATAAATATATTCAAGGCCCATATACAGAGATGGCAGAAGCTCTTTTTATTCCAAGAAAATTGGTTCTGACAAGAGGTCATAATTTAAGGTTGGAGGAAAGGAGATTTAATCTCCTGCAACGGAAACGTTTTTTCACTGTAAGAGCAATAAAATTGTGGAACTCATTACCAAAGGAGGTAGTGAATGCCAATACCATAGATACATTTAAAAATAGTATGGATAAATTTCTGTATATAAACAAAATTCATGGATATGATTGCTAGTATTAAATGGGTCACATTTTAATGGGGTTATTTAAGCTTAACTGGAGCTTTTTGTAAGTATTTTAGATTTGTATAGGTTGAACTCGATGGACTTCAGTCTTTTTTCAACCTTATCTACTATGTTACTATGTTACCTGTCAACCGCGATCTGCTAAATAAAACCTAACACCTAACGCATGCGCAATGTCTAGCTACCTGTCAACCGCGATCCCCCCCCCCCCAAAATCCCTAATAAAGTTATTAACCCCTAAATCGCCGCTCCCGGACCCCGCTGCCATCTACATAAACTAACCCCCTACTGTGAGCCCCTAAAACCGCCACAATCTACCTTATCTATCGCCTAATGTGAACCCCTAAAACCGCCGCCATCTACCTTATCTATCCCCTAATCTGACCCCTTACACCGCCGCCACCTATATAAAAATTATTAACCACTAATCTAATCCCCCTATACCGCCGCCAGCTATATTAATATTATTAACCCCTAATGTAAGCCCCTTACACCGCCGCCATCTATATTAAAATTATTAACCCCTAATTTAATCTACCTACCCCACCGCCAGCTATATTATCTATATTAACCCTAAGTATATTATAGTTAATATAGGTATTACATTATATATATTAACTATATTAACCCTAATTATATTAGGGTTAATATAGTTAATATAGTTACTGTAGTATTTATATTAACTCTATCTAACCATAACACCCCTAACTACATTTATATTAAATTAATCTAATTCATATTATAAACTAAAATATTCCTATTTAAATCTAAATACTTACCTATAAAATAAACCCTAAGATAGCTACAATATAATTAATAATTACATTGTAGCTATGTTAGGGTTAATATTTATTTTACAGGTAAATTGTTAATTATTTTAACTAGGTCTAATAGCTATTAAATAGTTATTACCTATTTAATATCTACCTAGTTAAAATAATTACCCAATTACCTGTAAAATAAATCCTAACCTAAGTTACAAATACACCTACACTATCAATAAATTAAATAAACTACAAATATCTATCTAAAAATACAATTAAACTAAACTAAATTACAAATAAAAACAAACACTAAATTACAAACAATAAAAAAAAGATTACAAGATGTTTAAGCTAATTACACCTATTCTAAGCCCCCTAATAAAATAATAAAGCCCCCCAAAATAAAAAAAATTCCCTGCCCTATTCTAAATTAAAAAAAGTTCAAAGCTCTTTACCTTACCAGCCCTTAAAAGGGCCTTTTGTTCAGCCAATCGGATTGAACTTGAATCTGATTGGCTGATTCAATCAGCCAATCAGATTTTTCTAACTTAATTCCGATTGGCTGATAGAATCCTATCAGCCAATCGGAATTCGGCGTATGCCATCTTGGATGACGTCATTTAAAGGTACCTCATTCGTCGTTCAGTCGTTGGCCGGGATGGATGCTCCGCGGTGGCGGAGCGAAGAAAGAAGATTGAAGATGCCGCTTCATGGAAGATACTGCCGGAAGGAAGAAGACTTTGCTGCCGCTTGGAGGAAGACGTCGCCGGAGGAAGAATTCTTCTTTACCGCTTGGAGGAAGACGTCGCCGGAGGAAGAATTCTTCTTTGCCGCTTGGAGCAAGACATCGCCCGAATCGGATGAGGAGTTCGGCCCGGTGTGGTGAAGACAAGGTAGGGAGATCTTCAGGGGGGTAGTGTTAGGCTTTTTTAAGGGGGGTTTGGGTGGGTTTAGAATAGGGGTATGTGGGTGGTGGGTTGTAATGGGGGGGGGGGGTATTGTATATGTTTTTAAATGCAAAAGAGCTGAATTCTTTGGGGCATGCCCCACAAAAGGCCCTTTTAAGGGCTGGTAAGGTAAAGAGCTTTGAACTTTTTTTAATTTAGAATAGGGCAGGGAATTTTTTTTTATTTTGGGGGGCTTTATTATTTTATTAGGGGGCTTAGAATAGGTGTAATTAGCTTCAACATCTTGTAATCTTTTTTTTATTTTTTGTAATTTAGTGTTTGTTTTTTTTGTAATTTAGTTTAGTTTAATTGTATTTTTAGATAGATATTTGTAGTTTATTTAATTTATTGATAGTGTAGGTGTATTTGTAACTTAGGTTAGGATTTATTTTACAGGTAATTGGGTAATTATTTTAACTAGGTAGATATTAAATAGGTAATAACTATTTAATAGCTATTAGACCTAGTTAAAATAATTAACAATTTACCTGTAAAATAAATATAAACCCTAACATAGCTACAATGTAATTATTAATTATATTGTAGCTATCTTAGGGTTTATTTTATAGGTAAGTATTTAGATTTAAATAGGAATATTTTAATTAATAATATTAATATTAGATTTATTTTAATAAGAGTTTAGTTAGGATGTTAGAGTTAGATAGGGTTATTATACTTAATATATATATAATATAATAACGATATTAACTATATGAACCCTAATATAATAAGGGTTAATATAGTTAATATATATAATATAATAACTATATTAACTATATTAACCCTAATATAATTAGGGTTAATATAGTTAATATAGCTGGCGGCGGTGTAGGGGGATTAGATTAGGGGTTAATACATTTATTATAGGTGGCCGCGGTGTAGGGGGATGTAGATTGTAGGCAAAAGAGCAGTTTACTTTGTGACAAAGCCCCGCCAAAAGCCCTTTTAAGGGCTGGCAAAAGAGCTGTTACTTTGGGGCATGCCCCGCAAAAAGCCCTTTTAAGGGCTGGCAAAAGAGCTGTTACTTTGGGGCAATGCCACGCAAAAAGCCCTTTTCAGGGCTATTTGTAGGGTTAGACTTAGGTTTAGTGGTAGGGATAGTTTAGTATCTTAGGGGTTGAATAATTTAATATAGATGGCGGCGGGGTAGGGGGATTAGATTAGGGGTTAATAATTTTAAAATAGATAGCGGCGGGGTAGGGGCTCACTTTAGGGGGTAGGTAAGGTAGATGGCGGCGGTGTTAGGGGCTCACTTTAGGGGGTTATAGATTTAATATAGCTGGCGCCGGTTTAGGGGTTAATAACTTTATTAGGTAGCGGCGGTTAAGGGGTTAATACATATTTTATTGTTAGGCTAGTGAGGGGGGATAGCGGATAGAGGGTTAGACGTGTCGGGCTATGTTAGGGAGGCGTGTTAGACGTGTCGGGCTATGTTAGGGAGGCGTGTTAGACAGTGCGGGTGATTTAGACTTTAGTCAGGTTTTATAGGCGCCGGCAGTTTCTAACGTGCCGCAAGTCACTGGCGACGCCAGAAATTTGTACTTGCGCAGATTTCTGGACATCGCTGGTTTGTCAGACTTACGGCACGTTAGCATCTGACGGCGCCATATATGGGATAGCTCGAGTTGCAAGCTGAAACTGCGGGCGATGCCGGTTCCCTCGCTTGCGCTGCAAACTGCGATCTATATCGGATCGCGCCCAATGTTATCTATATGGCACACATGAATTAGCATTGTCTAGCTGTGAAAACCTGTCAAAATGCACTGAAATTATAGGTGGCCTTCAAGGGCTTAAATATTTGCATATGAGCCTACCTAGATTAAGCTTTCAACAAAAAATACCTACAGAACAAAGCAAAACTGAGGATAAAAGAAAAATTGGAAAGTTGTAATTTTGATTAGACTGTTCCTTTAAATCAAAAAGGTTTTTTTCAAATTAGTTTGTGAAAACACTGCTGCCATCTAGAGTTCTTGAAAATTTGTTTCCCCAAATATTCCTTGGCTGCACTATTCAGTATTATTTTGTTTAAAATGAAATATGAGTACTGAGTATTCATAAAACATTTACATTCATTTTTGTTAAGTGAATGTAATTGTTCAAAAGCTATAGGTAAAAATGTTCACTTGCAGCTGTATACTTACCTTCTGTGCGCTGGAACCCGCTCCTCTTCTTCACAGAACCCAGCAGCACTAATAGAAAGCTTAGCATGGCTTTAGAGCTGTGCTTTCCAAACTGTGAGTCGGGACACACTAGTGTGTCGGCAGCAGTGTGTAGGTGTGTCCCTGCTTCAGCACAATATTTTTTTAAATTTTTTTTTTTTTTTTTTGGTTTCTGACTTTCCGCCTGCCTGCTATGCATATCACATGGTTGACACGATTGATACCTAGTGGATCACAGATCATCTTAACCAATTGGCGCAGCTCAGTGGGAACTGAAACTATTCCCTTTGGCGGCACATTGGCTCCTGACTGCATGTGTAGTCTCCTTAATTGGCTTGTGACTGCATGTGTAGTCAGTGAGTGGGACAGCAATGTGTTTGCAGCGCGGACAGTAGTCAGTAGGGCTCACGGAGCTCTGAGGGCGGCAGTTTAAACGCTGAGCTGAAGTCAGAGGTTTTTTTTTTGCAGCTAGCTCCCAGTAGTGCATTGCTGTTCCTGCTCTTGATATATGGATAGGAAGTGGAAGCTTAAAAATGCTTGATGATGAAATGTGAGTGCCTTTATCTAATATTCCACCAAATATTCAGAAACTGTGTTCATCCCATCAACCTCATGAATCCCATTAAAATAGTAAGTAGCTATTGGTGTTATTAAACTTTTTTTTAATTCTTGCACATACTTACTGTTACTTGTAAATACATATTATTATTATATAATTTATGTATGTGTCCGTATATTTTAAAACAAGTTAGTTTAACCTCCTTTTTGCTAGTACAACTGAATTAATTACCGTGTCGCGAAATGATGTAGGGCTAAAAAGTGTGTCACCAACATGAAAAGTTTGGAAAGCTCTGCTTTAGAGTCTGCACTAAAGGGCCTTCTCATTTAGTGAAGGCCCTTGGAGCTTCCATGCTAAGCCACCTTTTAGTGCAGTCAGTTCTTTGTGTAAAAGACCAGGTTATCACAGCTCTCCAGCTTGGAAAAGGTATTTTACCTGTTAAAAGTAATTTAAATAAAACAAATCTATACTGACACATTTCGTCAGTATTTTTTCATTTTCTTTAAGTTTCGTTGGTTCATTCATTCCAATATTTAATTAAACAAATATCTGTTTTTTTGTTACGAATGTGCATTCATAACAAAACAAATACACATCTCTACTCCTGAGCCTACCTGATGGCTATTCAACAAAGAATACAAATGGTGCAAACTAAATTTGGCAAAAAGAAATAAAACAAAAGGGTTTTTTTTTTGTGTTTTTTTTTCTGTCTATCTGAAAAATGAAAGAACATTTTTTAGGTTTCATGTCTCTTTAAATGGAATATTTGAAATATCTTTCTGGATAAATATTATATAATAAGTGCTTGTGGTTTATTGCAAATCAAATTTAAATCATGTCATGCAGTAAGTACTGCTACTGTTATTTTAGAAAAGGGAAAGACAGAGATGATCCATCTGTTTAGGGTATTTTATGTTTTATAATGTCTTTTGATTGAGTGTTGAAACACTCCTTGTGATTGTATTATATACTTTGGCTTGTGCAAAGGAACACGTTTGCTTGCAACATCACTGTTGATTGGATTTTCTTTGGTTAGCGCTTTGATCTTGCGGAGCAAAACACTGTTTTCTGTTACTGTTTGTCCCTGTTTGTTATGACCTTTCTGTTTGATGCTCTGTCTGTACTGTATGAATTTTATTTGTGTTATTATAGTACCTGCCCTAACTAAATCTTGCCATGACATTACCTCTAGTTCTCTTGCTATATATGTCTCCACCTGTAAGTTGAGAGTGCTAATCTGCTTCAATGCAAACTTTTGCTCACAATTTTTTAAACTGCTTTTCTTGTTCATCTCTTGTTCTAATTAATCTCAGTAATCATAGCAAGTTCAAAAGTTGTTTATTAACATCAGCTTTTACTAGTACCTTTCTTAGGCTATAGCGAATATCAAATTAACCAAAGCTTTTATAGCCCAGCTTGTGATGTTCAAGAAATTATGCCATTTTAAATCAGGTTTGTCTCAAAGAGCCTGAAAGTACAATATATTATGGTCTACTTGTAGTTTTTATTAAAACCAGGCAATGACACATACTTCAAGATTATTATTATTATTGTTTGGGACAAAAAGAACATCTACTTGTTTGGGTTTGCCAAATTTTGTTCCTCAGTGTATACCAGGCAGAGGCCCTGACATCAGCAACTTTGAAGTATCTTGTGCTGTCTCAAGCCAAAGCTATACTCTAAGGGGCCGATTTATCATGGTATGCCGGAAACATAAGTTAAGAAGCAGCGGTCTTAAGACCGCTTCTCCTTAACTCGTCCACCACCTCTGAGGCACCGGACAGGAATCGACCAGATAGCATACAATCAGGTTGATTGACATCCCCTGCTAGCGGCTGATTGGCCACGAATCTGCAGGGGGCGGCATTGCACAAGCATTTTGTAAAGAATACTTATGCAATGATAAATGCAGACAGCTTATGCTGTTGCCATTTATCGATGTCTGACGGACATGATTACTACAGCGGATCATGTCTGCCAGACACATGATAAATCGATCCCTAAAAATTGATGCAGTTATAGCAAGCTTATCTATTATTTTTGCCAAGGGTGATAAGCTGGTTAAAGGTTACTGGATATGCTGGGTACAAACAAAATTCTTTAGAAGAATTGTATTTGTAATTTTGTTTGCTTTCTTCAGAGTCCATGGAAGATTGTGTAATGGGAAATATTTCCTGGATTAATAAAATGATATTTGAAATAAAAATACACAATAAAAATACTCAAAATGATATTTAATTGCAAAGTTCATGAATTGATATTATTGGAGAAAAAATATTCTCCTATCGTTATCAATAATGAATCAATTAGCTGTCTATATTATTGTTGATTTGGCCATATGTCTTTTGCCCCTGTAAAGGTATGTGAGTTTCCCTGGGCAAACCAAGTTAAAAAGCTGTCTCTCTCTCTCTCTAAGGGGCATATTTATCAAGCTCTGTATGGAGCTTGATGCTCTGAGTTTCTGGCGAGCCTTCAGGCTCGCGGGAAACAGAAGTTGTGAAGCAGCGGTCTAAAGACCGCTGCTCCCTAACCTGTCCGCCTGCTCTGAAGCGGCAGACAGAAATCAACCCAATCGAATATGATCGGGTTGATTGACAGCCCTTCCTAGTGGCCAATTGATCTGCAGGGGGGCGGCATTGCACCAGCAGTTCACAAGAACTGCTGGTGCAATGATAAATGCCGACAGCTTATGCTTTCGGCATTTATCTATGTGCAGTGGACATGATCCACTATATCGGACCATGTTCACTCGCATCATAATAAATAGGCCCCTCAAAGTCTTTTGTGTGCTCACAAACCAGATTATACTGATGAATCATATACCTACTTTGAGTGTTTTTCAATTCCACACCTTTTAAAATTCCTTTCACTAGCCTGTCAATAACTTGGATTTCAGTATAGGTGGGGATACCACAGGCTAAATCAGCTATTTAAAATGCCGAAATAAGGGTAAAGGAGTTACTTGTAAACAATTCAATACACTCCAGCAGGTAAAATAGATTATTTGGAATAAAGAAAAGAGGATAATTTTTTTGGGTAAACAGTCCCTTTAAAGGTAAATGGAAGAGCAGACTTCAAGAAAAGCCCCTCCATGTTGTTGAATACTCTGACACATGACTTTGGAAGCAAATAAGTTCTTGCTCTTTGTCTGCCCTATAGGCATGCACACAGGGTGTGCCTGGTGTGCATGGGTAAGCCCTAATCAGCCTTGTGCACACAGAGCTAAAGGAAACCTGTAGTATTTTAAAGGACTGGCTGAGAGGTCAAAGATCTACCCTAATCTGCCCCATGCCATCACACAGTGTCCCCTTCCCAGGGGCCCGCTAACACAGGTGATCAGGGATCACTGTGGTGGGTGACCAATGCAGACTGTACATTTTATATATATATATATATATATATATATATATATATATATATATACTGTATAGTTAGTGCAGAATTACAGTGGGTGCACACCCTAATGCAGTATGCTGCGTACATCTATGTTAGTCATTTACTTCCCAATAAATTGTATTTCTTTTACAATTTGTGTGTGTTTTAATTTTTTATTTTATGCCATTGTCTCTTCCTCTATTTCCCCTTGTCTCTTCCTTACCATTCTTCCAGTTTCTCCCACACTCAAAATTAGATGAGTATGTTTGAGTGTGCATGTGTGTTTATGTGTTTGTGGATAAGTGATATGTGCTGTGTGTTAAATGTATATATGTATGTGCTTTGTGAAGCTGAAAAATCCCATGCTCTAGTGGAAATACTGATAGTTATTATTATTATTCTTTATTTATAAAGCGCCAACAGCTTTTACAGCGCTGTCCATAGGTACAAAGATGAAAGTACAGTACAATACAATATAAAAGACACCGGACAAAATTTAACAAACAAATAGAGGGGGAATTGAGGGCCCTGTTCCCGTGGGAACTTAATATCTAGATGGGTAGGAGGGTGAGAAACAGGAGGTGGGGACTGCAAAGGTGGGAATGATGTTAGTGTGGAGTTAGATGAGTGCAGCTATTAGGCAAGTGGAATCCATTTGTTGCTGATTTGGAGATAGGCTTCCCAAAACAAAAAGCTCTTTAGGGAGCATTTAAAGGAGGAAAGTATAGGGGAAAGTCTGACAGCTCGAGGAAGTGCGTTCCAGATGGTTGGTACCATACAAGAGAAGTCCTGTAGTCTAGCATGGGAGGAGGTGATGGTAGAAGATGCAAGGAGCAGGTCATTGTTGGATCTTAGGGGGTTGTCTGGAGTATATTTGTTGATGAGTGAGGACAGGTAGGGGGGCTGTGTTGGTAAGGGCTTTGTACGTCAGGGTGAGAATTTTGAATTTAATTCTGCTGTTAATGGGGAGCCAGTGAAGGGACTGGCAGAGAGGTGCAGCAGATACAGAGCGTCGGAAGAGGTGGATTAGCCTAGCTGAGGCATTTAGTGTGGATTAAAGAGGGTAGAGGTGGGAGAGAGGGAGAACAGTTAGTAGGTTATTACAGTAGTCAAGTCGGGAAAATACCAGGAGTGGATTAGCTGTTTAGTAGTTTCAGCCCTCACAAATGGACGGATTTTGGAGATATTGTGTAGGTGATTGTGACAGGATGAAGAGAGCAATTGGATGTGGGGTATGAAGGACACATTGAAGTCAAGTGTAACTCCTAGGCAGCGGACTTGGGGTGATGGGGAGATAGTGGTGTTACCAATAGTGATTCAAAAGTTAGAAACTGGGGTAGAATTAGAGGGGAGATTAGAAGGAGCTTAGTCTTGGACATGTTGAATTGATTTTTAGGTGGTGAGAGACCATCCAAGAAGAAATGCCAGATAAGCAGAAACTGATGTGAGAGAGGACAGAAGGAGAGAGTGCAGGGGTGGATAGATAGATCTGAGTATCATCAGTGTAGAGGTGATAGTTGAAGCCATAGCTACTGATAAGTTTACACAGTGAGGAAGTATAAATAGAGAAGAGTAGAGGACCCAGAACAGAGCCTTGAGGTACTCCAATGGACAGAGGCAATGGAGAGGAGGAGTTGCCAGCAAAGGAGACAGAAAATGACCTATTAGAGAGATAAGTGTGGATCCAGGAGAGGGCAGTGTAAGAGAGCCCAAGGGAGCTGAGAGTCCATAGGAGAAGAGGATGGTCAACGGTGTCAAATGCAGCAGACAGGTCAAGTAAGGTAAGTTTTGAGAAGTGGCCGTTGTTTTTAGCAGAAAGAAGATTGTTAGTAACCTTGGTGAGGGCAGTCTCAGTTGAGTGTTGGGGACAGAAGCCAGATTGCAATGGGTCAAGCAATGAGTTGGAGGACAAGAAGTGGGTTAGGTGATCGAAAATTAGTTTTTACAGAACTTTTGAAGCTAGCGGAAGCAGTGATATGGGGCGGTAGTTTGCAGGAGAATTGAGGTCGAGGGAGGGTTTTTTGAGGAAGACAGAGAAAGTATTAGATGTGAAGGGATACGGTCAAGTGGGCAGGTAGTGAGGTGTGAGGAAGACAATAGGGAACTCACTTCATTCTTAGTGGTTAGGGGGAAGGTGCTGAGAGTGGTGGAGGGAGTGCCCGGGGGCAGAGATGGAAGGTTGCAGTCTTGTGTTGGGATATTACTTTGGATGGTAAGTGTTTTGTTGAAAAAGTAGTCTGCCAGGTCTTGAGCACTAAAGGCAGATGAAGGGGTGGCGCAGGTGGATAGAGGAGAGAGTTGAAAATGGAGAAGAGATGTTTAGGGTTTTAGGAGTGAGTAGATTTAAAAGAAGAGAAGTAGGTTTGCTTGCCTAAGTGAAGGGCAGAGGAGTAAGAATAAAGAATGAACTTATAGTGGAGGAAATCTTTTTCAGAGCGGAATTTCCTCCAGCACGTTTAGCAGCACGGGAGCATTTTTGCAGGTAGCGTGTTTGCTTAAAGTGCCAGGGTTTGTACTGATGACGTGGGGTTTTGCGTATTTGGGGAGGAACAAAAGTG